>NW_026067905.1:858943-866338 GCF_014885135.2 Alexandromys fortis
GGGTGTGGGGGTGTGGGTGTGGGTGTGTAGGTGGGTGGGTGTGGGGGGTGTATGGTTATGTCGGGGGGTGTGGATGTGGGTGTGTGGGGTGTGTGGGGGTGTGTGTGGGGTGTATGGGTGTGAGTGGGTGGGGTGTGTGTGTGTGTGTTTGTGGGGGTGTTGTATGGGGGTATGTGCCTGTATGTCTGTCTGTGGCTGTATGAGTCTGTGTCTGTGTGCCTGTCTGTGACTGTGTGTGTCTGTGTGCGCATGTGTCTCTCTGTCGGTCTGTCTTGCTCTTGAGATCTTGCTGCACAGGGATGTGTCTGCCTCTGAGTGCCTGTTTCTGTACTTCACTCTGTTATTACATTTAAAGTACAGCACGGAGCCCATTTCCATTCTGTCTAGCCCTTGGCAGGGGTTAACACCGTGATTTACAGTGGGTTGAACATTAGACTGAACGTTCAGTTGGGACACACTCACGCACCCTTTGGTTTTCTTTGGCTCTTCTTAGCTTAGCAACAGTCACGGACAATTGACCATGAATCCTGGGCTGTTACTGTTCTACCTGGCAACCAGGAGAAAGCAGCCTCTGCAGAGACGCCCTTTGATATGCCAATGAACTGCAATCATGTTGATATCAGGTGCCCTTAGGTATACCAATGATCTCTATAGTCACAGGTCAACATCAGCGGGGACTTTGTGAGTAACCAAGGCTTCAAGGTGTCATCAAGAGTCACTGGCAGCTTTAGTCACACGAGGCAAACATCTCTAAATGTTTCTGATTTTATCTTAAATTATGTGTGTGTGTGTGTGTGTGTGTGTGTGTGTGTGTCTGTTGTCTATCTGTCTGTCCAGGTGCTTTTTTTTTTTTTTTTTTTTTTTTTTTTTTTTTTTTTTTTTTTGGTTTTTCGAGACAGGGTTTCTCTGTGGTTTTGGAGCCTGTCCTGGAACTAGCTCTTGTAGACCAGGCTGGTCTCGAACTCACAGAGATCCGCCTGCCTCTGCCTCCCGAGTGCTGGGATTAAAGGCGTGCGCCACCACCGCCCGGCTTGTCCAGGTGCTTATGGAGGCCAGAGGTGTCAGATCACCCTGGAGTTGGAGATACAGGGAGTTGTGAGCCTCCCCATGTGGTTGCTGGGAATCAAACTCAGGTCCTCTGCAAGAGCAGTCAGCATCTTCTTTACCACTGAGACATCTCTCCAGCCCAGTCTATGACATTTTAAACATGGAGCAACAAAGGCACATGGAGGATTCCCAAGAACTGCATACAAGTCAGCAGGCCCATGCTAGCTAGTTCTTTCAAAGACCAAGTAGTTGTCTTCGGTCATTTTTCCTAGGAAATGAAGCACTGGGAGTGATCCTTCCCCCTCCCTTCCCCAAGGAAAACCAGGACCCTAAACTTGGCATGCATGTACTTTTCATAAACGTTTTACCTATTTTTTGATGCACACTATAACACTGTACAATACTATTCTGCAATTCTATACATGTTAAACAAATATTATGTTATACATAGTATTCTGCAAACCACTTTTTAAAATTAAAAACTCCATTGAAATTAATTGAGTTCACAATTTTTAATTAAACTAATTCGTTCGTTTTATGTATTTGGTTATTTACTTTTGACACAAGGTCTTGCTGTATAACCCTGCCTGACTTAAAACTTACTTTATAGCTCAGGCTTGACTTAAACTCATCACTGTTTCTACCTCAGCCTCCTGAGTGGGAATTCCAGGACATGCCTCCCATGCTTGGCTCCCTTCTATACTTGTTTACTAGAGTTCTACAGTAAAACAGAACATTCCTTTCTCCGTCTCTGATGAGACATTTTGTCTCTGTTGGTGCGGGAAAATTGTCTGTATTCTATCTATCATGTTATAAATAAATGCTGATTGGCTAGGCAGGAAATATAGGTGGGAAAACCAGACAGGAAGTAGAAATGATGTAATGAGAACAGGAGAATTCTGGAAAGGAGGAAGTTGATTCCTCCCACTCCTGCCCACACCCACAAAGCTGCAGGATGTGATCTGACCCACTGAAAAAAAGGTACTGAGCCACATGGCTAACGTAGATCAGAAAAATGGGTTAATCAAGATGTGAGAGTTAGCCAGTGGCAGGCTAGAGCTAATGGGCCAATCAGCTTATAATTTATGGAGATGTATGTGTGATTTTCTTTGGGGCTAAACAGCTGTGGGGAACTGGGCAGGACAAAAACCACAACAACAAACAAGCAGGCCTGGCCGCTCCATGTTACACTCTGTCCCTGGATCCTGGCAGAAAAATAAAACTCTAAGCATTTTGGAGTTTTAGAGTGTCTCTTGTTCTTAATGAGATCCCTCTTTGCCAGGCACCTAGAGTCTCAGAACAGGCATGGTTGTCTGAAACCTCAGGCCTTAATCAGAAATTTGAAATGTCAGGGCCATCCTCAGCCTCCTAGGAGGAGACAAGGTTTGGAGACTGAGTTACTCACCCATGGCTATGACCATTCCCACACAATGAAAGTTCCATAAAAAATCTGCAGAGACAGGCTCAGCAGCTGACGTGAGTTCGACTCCTGGAACCCACCATAGAAGAGGGGAACCAACTCCAAAAGCTGTCATCTGACCTCTGCTCCTGGCACGTATGCACCACACTTACACACATCACACATACCCACAATAGTAATAAATTAAAAATAAGTCTTCAAATATCTGTGTGTGGGGATACACAAAGGTAACCTTCCTGGGCAACTTAACAAGATCTAGGCGAGCCAAAGTTACATCTTATGTTTTAATTTTAATTCCTAAAAGTTTCATTAAAAAATTACCTCTATTCTGTAAGTCCCTTGCCTAAGGACAGATAATTCCTGAAATGCTAGATGCTATTGTTTATGGGAGATAACAAACCACGTGTTTTTATTCCCATAAACAAGTGTGTTTGACTCGATGCACTTGACCACCTGTGGGCAGAAAATACATCAGGATGTTTGCTTGCCCCTGATTGAACCTGATGGGAAATGGGGTGAATTGTGGATTTTGCCTTTGTACACCCTTGCAAGGTATGACTTGTGGCCATTTTCTGGAAACCTAGAGACGGACCTGGCCTGAGTTCATCATCTTCCTCTGGAAGAGCAGTCAGTGCTCTTAACCTCCGAGCCATCTCTCCAGCCCAATTATTATATTGTAATTTCTGCCCTGAAAACAAGGTTTATGAAAGATAGGATTTAAAAAGATGCTTGCTTAATAAGATATTGAAGTTGCACCTGCATGCATTCATACTAAAAAATATCTTTTGTGCTGGCCGGCAAACTTTGTCACCCAGGTGGTATTAAGGATCATGAGGTTTGCGCATGTGTGGCAGGACTGGCATTCCCCTGAGAGACAGACCAGTTGCATTGAGTGACCCTAGCAGTTTTGGAGATGCTGGTGCCATGTTACAGTCACCAGAAACACCAGCCACAATTAAATGGAACCTGCTGGGACCTAGAAGGCAGACTGTACTGTATATGCTGCTGAGGGTGGGGACAGAGGTGACCCAAACCCTGCAGGGTTGTGAGTGAATCCCAGATACTGAGCCTTGAATTGTTTGCACTACCGGAGCTTGGTTTTGCCTTGTGCAGAGTGTGGTTGTGCCCTCTACTGTCCCCTTTGAAGTAAAGAAGGCACTTTACTTTTGATATCGCAGGAACACACGGTTGAGAGTTGTTAAACTCTTTTAAAGAGGAGATAAGCTGTGGAATTTTACAGATTTTGTTGCTGTTGTTGTTTTGAGACCAGGTTTCTCTGTGTAGCTTTGGAGCCCATCCTGGAACTCACGCTGTAGACTAGGCTGGCCTTGAACTCACAGGGATACAGCAGCCTCTGCCTCTGGAGTGCTGGGATTAAATGCTTATGTCACCACCACCAGGCTAGACATACACTCTTAAGCCTGAATAGACCTGAGGTAAGGAGAGACATCCTTTAAGCCAGTTCTTCTTAACTGTGCTAATACGGTGACCTTTCCACACAGTTCCCCATGTTGTGGTGACCCCCAACCATAAAATCATTCTCTTTTCTACCTGCTGCTGCAATTTTGGCTTCGGTCACACATCTAGACTTCTGATCCTCCTTGCTCCTCCTACTGTATGTAACCTTGAACCCTATTTCCCTTACTTCCCACTGACTGACATTTTAATATTTAGCTGGGTTCCTTTGTGCTGTGAGCTGGAGCACAAGGCAAGGCCTGGAGAATTGGGAAGATGCTTCATAGAGGTGGGGGAATCTAATCTCAGCCTCTGTGGGGATGGGGGTGAATATGGGGTGCCAGGTGGTGGCAGTTGAACCCATGGTCTTGTGCATACCAGGCAAACACTGTGCTTTGAGCTACCCTCAACCCCTGAGCTGAGCTTTTAGGGAAGATGTGATTCTAGGCAAGGAAGAAGTACCTCACAAAGACAGTTGCATAGGACCTAAGGAGTTTGGGCAGAGTAGAGGGAGTGGGGGTTTCCTGGAATGAGGGGAAGGGCACTAAGAACTTGTGCCTCAATATCTGGGAAAGCACGGGATGTTCTCCAGCAGGTGAGTTCTACTTTCTTCCTTTGTTTTAAGAGACGTGTCTCATTTCAATGCAGAGAAACATTGGTTGAGAAAAACTTGTATGGTTTTAGAGTAAAATGCCAGAGGAGGGTGTGCCATGAGAAGTATTTATCACCAGACTAGGAAGTTACTCTGCCTAACAGTTAGTTTAGTAGAAAACTATTCGTGAGCCGGTAGGTTTTCTTCTATCTCTGTCCTGGCGGAGATGACTCTCCTTGGATCCCATGATTAAGGGTGGTTTAATCTTAAAGTCTTCCACTTACCACACATGGTCATGATGGATTGTATCTAAGAGTTGTCAAACTTTTGGAGTTGGTTAGTCATTTGTGCAAGAAACTGCTCTTGCCTGAACTACTAAACTGGATATGCAGGACCCACAAAAAAATGACTCTCAACTTGCCTAAAGATGAGACTGTCTTTTGGGGTTTCTGTTTCATGAAAGAGACTGCCAGACATTCTACAGGATATAGAAGAAAGTGTCTGACAAACTGCCAATATAGGCAGAACTGTGTTTGAAATTTCCCACTTCATGGAAAAGTCCACTGAATACTATGGGGCCTGGTGGCTGAAGATGGGTGCCTGAAACATTACAGAAAAACTTTGGATGACTGTTCAGGCAGTGATGTCTCTGTCAATTCTAGAGTTTTGGAAGTTGCTTACAATGCACTTATTGTTTACTTAGGTAATATATTATCCTTCTGAGGAATTGGATGGAGTTGAAGCATAGATAATTATAGTTATAATTTTCCTTAGTTATGATAAAAGATAAAGTATGCATGACTATTATAACTATAATTCTTGCTTGATAACTGTTTTGTTGTATATAATTTTACTATGTTAAAGTTAAAACCTTCCTTTTTATTTAGACAGGAAAGGGGAAATGGTGCAGGAAGTTGGGCGGCTGGGAAGTGAACTAGTGGCCTCTGCCAACAATCAATGGAAGAGCAGTGGAAGGAAGAAAGACACCTGATGGATATTTGCCTTTTGCAAATGGACGGGGCACACAGGTCATGACACAGCAATCCAGCAAGGACAGTATGGGTAGATTTCATCACTGTGTACCTCCACTGGTAAGGTACTGGCTCCACATCTACTTCCTTCATACAGCTCGACACCTGCAAGACCACAAGGCTGACATGAAGCCAGGCACACTATTTGCCAGCCCTGGGTATTTGAACATGTGGTCATCCTTCTTGGCTGCCATCATCCCCTCTGTAAAAAGTTGTTCACAGACAGCAACTCTCTTCCCCTTGGTCATCCACGTTGTTGGTCCAGACTCTGGGGCTCAGGCTCAGTTTGTATTTTCGTACCAAGTGCTCTCTTCATTTGCTATTCCAGATATCCGGCCAGCATCATAATGGAACTTTCTCCCTGTCTGAGTCTTTGTCTTCTTCTCTATCCTTATTTCACTTTCCTTTTTCATCTTCGACACTGCACCAGATTTCCCCCCTCAGTTTTTTTCTTTACCAGTTTTGATTTAGACACTTACTTCTTTTATTTATTTTTTTAAGACAGGTTTTTTTTTCTGTGTGGTTCCAGCTATACTCATTCTGTAGATCAAGCTGGCCTCGAACTCAGAGGCATGCACCACCACGTCCAGGCTAAATTTGAAATTTATTTTTTCTTATTGGTTTTCCTGCATGTTTGTATATCTGTGTGAGGATGTAAGGTCCCCTAGAACTTGAGTTACAGACAGTTTTGAGGTGCTATGTTGATGTTGAGAATTGAACCTGGGTCCTTAATTTTGATGTCAAGTGATGGGGGATGTCCTTCTGTATATGTGGTGCTTTTATTGGCTGATGAATAAAGTTGTTTTGGCCAATGGCTTATCAGAGTAAAGTCAGGTGGAAAATCTGAACAGAGATATATTGAGAGAGTAGGTAGAGTCAAGCAGAAGCCATATAGTTGCCAAAGGAGAAAGATGCCAGAAACTTACCAGTAAGACTCGTGGCAATACAAAGTTAATTTAAGATATAAGAGCTAGCTAAGAATACACTGGAGCCATTGGTCAAATAGTGTTGCTATTAATATAATTTCTGTGTGATTATTTGGGTTTGGGCAGTTGGGAAACAAAAGAACAATCTCCGTTTACAAATGATATCCAAATATTTGGCAAGAATTTTCACAAAAAGCCTGAAAATGCTTTAAAAGAAAAAACAGTTCTAGGCAGACAAGAACAGAGCTAAGAGAAGCTTCTTGGAAACTGTGTTTTCTCCTGTAGGCTCTGTTTGCTGGTGGCAAGCAGAGGCCTGGCTCTTTAAAGAGAGACTTCCTGACTCAGCATTATCGTAAAAACCTCACAGCTGTTTTAATAGACTCTGCCACCACACACTTAAAGGGTGTTTATGAGCAGCCAGCATTAGTCTTCTTGGTGGTCACATGAACCTAGAAACTCCACAGAGTTTTGGCAATAAATCTGGTTCCAGCCTGTATATATGCCATGAAATGAGACTCTCAAAAAAAAGGCAAAGGAATGGGGTGGAGCCAGTCACCACCAAACATGCAGTTTTAATCCTAGCATTATTGTTTGGCAAATTAAAGACTCATGTGCTCTGGAAAGATAGAAATATACAGTAAAGACAGATTCATATGGAAAAAACCCTCTAAACATTTTAAAAGCAGAGAGGGAAATCAGAGAAGCTTCACCTTTCACGATAGCCACAAACAGCATAAAATATCTTGGGGTAATTCTAACCAAGGAAGTGAAAGATCTATTTGACAAGAACTTTAAGGCACTGAAGAAAGAAATTGAAGAGGATACCAGAAAATGGAAGGACCTCCCTTGCTCTAGGATTGGGAGGATCAACATAGTAAAAATGGCAATTCTACCAAAGGCAATTTATAGATTCAATGCAATCCC
>NW_026067905.1:868471-901301 GCF_014885135.2 Alexandromys fortis
AGGGTGGGAGGAGGGGGAGGGAAATGGGAGGCTGGGAGGAGACGGAAACTTATTTTCCTTTTCTCAATAAAAAAAGTAAAAAATAATAAAAAAAATGTAGATTTGGGAAATAAAAGAAAAAGAATAGAGAAAGTCCTTAAAAAAAAAAAGAAAGAAACAGTAACTGGGTGTGGTAGCACACACTATAATCCCAGCACTTGGGAGGCAGAGGCAGGTAGATCTCTATGAGTTCAAGGGCAGCCTGGTCTACAGAGTGAGATCCAATACAAAGACACATAGAGAACCCCTGTCTTAAAAGTCCAAAACTTAAAAAATAAAAATAAAAGAAATAGAGTAAAAAAAAGCCACACAAAGATGGAAAATAAACAAAGAATTTGGGTTATGTATATTATTGTGTTTTCTTTGAATTTTTGACTGTGAATAAGCTAACTATAGACAGAAAATTGTATGGATTGCTAAGCTAATTCAACACATATTTTAAAGGTATCTTGACTTCAAAATTTGGATCAAAATTTGCTACTTTGGAAAAGAGGTTCTGCTTTTGTTTCCACAGAGGATGGGAGCCTGTAGATTTCTTCCAGGTTATTGTGGTTTGATGGAACAAGATCCGCAAAAGGTCTCCATGAAACCTAAAAATACTTCATCCAACAAATAGCAGAAAGCAGTTTGGAGAAAACTATGCCCAAATTCCCTAAATGATTATTTTATAAATGTTTGTTTTCATTTAAAGGGGGTTGACCATTAGTGGTTAATGGTTACAGTCAGTTTCTTTCAAAATAAGGGGGTGGGGCTGGATATGATACAGAAATAAATTCTTTATATTGGTATGGACATTGGTTTATCCATACAAATTTAAGGTCAATTTTGTTTATGTATATTTCTACTCTAGTTTAAGGTATTATGTTTATACATCTCATTTAAAAATGTAACATATAATTAAAAATTACAGATTAATAGATAGTCATTTCTAATAGTCAAATTTGTAATTGCGTTAGTTAGGTTTTCTAGATATATAGAGATATATTTCAGTTAGATAATCTTCAACACTTCAGAGACCTATAGAAAATGGCATTTAAAATGTTTTAAGAACAGACTTTTCTCAACAGTGAGACATGTCTGCTTCTGGTGGCACCAATTACTTCAGAGAGATTGACTGGGCATTGAAGAAACTCATGATGGAATTTGCCTTCAAGACTAGCCATATGGGCAAGAAACTGCTCTACCTGGACTGCTTGATGTTATGCTGTATGAACTGGATATGTAAGACCTACAGAAAAATGACTGCTGAAGTTGCCTAAAGAAGGTGAGATGGTCCTTCAGGATTCCTGCTTCATGAAAGAGTCTGTCAGACATTCTGCAGGACACAGAAGAAAGTGACTGACCCACTGCCAATAGAGACAAACAATCTGTCAAATTTCCTGTTTTACTGAAGATTCTGCTGGATACTATGGGCCTGTAGGCTGAAGATGGATGCCCCAACATTACAGAAGAACTTTGGGTGACTGTCCAGGCAGTGAGATGTCTCTGTCAATTCTAGAGTTTTTGGAAGTTGTTTACAATGCACTCCCTGTTTTCTTAGGTAATAGTATACTCATCTGGGGTCTTTGAGGGAACTGAAGAGAGATAGTTATAGTTTTCCTTAGTTATGATAAAAGGTAAAGTGGGTAGAAAACTTTAGATTCACAAAGAAAGGATAGATGATAAAAATATTTTCCTTAATTTGCCAAATGTAAATTGACTAAATATCATAAGTATAATCCTTGCTTGATAACTGTTTTGCATATGTAATTCTACTACATTTAAACCTCCCTTTTAAATTAGATAGAAAAGGGGAGATGATGTAGAATATATTTTTGTATATGTGTTACTTTTATTGGTTAATGAATAAAGCTGTTTTGGCAAATGGCTTAGCAGAATAAAGCCAGGTGGGATATCTGAACAGAGATACATTAAGAAAGTAGGCAGAGTCAAGCAGACACCATGTAGTTTCTGAAGGAGAAAGATGCCAGAACCTTACCAGTAAGCCACAACATCATGGAGATACACAAATCAATAGAAATGAGTTAATTTAAGATGTAAGAGTTAGCTATGGATATGTCTGAGTCATTGGCCAAACAGTGTTGTAATTAATACAGTTTCTGTGTGATTATTTGGGTCTGGGTAGCTGGGAAATGAACGTACAGTCTCTGTCTTCAGTCAGGTTTTTAACCTTGTTTCCATCTTCTCTTTCTTCGGTGCCTTGGAATTCTTGGTTCACAAAGATCATGCTTCTTCCTGTTTAAAATAATTTGAGTGAATGTTTTCTGAGACCACCTCTCATAGACCAGGCCAGCTTCAATTTAGGAGTATCCTTTTGCATCAGCATCCTTCCTATGTTCTTGGGTTACAGGCAAACATGGCCCTATCTGGCTTATAATTTTACTTTTTAACAAATACAGAAGGTAGGGGTTAGGAATTTAATTCAGTGCTTCCCTTAGAAATTCAAAACTCTTAGCTTGGTCCCTAGAATCAACAAACAAACAAAAAGTCTAGAGAACAAACAGAAAGATACAGCATCCCAAGAAGATAATTTTCAATGTGTCTGGATGTTTAGCCTATATGTATATCTGTGCACCACTTGTGTCAGAAGACGGAGTCTGATTCCCTGGCGCTGGAGTTACAGACGGTTGTGTGCCTCCTTGTGGTGCTGCGAATTGGTCCTAGATCCTTTGGAAGAGCAGCTGAGTGCTCTTAGCTACTGAGCCATCTCTCTAAACCCCAAACAGATTTTTAAATATTGGGGTAAAATATATTTGACATAAAATTTGCCACTTTAATTTCTAAATCCTTGTTTAATTTATTATTGTTGTTGTTGTGTGTGCATGGTGTGTATATGGTGTGTACGTGTTATGTACATGGTATGCACACGTGGACCCTCATGAGGAGGTCAGAGGTCAACTTTGTGAACCCATTTCTCTCCTTCTATCTTAATAGGGGTTTTGGCATCTTCTATGTGCAACATCTCCCGCCAGACCTTGTTTTAAATCTCCCAAGTTGATTTTGAATTAATGACTTAATTATTTCGTCAGACTGACTTTGAATTCTGGGACCCAGTGGTCACTCCCAGGTAGCAGGGACAACAGCTGCACACCCCGTGCCAGGCTCCTGCCATTGTTAGGCGGCTTTCTCAGATGACAAATGATTTTCAATAGCAATTATGAGAAAAAAGATCCATCACTATAGTGGCTAGGAACAAACACTACGGAAAATGGTCTCATATTGAATCTCTATACAATCACGCTAGCAGAATATAAAGGAAAATCAAAGGTCAATATTTCTTCATAGAAAACACATACAAATGGTTATTTACTCAATGACTTTAATAGACACACAACAGTTTGAACTTTGATGTTTTGTATGATATGATATAACTAATTGCTTAGTAACGGTGAATATGGCTTAAAGAAAATGTCTTCAATGGTAGCAATTTAGAAAACTACTAAATATAACTACTAACGTAATGCTTAATTTTCCGTTTTTGTAGGTAAAGTAAGAAACAAGCTCTTTTTCCTTTTGCACTGGGGATTGGACTTACGGCCTAAAACCTGCTAAACATATCAGGAGCACACAGTCTCTGGGATTCTAGCTCTAAGGCATTTGCTGCCTCTGGCTTCCAAGGGTGTGCATGTGTGTGCATGCATACATACATATGCGCACGCACACACACACACACTTTTTCCTGGATGTGATATTAAAATGTAACCACACCTATAATGACTGTTGGAACTTGAGCCAACAAAAGAAATGTTCAGAAAGCAGTATGCTGTCAGTGCCATTATTCAGAATTTATCATCACTGTGCTAATGAAAAATCTGATCATCTCTTAGGAGCTTTAAGCATGGTCTTAAATTCTCAGTGGATGGTATGTCCTCTAAAAGTGCATGCTGCCAGGGCAGAGTGTTCTCCTGTCTTTCATGGGCATCACTGATCCATACTCATGTGGCTTGTGCTCTTATACTGACTCTGGGCTTGGTCCCGTGTTTGCTTTGCCATTTTAAGAAATAATTTTTTTATTTGTGAGTGTGTGTGTGCGCGTATGTGTGTGTGCGCATGCATGTGAGTGATGCAGGTGTCTGTGCTGGGCATCAGCTCTGCCACTGGAGTCACAGGCAATTGTTAGCTCTCCCAGCACGGGTGCTGGGAGCTGCCCCTTCAGCGCTGGGAACTGCTAAATCATCTATCTCCCTAGCCCACTGTGCTGGTTTCGTTCCTGAGATGGCCATGGGAAACCCAAGCTGGCCTGCTATATGCTATAGCCATGCAGCCCAGTCAGTTCTGGCTCCGACCACCACGCCAGTGACCTAGACACTGTAGCTCCAATTAAGCTAGCAGGATTTTGGGGAAAAGGCACAGCTGCAGGCAAGAACAGTACCCGGATCTGGACCTGGAGCCCAAGGCAGATTCCCTGATCCATGGGATCACTAGCAAACAATGGAGGTGCTGTCCAAGAGCAATGCTCTGGGAAGTTTGATTTTTATGCAGCAGTATGTAATTAACATACCGTGATATCAGCTTTGGCTTTTATCCTAAGTGAGGTGGAAAGGTTATGAAAGAAAACAGGAAACAAAAAAGAAAGTTGCGTGCCAAGAAGTGACAGGATCTGACCTTTCAAGACCATTGCTTTGATCGCCGCACAGCAAAATAAGAACTTGGCAGCCAAGGAAACAATCAGGCTATCTGTCGGGAAAGGGCCGTGGTAAGCTAGCTATGGCATGCTGGTGCTCAGACCACTGTATGGACAGAAAATGAGAAGTGGTACCGATCTGGGTTCCGAACCTACGATAACATGTTGATACTTCGAAAGCAAGTGTGATGGTAAATCTTGATTGGTGGCTTGAGATTGGTGCCTAGGAGATTGCCAAGCACATATCCAGAGATCAACCGAGGGGTGAAGCCCCATCTACAGTGTGGTGGCACCATCTGCTCAGTGAGGGACCTGGATGGGGAAAAAAGGGGGAAAGAGGAGAACAGCTAGCTCAGCTTCCTCTCAGCCGGCCTCTGGCTGAGTGGCGTGAGCTGTCACACCTTCTGGTGATGATGGCAAAACTGCTGAAACCATGCACTGAGATAGACAGTGGCTCAGATATCCATCCCAGCCATGACAAGTTACCAACACACTGCCTGAGCTGGATGAAAAGCTTAGAGGGTTTGTTTTTCCCCTTTCTGAACAAGTAGACAGATGGATGAGATCGTTATGTGAGATATTGAAGAATGCAGAAATGGCAGGTTGAAGGAAGAAGGTAGCACTAGGAATTCTGTTGGGGGTGTTAATTTTGAAGACACACACACATCCCATCTTTCTAGTTTAGAATAAAAGCCAATGTTCATATCATGGGGGAAGGGGCCATGCGTGTGCCACGGTGCATGTGTGGGGGTCACAGGACAGCACTGTGGAGTCGGACCCCTTCTTTCCACCTCTGAGTTTCACAGATCAGACGAAGACCTTCACGTTTGTACAGCAAGTGCCATTACCTCTGAACTGTGCCTAACTCTTTTATTCATAGGTCACCAATCAAGGAGTTGAGTTGGTGTCAGTCAGAAGGCCTGGCAATCTAGGGCTCTGTGCTCCCCAGGCAGGCAGTTAACGAACTCATTTTCCTCCGCTTTTGAGTTCCTTCCCTGCTCTCAAAGACTCGGCTGGCACCTGCCCTCATTGGGGAGGGTGGGTCTTCTCTGCTCAGCCTACTGATTCTCGAGTTAATTGCTCCCAGAAGCACCCTCTCAGAAACACCCCCAAATTGTTCTATATCGGTTATTGGTTATTTGGGTTTCCCTTAATCAGGACAAACTGGCACACAAAACTAACCACCACAGCCATGGACAAAGAACAGGCTCTACACGAGTGAAAGTCCTCAGCTCTGAAGTGGTGGATAGTAAACAAAGGAAGGAGCCAACTGTAGGCAAACGCGTAGGTGGCGGCAGCAGCAGGAAACCGAGGGCGTGCCAATCTGATGGCTTCTATTTTCACTTTGAAGTAGGAGGAGGTATCTGGAGAGATGGGGAGGAGGGGAAGGGTGTAGAGGCTCAAAGAGAAAGAGGCAGAGAGAGACAAGGAGAGAGAGAGAGAGGGGAGAGAGAGAGAGAGAGAGAGAGAGAGAGAGAGAGAGAGAGAGAGAGAGAGCATAGACTGTCCAGGTGGTCAGAATCATGAACTAATCGAGACACAATCTATATAACGGATGGTTTTTCTTCAGTAAATATTGAACAGCCCAGCATTTGGTACAGAGAAGGCAAAGAACAGGCAGTTTAGACCAAGGGCAGGCATGTTCTGTCACAAGTCAGATAGTTTATATTATGCTTTTAAAAAAAAACAGTTTTTTAAAGACAAGATCTTACTCACTGTGTAGCACAGGCTGGCCTAGAGAACTGTAGCTCAGGCAAGCCCCTAACTCAGTGGGATCCTCCTACTTCAGCCGCTCAAGTGCTTGGAGCACTCGCTTCTGGCTTCTGCCATTCCTTCTAGCTGATATTTACACCTGAAGATCTGTAAGACCTTGCAGGGTGTCCAGCTTTTTGACAGGGAAACACAGTATCCTCCATATAATTCATGTTCCAGATCCCTGCGCTTGAGCTATGAGGAAAACATGCAAAATATTCAGTGTTCTAAGTGAGCTAAGATTTCATGTTGGGCTGTGTTCATAGCTGTCCTTAGCTGTATGTGGCAGAGGTTACAGTTGGACGCGGCGTCATGTCACTACCACTTACTGTGACAAAACAATCGCCCTGCAGAACCAAATGCAGAAAGGAAGAGTTTCTTTCCCTTTTCCTTTTCTTTCTTTCTTTCCTTCTTTCCTTCTTTCTTTCTTTCTTTCTTTCTTTCTTTCTTTCTTTTCTTTCTTTTTTTCTTTCTTTCTTCCTTCCTTCCTTCCTTCGTTCCTTTCTTTCTTTTCTATAGCTTTTTCTTTTGATTATCTTTCTTTTTTAAGATTTATTTATTTATTACTTATACAGTATTCTGTCTGCATATATCCCCACAGGCCAAAAAAGAGCACTAGATCTCATTACAGATGGTTGTGAGCCACCACATGGTTGCTGGGAATTGAAATCAGAACCTCTGGAAAAGCAGCCAGTGCTCTTAACCACTGAGCCATCTTTAGCTTTTCTTTTCTTCTTTCCTTTTTTTCTCCTTTCCTTTTCCTTCCTTCCTTCTTCTTTTTGTTTTCTGCTCATACTTTACAGGGAACAGTTCATCATGGCGGGAAAGTGTCTTAGTTAGGGTTTCTATTGATGCGAGGACACACCATGGCCAAAAGCAAGCTGGGGAGAAAAGGGTTTATTCGGCTTACACTTCAGCATTGCTGTTCATCACTGAAGGAAGTCAGGACAGGAATTCTAGCTGTGTCAAGTTGACACACAAAGCCAGCCAATACATAAGGCATGACAGTGGGCTTGGTACATGGCAGTGGGAGCTTGCAGCAACTTCGTCATGTATGGTGATGGCCAGGGAACAGAGAAGGCTCTGGCTGGAAGCTTGCCCTGCCATGACATACTTCCTCCAGCTAGGCTCCTAAATGTTCCCCAGCTCCCCAGCACAGTGCCACCAGCTGGACAATCAGGAAAGAGGCCGGCTGGGGATGGAACCCAGGGCTTTGCATATGATACTAGGCAAATGTCTTCCCGTTAAGCCATTTACACCCAGCCCCCAATATCCTCTATTATTTCTCAGCTAAAATACCAACTGATTAAAGTTGCACAATCACCTTCCTTGGTATCTTGTAGACTCTTCTGAGTTTCTACTGCCGAGAAGATCCCAGTTTCCTCCTTTGGTTACTTCCTGTGTGAGAGTAAGTAGACTCCTCCCCCAGGTGTCCTGCCCCAGTTTGTGTTCCCAGTGCCCTACATAGGCAAGAGGAGTTTTCATGGATTAAGTTAGGAACTGGTTTTGTTACATGATATGTAGCAGCAGGTCACTTGGCCGCTTGTTCATTTCCCGGCAGCCCAGACCCCCCAAATAATCACACAGAAACTGTATTAATTAAAAATTGCTTGGCTCATTAGCTCTAGCTTCTTATTGGCTAACTCTTACATATACATTTATCCCATTTCTATTCATCTGTATATCTCCACGTGGCAGTGGCTTACTGGCAAGGTTTCAGCATGTCTGACTCTGGCGGTGGCTTTTTTGCTCTGCCCTTCTCCTCCCATCTATAACTCCAAAGCAGTTTCTTTATTCCTTAATGGTAATCACAGCACACAGAGGGGACTCCCACATCACCTTCCTTTTCTGTTTAAATAAAAAGGAAGGTTTTAACTTTAACATAGTAAAATTATATATAACAAAACAGGTATCAAACAAAAATTACAGCTATAATATTTATGTCCATTTTATCTTTTATCATAACTAAGGAAAACTATAACTATAAATTCTTCAACTCCTTCAAAGACTCTAGAAGGATATAATACTAAGTTAACAAGAAGTGCATTATAAGCAAATTCCAAAATTCTAGAATTGCCAGAGACATCCTACCACCTGGACAGTCACCCAAATTTCTTCTGTCCATTTGGGCATCCATCTTCAGCCTACAGGCCCATAGTATCCAGCAGACCTTCCCACGAAGCAGGAAATTTCAAAAACAGTTCAGCCTATATTGGCAGTTCATCAGTCTCCTTCTTCTGTATCCTGCAGAATGTCTAGCAGACTCTCTGATAAATCAGGAACCCCAAAGAACTATCTCACCTTTAGGCAAGTTCAGCAGTCATTTCTCTACGGGTCCTACATGTTTATTAAGCAGTCCAGGCAATAGCAGTTTCTTTCCCAAATGCCTAATCAACTCCACAAGGAGCCTCTTCAATGCCCATCTTCCTCTCTAAGTACATTGGTGCTGCCAGGAGCAGATATGTCTCACTGTCATGAAAAGTCCTAAATTTTTAAAACATTTTAAATTCCATATTCTGAAGGTCTCTGAAAGATTTGAAGAATACCTAACTAACTGAAATATATCTCTCTACATCTAGAAAACCTAACTAATATGACTACAAGTTTGACTAGTATAGATGGCTATCTATTAACCTATATTTCTTAATTATACATTACATTTTAAAATGAGCTACACAGGGGGCTGGAGAGATGGCTCAGAGGTTAAGGGCATTGCCTGTTCTTCCAAAGGTCCTGAGTTCAATTCCCAGCAACCACAAGGTGGCTCACAACCATCTGTAATGGGGTCTGGTGCCCTCTTCTGGCGTGCAGGCTTACACACAGAAGGAATATTGTATACATAATAAATAAATATTTTTAAAAAATGTTTAAAAATGAGCTACACAAACACAATACCTTAATCAAGGGCAGAAATATACTCATACGGTATAACAAAATTGACCTTAAATTTGTATCAATATGCCAAGATCCATACCAAATGAAATTATTCATCTCTATAGCATATCCCCCTTTAAATGTAAAGAAACCTTTACAAACAATATTTGGGAATATGGGTGTAGTTTTTCTTCAAACTACTTCCTGCTGTTTATCGGGCAAAGTAATTTTTTTAAGGGGTGTTCAAGGCGACCTTTCAGGGGGTCTTGTTCCATCAAACCATATTGGTCTGAAAGCAATCCACAGGTTCTTATCTTCTGTGGAAACAAACGAGAAACCTCTTTTCCAAAGTAACATATCCTTAGACTCAAATTTTAAAATCAAGATACTTTTATGTTGGTTTAACTTGCAGTCCATACAATGAAATGTCTCTCTGTACTTAGCTCATTCACAGTCAAAAAATTCAAAGAAAACACAATAATATTTATAATCCAGACTCTCTGTAATATTTTTCATTTTTAAGTGACTTATTTTTCTTTACTCCTTTTAATCTATGACAATATGTACTCTGTCTCTTTAAGGACTTTGCCCTTTTTTTTAAGCATTAACTATATTTTATGACTCTCTATGTTCCTTTTCTTCTCTCTCCCAAGCCTATGTACATTTATCCAACACTGTGACTCATCTGGATTTGTCTTTCTTGCATATCTGCAATTCTTTACTGTCCAGGAATGCTTTTTTTTTTAAATGCTAAGTGCATCTTAAAAGCTTAAGCTGCGTCATTGCTAAAGGGAATATGGCAGTGCCTGTTTGCCCCACCCTGTCCAGCACGGCAGGAGCTCCTCTCTGCCTCCAAGAGCCATGCACACAGCCCCATCTCTAGGCACACAGCCAGTCCATTTTGCCATCAAGCAAGCCACAGTAGGCTGTTCACAAACCCCACCCAAATATTCCTTCTCCTGGAAGAGCGAGAGATTGCACTGGCAGCATACCCCAGAAAGCCAGCATTTCAAAATGACCGCAGCTTTCTCTTTCTGCTACTGCTGAATCAGGAAAGCCTCTCATAAGGGAGCCACAGTGTGCCTCCAGCAAGCAAAGCCCATTGGGGGGGGGGTGCAGCTAAACTTTTTTCTTTACTGTCTAGAATTCCTTTTCAAGCCCCTCAGGTTTTACATGGATTTAGTTGGCCACATGGACACCAATTTTCCCCACATTGGGCACCAGGTAATGGTGGAAGTCACAAAATAATCCCACACCAATTCAGAATTATGAATAATAAAAGGGTTATTTATTTAAGGGAAAACTTGCAGATCACTGTCCTAGATAACAGTCCTCTGTGCAAACAGAAACAGAGTCTAGCAACCAGAAGTGGGAGCTGGAAGCAAGAGAGGAAGCACACGCTTTACTGCTGCTTTTTACAGAACCAGAGACCACATCCAAGTGGGCTGGTATCTCAAAGGCTATTGGCTGAAGGGGCAGAATGTGCTCCACAGCAGTGATAAAGCCTCACAGAGGACAGGAATATATATCCAATATATTCATCCAATATATATATCCATCCTAGGCTGGTGTGAAATTCATGATGATCCTCCTGCCTCAGCCTCCTCAGTGCTGGGATTAAATGTGCCAAGCAGGTTAGGAATAGAGACAGTGAGGTTCTCCTGATTTAGCTTTCTAAAGTGAGGTCCAATATAATGACAAGGACCCTTCCACGTGTAAGAGAGGAGCCCAGGCTCACCTGAGCCTCACTGCAACCCTCCAACGCTGGCCTCCTGTGGGTTGGGAGGACTCGCTTGCTTGGTCACTCCCAGTTGAGAGTTCAGAGGTGAAGATTTGCAAGCTTTGCAGTCCTTCCCATTTTTTGTCATAGAAACACAACATCCTCCACATAATTCATATTCCAGAACCATGCAGTTGACCGACAAGAAAAAAAAAATAGCAAAAAGTTCAGTGTTTTAAGAGGGTTTAGGATTTCCGTGTTGGGCTGTACTCACAGCTGTCCTCAGCTGTGTGTGGCAGGTAGGATGCAGTTGTGTGCACCTGTGCAGCTGCTGCCACAGTTGCTCAGCTGGCTTTCTGGCACGACATCCACCATAGGAAACACCTGTGTCTCTCCAGCATGACCATATCCAATTTTACTGGTTGAAGTCTAAATTCAATATAATTTTCATTTTTCACAGGATATTTTTTCCTTTGATTTTTTTCAAGTGTTTGAAAATATCAAAATTGCCAGCATGGTGGTGCACATCTTTAATTCCAGCACTAGGCGGTAGAGGCAGAGGCAGGTGGATCTCTGTGACTTCCAGGACAGCCAGAGCTGCATAGTGAAACCCTGTCTCAAGCAAACAAACAACAACAACAGAAGAGAATATGAAAACAATTCTTTTCTTGTGAGCCCTACATAAATAGGCCATAGGGTGCACTTGGCTAGTGTGGCAACCTCTAGTTTGGGTTATGTGGTAGATTAGGAAAAGGTGCCCATATCTGTAAGCAACACTGGACTTCTATTGCAGGGTGCTCTGAAAAAAAAAAAAAAAAAAAAAAAAAAACAGCTACTGTGTTTGTGGTGGTCGTCATAGAGCTAGGGATCTGCCAGATGTTGTGACAACAGGAGACACAGCGAGATGGCTCAGAGTAGATGCTTGTGGTCAAACCAGGCAACCTGAGTTCTCTCCCTGGAACTCATATGGCGAAAAGTGAGAACCTTCTCCTACAAGTTGTTCTCTGACTTCTGCATGAGTACATGTGTGTGTGTGCACATGCCTGTGTGCATGTGCGTGTGTATGTGTGTACACACAGAAAAACCAACCAACCAAACGCAGCCCCGGCACACAGACACAAGTGCACAGGTATAGGCACACACACACACACACACACACACACACACACACAACGGTGATGACAGGGACAAGCATGGGAAGGGTGCAAAGGCAAAGCTAAGGCAGAAGTGATGCGTCCTTGTGATATGATCTGGGCAGGGTGGAAGGGAAGGCCAGGAGTGTCTGACAGACTTCCTGAAGAGAGGTCAAGGGTCACAGAGCTCTACGGAGTTCAGGGAACTGTTGTAATGGAATCGACTTCAGGAAGGCCGGGAAGATGAAAGCTCACAGTGTGTGTGAACTTCAGACGTCAGTAAAGAGTCCTTGGTATGAGGAAGTGCAGTGTATGGTTTCCGTGCAGGTCAAAGTCCTTGCCGAGAAAGAAGGAATGACCAAGATGTCAGCGGTAGAGATGAGATAACAGTTGATTCATGAATGAGAATAGATCACTGAGAATGGAAGTGTAGTTAGACTCCCGAAGAGTCCAGGACAGTGTTTCACACAGGTGAAGGGCATTTCTTATCTTCTCCTGCTTTATTTCCTTCCTGTGTCTAGACATCTGAGGAGAAGACAGTTGAGGGAGGGTTTATTTTGGGGTAAAGTCCATCAAACTGACAGAGACACCGCAGCAGGAGGAAGCTGGCTGCTTGCACTGCATCTGCACGAAGCAAAGGTTTGGAAGGAAGTGGGGGTCAGGCTGGGACACGGCAAGGCCCGCCCTGAGAGAATCACTTCCCCCAAAGATGGCATAGTCTTCCCAAACAGCGTCACCAGCTGGAGGGCACGTGTTCAAATGGTTGAGCCTATGGCAGACATTTCAAAGTCAAACCACACTACTTCCCTTTCAACACCAGCTCTCAAATTATGCTTCTATACTCTTAAGATTTAGGTTCTTTAAGGTCCCTTTTCTTCTGACAAGGGAAAAAATAAAAGATTAAACAGTAAGGAACACAAAAGCCGAGTTTTGGAATGTGGACATGTGTTCGTGTGTGCCTGCAGGTATGTAGATGCCCAGGGAGACCAGAAAAGAGGGTCGAATCTTCCAAAGTTAGAGGCTTTTGTGAGCTGCCCAAATAGCAGTTCGAATCTGCCGAGCCATTGCTACAGCCCCTTCATTCTGTTTCGTCACCTAGTGGGCTCTCCAAGGGGGATGTTTCAGAGGCTTCTCAAGTTCTGTATTTCCAAAACAGAACTTCATTTTCTCCCCAAACACACCACTATTTCCATCTATTAATTTCTATGTGCTCTGGCAAATGACATAACCAAAGGTCCCTCCTCTCCACCCCAAGCATACAAATTACTTCTGTTGTAATTTTCTTCAATCTATCCAACTATCTCAAATCCACTGCCATGTAGTGATATTTTGTTTGTGATCTAACAAATAAAGCTTGTCTGAAGATCAGAGTGCAGAGCTAAGCCACTAGTTAGCCATGGACGCCAGGCAGTGGTGGCATACACCTTTAATCCAAGCACTGTGAGACAGAGGCAGACAGATCTCGGTGAGTTCAAGGCCACCCTGAGCTACTACATGAGATTGAATCTGTCTAAAAGAGAAACAGCTCACACAAAAGTGATTCCAGAATTTGGGATCCCACACCATTAATCCCAGCACTCACGAGGTGGAGACAGGAGTCTCAGATGCAGTCTGAGGATTTGCAGAGACAGAATCGCCCCTTGTTCTGAGCATTAGTCGACGTAAGAACTCTAGTGACTGGCTGTTCTGCGTCTCTGATCTTTCAGGATTAACCCCTATATCTGACTCCGGGTTTTTATAATTAGAAACAATTAGAATTTGTGCTACTGGGCCACTCCTCTACTTTGGTCCCATACCATCTCTTGAGAGTATGAATTGCTGTATCATCCTTTCAATGTACTCCCTAATAGCCATATCTTCTTTCCAAATCTTCATGTCCCTAATCATATATTCCCTTGTGATGGAGGAAGGTTATTGGTTAATAAAGAAACTGCTTGGCCTGATAGGTTAGAACATAGGTGGGTGGAATAAACAGAACAGAATGCTGGGAGGAAGAGGAAGTGAGGCAGACGCCATGCCTCCCCACTCCAGGGCAGAAGCGATGAAGCAAGCCACCAGGTCAGACATGCTGAATCTTTCCTGGTAAGACTGGTGCTACACAGATTACTAAATATGGGTTAGGCAAGAAAAGTCACCACCTTGTGGTGCTACACACATTAATAGAAATGGGCCAAGCAGTGTTTATATGAATACAGTTTGTGTGTTGTTATTTCAGGTAAAGCTAGCCAGTGGCTGGGAGCTGGGCGTCAGGAACGCAGCCCACAGCTTCTACTATACCCTTGGTCTTAATTTGATTTTTTAAAGCTTGTTCTAAAATAACATTCTTCTTGATTTGTGCATACTCAACATGAAATACCTCATCCTGTGCTTTCTGAGCCCTACTTCCATTCTTGTCTGCCTCAATTTGTTTTCCGTAAGGGATAGTCAAGTAAAACACACACCTGACTGTGTTCTGACAATGTTCAACATTTCTCAATATATTATGGCATGGTGGTGCACGCTTGGCACCCAAGTTAGTGGGAGACTGAGGCAGTTTGAAGCAAACGTGGGCTACATAGTGAACAACAAGGCTGATGGATGCTGGGGGTACATAGCAAGGCCCTGTTTCAAAAACAAAAGCAAAAAAAAAAAAAGCAAAGCAAAGCAACAAGATCCAAATCATCATTGTATGCTCAATGCATCAAAAAAAGAACTCAGATCAGTCATCTTTCTTGGGTTTTTGTTTGTTTGTTGTTTGTTTATTTTTGAGATAGGGATTCTCTGTATAGCCCTGGCTCTCCTGGAACTTGTGCTGTAGCCTATGCCTGCCTCAAACTCAGACATCTGCCTGCTTCTTCCTCCTGAGAGCTGGAATTAAAGGTGTACACCACCACTGCCTGGCTCTTTCTTTCGTGTGTGTGTGTGTGTGTGTGTGTGTGTGTGTGTGTGTGCGTGCGCGTGCGTGCAGGTGCACAGGAGCATTTGCCCTTGGCATCTGGAAAATGGTGTCATAGCCCTTGAAACTAGAGTTATGGGCTGTTGTGAGCTGCCAGATGTGGGTGCTAGAAATTGAATCAAGGTCGTCTGGAAGAACAGTGGTGGTCTGAATAAGAATGGCCCCTTGGCTCAGTATTTGAATGCTTAGTCATCAGGGAGTGGCACTATTTGGGAAGGATAAGAAAGTGTAGCTTATTAGAGGAAGTGGGCCCCAGGGGTAAGAGGGGTTGGGTGGGGCTTGAAGGTCTCCAAAGCCCATGCTAGGCCCAGTTCTCTTTCTCCCTGGGCCTGCGGATCAGGATGCAGCTCTCAGCTGCTGCTCCAGCCATGCTTCCACTATGAGGATAAAGGACCGAACCTCTAAAACTGTAAGCAACTCCCTAATCAAATGCTTTATAAAATATGAGTTGCCTTGGTCATGGTGTCTCTTCACACAATAGAACAGTGACTAAGACAAGCAGGGAAACGCTTGACCACAGGCCCGGGCCCATCCTTCTCAGGGCCCCACATCAGCCTCTTTCTTGAGTTTATTATTCTTGCTCCAATGTTCATTTCCATAGCTGACTTAACCTATTAGTGTCATGGGCTGCTGTCTTCAATGTTCACATTACTTTTGTTCCCTTTCGTGTTTCCGGGACACAGCTTTGGTCTACATTCCTTTGCCCTTGCTTGTTTGTCTGAACTGATTGTATTGCTTTGACCAAATACAGAAAGGAAACACCAGGAGGAAGGATGGATTTTGTCTCACAGTTAGGGATGAACAGTCCATAACAGCAGAGCAGACATGGCAGAGGGCTTGGTGAGTGGCTCCCAGCTGGGGACCAAGTATTATAAATGCATGCATCTGTTGAGCACATTTCATATTTGACATTAATGCACTGCTCCTGGTCTCCAATGCTCTCAGCACAACTTTAGAAGTCTCCCCCATAGTCTCAGCAGGCTCAGGACTGTTCAAAAGTCCAAAGTATTTTCTGGGAACCAAGGCAAACTGTTCACCGTCATTTCCTTAAAGTAAACAAGCACATGACATACTTCTCGTATATGTTGGGACCAAGTAAATAGTGCCCTCTCTCAGGCTGCATTCAGTTGGTATCTGGAGCTTTACCCAATCCACATCCTCTGTTCCTGGCATCTCCGGTGTTTTGGAATCTCCACTACAATTTTGGATTTGCCTTACAGCTCTGTGTGTTAAGTCTCACAGTCCTACCCACGGGGCTGGGGGAGTCTTTCTTCCCAGCTAAGCTCTGCCTGGGATCAGTGGCTTTTCTCTAAACCTTGGTGCAAGCCTCTATAAACTCATAGCTCTGATGTTCTGCACATGATTAAAATGATGAACTCAATTAGGCATCATGGCAATTAGCCCGGGCAGATCACCGCACTAACTGATGAAGTCACATAGTTATCTAATTAGTAGGCAAGCCTTTTTTTAAAAACAAAGAAACGAACGAACTAAAACTGTAAAGTACACTGTGTGATTCCACTATCGTTCAGCGAGATGCTCCTATCGGGGATTCGAAGATCACAGGAAAATCACGATGAGAGCAAGACTGAACGAATTTTCAAAGTGCAGTTGAAAGGCAAGTAGGAGAAAGGGCTCTGCCTATTCCAGCTGCTGGGGGTGGAATGTGAACTCTGGCCACCTCCGTGGTTTCCTGACGACATTGGGAGGACCGCGGTTAAGCTGTGCTAGAGGCTCAAGGGACACACCAGGAGGCCACTGGTCTCATGCGTTATTGATGTTTCTGATGCAGTGGTCACTTTGTTCTTATCTTCTCAAAGGAAAGAATTCAGAGGAAAGGTACAGACAGTTTAAGCAGAAGTTTATTTAGCAGAACAAAGCAAAGAGCCCCAAAGAAAGGTTAGAGCGGGCTGTCCCTGAGGAGAGAGGGGGTGTAGCAACACAGTGGATTCTGTGGTATGTGTGTGTATTCATTTTTATTTTTCTTTATGTGTATGTCTTTGACTTTGTTTTGGTATGGACACAAGAATGCAGTGCCCACAGCGGCCAGAGGTGTCAAAACCCTGTGGAGTTGGTGTTCCAGGTGTTTGGGAGCCACCAGATGTGGGTGCTGGGAATCAAACTCAGTCCTTTGCAGGGGCAGTAGGTATTCTTCACAGCAGAAATCAAAACCACAGTGTTGATCGCATTCTCATATTCTAGAGAAGGTGGGTTTCCTTGACAGTACAGGTCCTTCATCAGGGCATGTGTGTGGGGAGACTCTGTTCAGTTTTTGATCTACCAGGAATAGCCTATCTGCAGCCTCGAGGACATTTCCAAAGGGGCCATTTGACCATTAGGAGACTCTGTAACCAAGACACCACTGCAATTTTTTCACCAACTCCTTTGAGACTGTTCAAGGTCCATGGTTGATCATGGCCATTGACTAAGAAAACTAAGACTTCGTCACGAAGGCTAGAGCAAGTTTACATAGCTTGTCGGAGCCAAGCGGTGATGGCATATGCCTTTAGTCCAGTGGTTCCCAGCCTTCCTAATGCTGACACCCTTTAATACAGAGCAAGGCGGTGATGGCATATGCCTCTAGTCCAGTGGTTCCCAGCCTTCCTTCCGCTGATACCCTTTAATACAGTTCCTCATGCGGTGGTGACCCCAACTATAAAATTGTTTTGTCACTACTTCATAGCTGTAATTTTGCCACTGTTAATAATCATTATGTAAATATTTGATATGCAACCCCCAAAAGGGTCACAAGCCACAGGCTAAGAATGGTACACACTCATGAAGACCAGAGAGGATCTTGGAAATCCCTTGTATTTGGATTTTCAGCTGCCCAGCCATTTGTGAACTGCCCAGTACGGAGCTAAGGTCTGAATTCCGCTCCTCTGTGAGAGTTCCTGCTGCTGAGCCAGTTCTCCAGCCCTCTCACCCAGTCCTCGTCTTTGTTTCACGGCTCTCACACTTCTTTTGCTTTTCTGGAAACAAGGAGTGGAGGTTTTAGAATCCACATCTGGGCAGATTCTTACCAGGGGGTAAAAGCATAGCACAAAAGCCTAATGGCAAGAGTTCAGTTCTCAGGTGGATGGAGAGAAACTCCAGAACATTATCCTCTGACCTTCACCTGCACACACAGGCACACACACACGCGTGCACACACACACACACACGCACACACACAGTTTCTCTCTCCGTGTGTGTGTATGTGTGTGTGTGTGTGTGCGTGTGTGTGTGTGTGTGTGTGTGAGAGAGAGAGAGAGAGAGAGAGAGAGAGAGAGAGAGCGAGCGAGCAAGGTGTCAAGTGCTCTCTACCTTACTTGTAATTAGTAGTGGTTTGGAAGTGTAAGCCTATGTGTGTGTGCATGTGTGAGCCATGAGCATGTGGGAACTGGGTGTTAAGCTTTAAATATGAATTGACCCCTTAAGTTCCTAGTGTGTGTGTGTTGAGCATTTGGTTCCCAATCCGGTATGTTCAGAGGTTCTGTAAACCTTTAAAGGTGGGGTCTATCTGGAAGAAACGGGTCTCTTAGGAGCATGTGCTTGGCAGTTGTATCTCGTCTCAGGCCCTTTTGACTTTCTGCTTCCCACATACCACGGTGTTGAGTCTCCTTCTCCATGTGCCTGCAGTAATAATTGTCCCACCATGAGTCCCGAGTCAGTGAACTGGGGGCAGTGGCGTGAAACCATGAGCCCAGTTAAATGTTTCCTGAAGTTGTTTCTCTTAGGAATCTGGACGTCATCATGCCAGAGGCATTAGCGTTGAGAAATGCCGAGACTAAACCTGAGCACGTGGTTTGTGAATTGCTGTGAGAAGAATCTGAAAAGGTTCGGAGCTGTGAGCCAGTGAATGATACCTTGTATGTGGTAAGATCAGCTTCGTACATGATTCTGGTGGGAGCACAGAGAGCCAGGATGTCAATGGGAATGTGGACAATGAAAGCCAAGCTCATGAACTCCCACATGGGAACAGGGAATGCACAGGGAATCGGACAGAGGCCATTCATATCGCCTGGTTGATTTTGTCTACATTTTGTTCATGTCCTTTACGACACTGAGTTTAAAGGTGACAGACTAATTAAACTCGCAGCCGATTTCAAGGCAGTATAGCATTTAGGCGGCAGCATGGATATTGTTGGCTCCTTTCAGACAAATTTGCAATGGAAAACAGAAACCAAAAGCAGAGCGGAAGGATTTGAAGAACATCCAGTTTGGCCATAAAAGGAGTGTGTTGAGAACACGGAAGCTGCTGTTGTTAAAAATATTAGAGCCCTAGGGGTGAGGAGGTGTCTCTGCTGGTAGTGTCTGCTTCACATGCTTGAAGACCTGTGATCCTGAGAACCACGTTAAAAAGCCAGACCTGGAAGCTTGTGCCCACAAAATCAAATTCTCTCTCTCTCTCTCTCTCTCTCTCTCTCTCTCTCTCTCTCTCTCTCTCTCTCTCTCTCCCCCCCCCCCCCCCCCCCCCCCCCCCCCCCCCCCCCCCCCCCCCCCCCCCCCCCCCCCCGCGCGCGCGTGCGCGCGCGCTTGCGTGTGTGTGTGTGTGTGTGTGTGTGTGTGTGTGTGTGTGTATCCATGCAAACAGGCAGATCCTTGAAGCTCATTGTCTGGGTAGTCTAGCCAAATAGATGTACTTCAGGGTTAGTGAGAACTTGTCCCAAAAGTAACCGTAGAAGACTGGAGGGATGGATTAAAAGAGCACTGGCTGCTCTTCCAGAGAACTGGGGTGTAGCTGGAATTTTCTCTGGGCCACCAACCAGCTGCCAAATAAAGACACAGAGACTTATTATTAATTATGAAAACTTGACATTAGCTTCGGCTTCTCCCACAAGCTCTTATAACTTAATTTAACCTGTTTCTACTCATCTACATTTTGTCTCAGGGTTTTTTTTTTTACCTTTCTTTCTTTCCTTATGTCCTACCTTCCTGCTTCCTCTGTAACTGCCTGCCTGGCCCCTGACATCTCCCTAGCATCTCTTTTTCTTTTTCAAGCCTAAATTCCTCCCCCTTTACTCTTCCTGCCCAGAGGTCTCATCTATACCTCCTCTCTTGCTATTGGCTGTTAAGCTCTTTATTAGATCAATCAGATGCCGTAGGGAGGTAAGGTAAAATGGCAATACTTCTTTACAAAATTAAACGAATG
The DNA here is from genome assembly GCF_014885135.2 of Alexandromys fortis. NCBI lineage: Eukaryota > Metazoa > Chordata > Mammalia > Rodentia > Cricetidae > Alexandromys > Alexandromys fortis. The sequence goes on from NW_026067905.1 coordinate 888,683, forward strand.
CATCACATCTTTATATAGTTATGCAGATAATCAACAGCATAAACAAATGTAACATATCTTTACGTAGGTAAAAACAAATGCAATACACCTTTGCACAGTCAAACAAATATTCTACAACACTTGGGTTTGTTCTCAGCACACTCACAATCATCTATAGCTCCAGTTCCAGGGGATCTGATGCCATTTTGTGGTCTCCATGGGCACTACTTGCACATGGTATGCAGGCATACATATGTGTAGGTACCACACACATAAAAATAATGAATCAGTTAATTAAAATAAAAAATCCAAGAGTTGGTGGCACATTCTATATTGATCTTACATAGATTGCACGGATTCTATGCAACAGTTTTGTCTTAAGAAACAACGTGGGCAAAAAAAAGAGGCAGTGGTAATGCCTGTGTTTAATTCTAGCACTTGGAAGGCAGAGACAGGTGGATCTCTGAGTCTGAGGCAGCTTGGTCTACAGAGCTCAAGTTCCAGGACAGTCAGAGCTATACCAAGAAACCCTGTCTTGAAAAAACAGAAAGAAAGAAAGAAAGAAAGAAAGAAAGAAAGAAAGAAAGAAAGAAAGAAAGAAAGAAAGAAAGAATGAATGTGGGGCTGGAGTTGTAGCTGAGTAGTAGGTTGTAGCTTAGTGGTAGATCACTTGCCTAGAACAAGGTCCCAAATATGAGTCTATGACAAAAAAAATTGTTTATTTAAACACACACACATACACACACACACAAATGGGAGACAGGATAAAACTGGAAGCTTGAGGAGTAGAGAAGTTCTTGGCTAAGGAATCTCAGAATAGTCCAATGGGAAGTGAGGAAAGAAATTCTAGATAGCCCCCCTCGGCTAGTGTGACTGCTGAAATTTTACTTAGCAGGTCAGCTGGCTATTTTGGAATTTGTGCCTTGTTTGGAATAGAAATGCAAGTCCTTTTTTCCTTCAAAGTTTCCATCAGATTAAGCAGAGAGTGAATATTTTAAGCGCCAACACTGTGACTTTTGTAACCACTTAAAAAGAGACCAATTGCAAAAATAACCTCAAGGAGCAAGACACCTATTTCCTCTCGACATAGTTTCTGTGATTCCTGCCCTGCCGTGTGACTATGAAAGCCATCCTGGCATTCTCTTAGACGGACCACGCTCTGGGCGAGGTGGTGGGAGGGCTGTGGTAAGCCCTTGGTTGAGTTATATGTCTGCTATGAGAAGCATTTAGGCAGTGATGTACCTCAGTGGCAGAGTGCTCACCCAGCGTGTGCTGGGGTCCACACGGACTGCTTCCAGAAAGAAAAGGTAAAAGCCACACATGCAGAAAAATGCTTCATTTTTCTTACAAGTAGAACATTTGAAATTATACACATGTGAACATAGAAGAGGCAGTAGGAAAGGAGAGAAGGAGATTTAAAAAGTGGAGTAGAGGGAAAAAAGTCAGAGTAGCAGAATATATATGACAAGAAACAGAATGGGGGATTACTTAGGGGACAAGAGGAGAGCAGAAAAGAGGGCGAAAGGATATAGGTAAGGACAGGAGAGAAAAGCAAGAACAAAGGCTAACGTATGTATGTATGCATATGTGTATGTGCTGTATATGGATATGGATTTATATGAAAATGTCACAGTAAAACCCATTTCTTTACATGCTAGTCGAGAATGAAAGAAAGGAGACAGAGACAGAGAGACAAACACAGAGAGAGAGAGAGAGAGAGAGAGAGAGAGAGAGAATTCAAGCAGGCTGGGGATAGAGTAGATAAGAACACGTATGCACATGTTCACATACCCGCCATGTGCAGGGCCTAGGGTTCAATCCTTATCACTATAAAACAAAATAACCAACTCTTTAAAAATAATTTTCCGGTGCAGTAGTGTACACCTATAGTCCTAGCTCTTGGAAGAAAGAAACAGGGGAATCAAGGGCTCAAGGTCATGATTTGAAGAACAGCCTAAGCTATGAAACCCTGTTTCAAATACCAAAAAAGAAGACCTAGGTCTGATTCCTAGCACCCATATGGTGGCTCACAAGAGCCTAAAACTAGTGTCAGAGGATCTAAAGCTATCCTCTGGTGTGCGTGTGGGCACAGCACACACAATGCACATATACACACACATATACATACATGCAGGCAAAAACATCACACACATAAAATAAATAAATCTAGAAAACATTGTAACAAGTACTGGAAGGGGGGATGAGGCATTCTTGTCATTTTGTTTTAATCTGTACCCTAAATAAGATTCAAAAAAAAATCCCAAACTTAATTGGGTATTTTTTTAGGCCCCATGATCAGGAAAAGTAACTTTTCAAGGAAAGAGGTGACAGGGTCCAGCTTCTGGGTCCCCTTCTCAAACTGTCAAAAATGAAAGAAAGCAAGATCTAGTAGAAGACAGTTTTTGCCTGTTGGAGCGCTGTCTGACATCATGGAACAACAGCAAATCTGCCTTGTCACAGGACCACAGATGCTCCCTTACCTGACTGCCAGAGCCAAACCAACAGCCTTGCAGGTCCACAGCACAGGTAAGGCTGTGTTGTGGAACAACCTTTTTGTACACTGAAGCTGCATCTTTGCCAAGGAGTCTTCTGATTGGTTTAATAAAGAGCTGAACGGCCAATAGCCAGGCAGGAGAGAACAGGTGGGACTCCTAGGCAGAAAGAAAAGAAGAGGAGATGAATCTAGATGCCAGTGAAGACGAGAGGAAGCAGGACATGTAAAGGGGGAGGTAAGAGTCTCAAGCCATGTGGCAGCACATAGATGAATAGAAATGTGTTAATTTAAGTTATACAAGCTAGTTAGAGACAAGCCTAAGCTAAGGCTAGGCTTTCAGAGTAAGAGATCTCTGTGTCATGATTTGGGTACTGGTGGCCAAGAAAGTTTTCTACCTGTGCAAGCTGCAACACAAAAGGGTATGAGACAGAGCAATGGGCAAACCAGCCTGCAAGAAGCATCATAAATATTGGTAAGCTCCTACATGTCCAGAGTGGTCAGAAAAAGTTGGAAGAGCTGGAGGATTCCATGGAACCTGTTATGCTCACAGCTGGTCTCGTTGGTTTTGATTTTATATTTTTGAGGGGTGGCAGGATCTCTTCTAGTTCAGGTTGGCCTTGAGATTTCTGTCTATCAAGGATGACCTTGAATTCCTGATCATCTTGCCAGTACCTCCTGAATGTTGTGATTACAAGTGTGTGCCACCATGTCCTGTAGGCGGAGACTGCTCATTCATTTCCCGGCTGCCAGATCCAAAATAATTACTCAGAAATTATATTAATTACAAAACTGCTTGCCCAATATTAATTATTAATATTATATAATATTGGCTTCTCATGAACTAACTTTTACATCTTAAATTAACCCATTTCTTTTATTTTATATTTTACCATGAGCCTCATGGTTTACCAGTAAGGTTCCAGGGCATCTCTCTCCTTTGGCAGCTACATGGTATATTCTCAACTCTGCCGACTCTCTCTCTCTATCTCCATTTGGATTTTCTGCCTGACCTTCCTCTTTTTTAAACATCACAATGAAATCAGTGTTTTTCTCAGTGAGGCAGGACTATGAAAAAATTGGTTTTTCTTTATGCTTCGATGGAAAGGTGATCTCTGCACTTTCTAAATAATTTTTTTGCATGAAACAGTTGAGCACTCCAAAATGCTAATTAAACAGTAGCTGTAGGTGGCACGGACACCCCTACCCCTGTTTGCTCTATTGGCAGACCCCCCTAAACCTGTGTGACTGACCCAAACGATTCCTAATAAAACTGATTAATTCCATGGGAACTTCTGTAGAGACAGATAACCACAAAACATGGAATTCTGTTTCATTGTAGAAAAGATGAATCAGAGGTCACATTGGTAAGGCCACTCAGGGAAGGGGAGGTTCAAAGGCTCTTTGACAATCATCTGTGCTACAACCAAAACCAGGAGTCTTTCCTACTGAGGGGTGTTAATTCCCAGCGGGATCTCTCTCCAGCTCTTTCAGGAGCCAGACAAAAGGCCACAGGCTTCTGTTTTGTCTTTCTCTTCAGACACTGGACAAATTTCTAATTTGGTGGCTTGGTTTCTGGTTTCCTTAGAGTTGGAGAAGGCATTGAAAGTTTTCAGTCATGGTCAGCCATGTTTGTTGGCGTCTGCTGTCAGCATATCTTCAGAGGTCTACATGAGGCTCCAGTCTGGCTTCCTGAACTTGTTTCCTTTTCTCTCTGCTGTGCCCTTCTATACACACTGATGTTATTATTTAAGATATATAGGTATTAAGAACTAGAGGTCAAAAGTCATACATGTTTGTAACAGTTATAGTTAGCCTAATCAGGTTCTTTAGATACATAGAAATTGTTTTCCACATAGATAGGTAATCTTCAACCACTTCAAAGAACTGTAGATCATGGCATTAAAATAACTTAGGGTTCTGTTTACGTACTTAGGACTTTTCTTTAGCAGTGAGACACATCTGCTCCTGGCAACACCAATCTACTTCAAGAGGAAGATGGGCATTGAAGAGGCTACTTATGGAGTTTTTGGTTAGCTATTTGAGCAAGACACTGCTCTTGCCTGGACTGCTTGATGAACTGGACATGCAGGACCCACAGAGAAATGACTGGTGAACTTGCCTAAAGGTGAGATGATCCTTCGGGGTTCCTGCTTCATGAAAGAGTCTGCCAGAAATTCTGCAGGACACAGGAGAAAGTGACTGACAAACCACCATTATAGGCAGACCTGTCTCTGAAATTTCCTGCTTTGTAGAAAAGTTTGCTGGTACTATGGGCCTGTGGGCTGAAGATGGATGCCCCAACGGTACAGAAAACCTTTGGGTGACTGTCCAGGCAGCAAGATGTCTCTGTCAATTCTAGAGTTTTGGAAGTTGTTTACAATGTATTTAGGTAATATTGTATCCTCCTGGAGTCTTTGATGGAGTTGAAGAATTGATAGTTATAGCTTTCCTTAGTTATGATAAAAGATAAAGTAGATACATGTAATTTTACTATATTAAAGTTAAAACCTTCATTTATATTTAAACAGAAAAGGGGGAGTGATGTGGGATTCCCCTCTGTATGCTGTGAATATCATTGGTTAATAAAGGAACTGCATTGGGCCTAAAGCAGAGCTATAGGGGAACAGAGCTAGGTGGGGAAAACTAAACTGAATGCTGTGAGAAAGGAGGAAGAGTTAGAGAGAAGCCATGTAGCCCTGCCGGAAACAGATGCTGGAACTTTAGCCGGCAAGCCACAGCCACATGGCAATACACAGATTAATGGAGATGGGTTAAATTAATATGTAAGAGTTAGCCAATAAGAAGATAGAGCTAATGGGCCAAGCAGTGATTTAAATATTATAGTTTTTGTGTGATTATTTCAGGGTTAAGTGGCCAGGAACTAATTAGCAGCCTTCTACACATCTACAATGACCTGTTTATGTGATACTGGAGAAAAATTCCAGAGGTTTATATGAGCTAGGAAAGTACTCTGTGCACAGAGCCACATTGCCAGCTCTTGGCTCATCTTCCTCGATTTCTGACTTGTTCTAACACCACCACTACTGCTCATCTACTCTATTAGAAACACAGCTGTGTACCTTCTTCCTCTCTACTTTCCTTCCCCTGGACATCGACTCAACAGATTCCACTTGATTTTCACCAAGCACAAGACAGCTCAATAATGTTCTTCTCAGCCGTCCCATCCACAAGCACTGCCACTGCGCTTGCGCTAACTTAGTAATGAAAGAACAACAAAACCCCTGGATTTTTTTGTTTCCAGTTTATCCTGAAATCTCATATGATGGTCACTGCAAGATACAGTAGCTTTATCAGGGTTTCTTTCCACAACTTCCTTTGACAGCACAATTCCTTTGACTGTTGGGACACCTTCCTCCCAGTTCTGGCTGTCATGTTATTTTCCCAGACATTACTTTTATTTCTTCTAAGTTCCCCACCTTTCTGCACTAATCCCACTTTTGGCCAAATTAACTTTGTCATTGCTTCTCATCTAGGCTATTCGCTCTCGAGTATTTTAAACTGAATTTCTGTTGTTCAGATTTTGATTCAATCAAAAATGTCCAACACAAATGCCGAAGGGAAAATTCAGTGGTGATGATTGCTTACTTCTCTTGCAGAGGCCCCGGGTTCAGTTCCCAGTGAAAAACTTTGGGTGGCTCACAAGGGCCTGTAACTCCAGTTCCAGGTGATCTTCTGGCCCTTGTACACACATTGTGCACATAATTCATGCATGTATGTAGTTGTTTGTATTTTTATTCTTTGCTCTTTTGACTCTTCAGGGAGCCAGCCACTCAGCTCCCAGATAAATCACACCTGAAGGCTTATTCTTAGTTATGAATGCCCAGCCTTAGTTTGGCTTATTTCTAACCAGCTTTTCTTTTTTTTCTTTTTTTAAAATTTTGTTTTATTTTTATTTTATTTTTTATTGCTTTATAAATAATACTATTCAAAATTTCCCCTTCCTCCCCTCCTCCCATTTCCCTCTTGTTCCCCCAGTCACCCTTCCTCCTCCCCCTCCAGTCCTAAGAGAGGGCAGGGTACCCTGCCTTGTGGAAAGTCCAAGGCCCTCCCCCTCCATCCAGGCCTATGAAGGTGTGCATCCAAATAGACTAGAACCCCAAAAAGCCAGTACATGCAGTAGAGACAAATCCCAGTGCCATTATCATTGGTTTCTCAGTCCCCATTGTCAGCCACATTCAGAGAGTCCAGTTTGATCACATGCTCGTTCAGTCCCAGTCCAGCTTAGCCAGCTTTTCTTAACTTATTTTGTCTTGACTACCTTTTGCCTCTGGGCTTTTTCTTTTTCTCTATACCTTTCTTCTACAACAACACACAAACACATACATATATGTAAATAAAAATATTTTCAAAATGTCTAACTCAAATTCTGTCCTCTTTTCAAGATCCTAGGTATCAATACACCCCTGCCTCAGAGTTCTGGGTGCTGCCTTTATAGTCATACACATGAACCCTTGGCTTCCCATCAGATTCCGCCTTTGACATGAGGGTTCTGCCATGTTCACTCCCAGACTATTATTATTTTTTTGTATTTGTGTTTGAAATCACTCAGCTGACACTTTCTTTGCTGTCATTTGTTATGGCCCTACCTTTCATTCATAGATATTTCACCCATGCACCTAACTTGGGACTTTCTGATAGTCAGGCGTCGTGTGCTCAGCTGTGTTCTTAGCACTTGGGAAACTGAGGCAGGAGGAAATTTAAGGCCAGCTTTGGCTATTTAGTGAGCCTGAGGCCAGCCTGGGCTACATGAGGTCTTATCTAAAATAAAAAGAATCAGGGCACGCAGGCTCACATCTCTGATCCCAGCACCGGGGAGACTGAGGCAGGAAGATTGCTGTGAGTTTTAGACTAACCTGGGCTAGAACATGATTTCCAGACCAGAACAGGTGACACAGAGAAACGTCGGCCTTCTTCTGAGGTCTAAGTTACAGATCTGAATGTTTTGTACAGTGTGTTATCATTAAATATTGAAGGAAGCATTAAAATTTGGGTCAAATTTGAATAGGGCCACCCTAATGTAGGGGAAACAAGATCAATAGAAAAAAATGTGTGTGTGTGTGTGTGTGTGTGTGTGTGTGTTTCTAGAGAAAGATACCATCAAGCCTGAGCCACGTTAGGTTTTTGGCAACAGTAAGAGCGGTGGCAACATTGGCCCCTAATTCTAATCTTGTATATTTTCCTTCAAGATACAATCACACTCAATTTTTTTGCCTCTAGATTTTTGTACTTGCAGAAAATATAATCACTGAAATAGAATGTTAAAATTAGACATTGTTTATGTAGTACAGGAAGGAAAGAGGGGGTGTTCACAAAACATAGACAAATTTCCATGTTAGCCCAGTTTCTTAAAATATAAAACCAAGGGGCCTATTTTTGGACTCACTACTCTTCGGCTAGAGTTGCCCTGTGGTTAGGAGGGAGGAAACATGTCAGAGCACTCAGAGGTGTGGGGGAAGATGCAGCCCTAAGGTCAGGAGGTCCTAAAAGGTCTTGAAAAGGAATGAATGACCTGGGCATGCCAGCACACACCGGTGATGTCAGCTCCTGGAGGGCTGAGGCAGGAAGATCATGAGATTAGACTAGCCTGGCTCATATCATAAATGAAGAGCCATTGTGAGCTACATCTTGAGATCTTGTCTTGAAAAAATAAAACATAATCAATATGGGGAGAATATATCTGGAAGGGTCAAAGGTTAATAAATAACACATTGAGAAATAACCATTTAGACGAGGCCTTTACTTTGTTTTCAGATTCATTTATACGATGACACTGCTTATCATAAACAAAATTTATAAGCAGCGAAGGTGACCAAAAGAAATAGAATATTTTCCGCTGAGAAGTTGACCTGGCTTTCTTAATACAGGTGAAACAGACCACACAGGCTAGACATGGCTCGGTGGCCACGAGCACTTCCTGCTCTTGCAGAGGAGCGAGTTCGCTTCCACACCCATGTGATGGCGCAGCACCATCTGAAACTCCAGCTCCAGAGCATCCGACACTGTCTTCTGGCCTCTGTCAGCACCTTGGGAGCATATATTCCCACACAGACATACACACATACACATAATAAGAGCCAGGCATGGTGGTGCATGCTTTTACTCTCAGCATTCTAGAGGCAGAGGCAGTGGGAACTCAGTAGGTGTAAAGCCAGCCTGTCCTACATAGTGAGTTCCAGGACTACTAGGACTACATAGAGAGAGCTTGCCTCAAGATGGATAGATAGATAGATAGATAGATAGATAGATAGATAATAGATAGATAGGTAGATAGATAATAGATAGATAGATAGATAATAGATAGATAGATAGATAGATGGATAGAGAGATAGATAGATAGGTAGATAGATAGATAGATAATAGATAGATGATTGATAGATAGATAGATAGATAGATAGATAACAGATAGATGATGGATAGATAGATAATAGATGATAGATAGAGAGATAGAGAGGTAGATGATAGACAGGGATAGAGTAGAAAGAAATAAAAATCAAGTCTTAAGAAAATAGAAATACACTTATGGATCTTTTAAAAAAGTTTATTAGTTTATAATAATAAAAAAGTTGGGTTTCTGGAAGATGCAACTATCTTGTTCTTGTGGGCTCTGAGTAACAATCTAATACATACATGTACACAACAATAAACTTATTTTAGTGAACAGTGAAATCCACAACTGTAGTAGGCTATTTTGGAGAAGTGTGTTACATCTTTGTGTCTGAGCAAAAAACATCTGACACAAACAGCTAAAAGGGACAAACATCACGTTGGTTCATAGCTTTGGTATACTGGTCTCTGGTCTCCATCCATTTGGCCTGAGCATCCTGCTAGGGGGACCTTGTGGTGGGGAAGGCCAGGGGTAAGGGTGGGAGAGGAAGGGATGGGGATCTCACATGCTCTTCAAAAGCATGTCCCCTGTTACTTCTTCCTCCCACTGTGCTCCACAACTTAAAGCTGACAAAATATTGCCATCTGAGAACCAAGCATTTAACATCTGAGCCTGTGGGGGGCATTACTATTCAAACCATAACAGAAAATTAATTTCTTGCACCTCTTCTGCCTATAGTTTTTGCCTCTTTTGCTCTAACTCTTTGGGAGTTGTTTTAGATTTATTTTATCTTATGGGTAGAGTATTTTGCTGGCATGTATGTATGTGCTAATGTCTGTTTGCAAATCACAAGCATGCAGTGCCCACAGAAACCAGAAGAGGGCATCAGAACACCGGGGCATAGAGTTATAGGGGTTTGCAAGCTACGATGTGCGTGCTGGGAAGTCAACCCAGGTCCTTCGCAAAAACATTAAGTAATTTTAACCCTCGAGTCATGTTCCCACTCCTATTTTGAAAAATGGCTCCCATTACTCTTCAAAGGACACAAACATGCATGCACCTTTAGTGAAACTTTCCTGTAAAACGCATCCCGTGAGGACAGCTAAGCCATCCACCACACAATGTGTCTCCAATTTCCTCAGAAGTTTCTGCAGTATTCAAGTGCTTGATGCACACATGAATAAATAAGCAGTACCTAATATTTAGTGGACTTCCTTGTGCTGTAAACTATAAATACACATCTCTCAGATGTCCTTTATTTTATAGGAAGGGGAAGTAACTCACTCAGTTTTGAGGTTAGTAAATGACAAAGTCAAGGTTTTAATCAAGAGCTAAAGTCTATTTGTTAATCCCTAGCCTTGTTAGATACACATATATCTCTCTCTCTTGTTTTGTTATTTTGTTGTTTTATGTTTTTTGTTTTTCTCTTTACTATTTGGGGGTACAAATTGCCAAGATGCTGCGGAGGGCCAGCCGAGCCAAACCTTACACAGCTGCTACAGAGGGGTAGTTCAGCTGCATGGGGCGGGAGAAGGCCTCAGGCAGGGGTCTGAGCAGGGCACAGCAATGGCATGGACTCAGGTCATATGGGCACTTTGGGATTACAAAAAAGTTCCACAATAGCCTGGAACAGACTATAACAAAGGTTTATTTATTTAGGGATAAACTCACAGAAAGAGTAGCTATCCACTGTCCTGGATTGGGAACTGGAACCAAATCCTGCAGCCAAGAGGGCTGCACACGCTTTTCGTTTGCATTTATGGTACATGACACCATACCCAAAGTGGGCTGCTCTCTTAAAAGCTATCGGCTGAGGAAGTTCCCACAGCATCGGCCCACCACATAATCACATGGACACTTATTACTTATAAATGCCCAGCCTTGGCTTGAATTATGTCTAGCCAGCTTTTCTATCATCCCATCTACCTTTTGCTTCTGGGACTTACCTTTCTCTACTTCTGAATATCTTTTCTTCCTTCTTATTCCGTGTCGTGTGGCTGTGTGGCTGTGCAACTGTCTGGCTGTGCAGGCTGTGCAGGCTGTGCGGCTGTGCAGCTGTGTGGCTGTGTGGTTGTGTGGCTGTACGACTGTGGCTGTGTGGCTGTGTGACTGTGGCTGTCTGGCTGTGCGGGCTGTGTGGCTGTGTGGTTGTGCAGCTGTGTGGCTGTGTGGTTGTGTGGCTGTGTGGTTGTGTGGCTGGCCGACTGTGGCTGTGTGGCTAGCCCTCAGCATCCTCCTCTCCTTCTTTTTTCCTTTTCTTGCTCCTCCTTCTTCTCTCTTCTCCCTCTTGTTCTCTCTGCCTGCCAGCCCAGCCTATCCTTTCTCTCCCGCCTTGCTATATTGGCCGTTCAATTCTTTATTAGACCAATTAGGAGTTTAGACAGGCAAAGTAACACAACTTTACAGAGTTAAACAAATTCAACATAAAAGAATGCAACACATCTTTGTGCCTTCAAACAAATTCTACAACATAAACAAATTTAACACATTTAAAGTAATATTCCACAACGCTCTCTCTTTATTCTTTTTATGCCTGGGTGTTGGCTATGTAGGCCCGGCTGGCTTGATGTTCACTATGTAGCCTAAGCTGGCCTTGAACTAGCTGTTCTCTTCCCGTCTTCTTGTTCTGAGTGTTTAGATTACAGAAATGAGTCATTACATCTAGCGCCCTCCCAAGACCGTGTGATGACTGTGCTGTTTTCCTTTCTTAATACATGTGTAATAATAACACTATACTGTGCATCATGATGTGGGGTGCAAAGGAGCATGGGAAGCAGGTGATGCTGGCTTCGTGGGGCTTGTGCTATTAGCAGAGGAGAAGAAGCATTAGCTAACTGTATTTGGTCATGGTGCTTGTACCATCAGAAGGGGTAGCTTTAGCTAGTTATTATACTATATAACAAGAGAAACGGGTCATCTTTGGGGGTTCATAGACATTAGGAACTTTAGTTGAAATCTGAGTCCTGAATAACTGAAGGCAGGAGCAGAGAGAAGGAAGAAGTTATGGGCATTCCAGACAAAGGATGAGAAAAAAAAAAATGTTTGCTGTGCTTTGAGACAGGGTTCGGTGCTGCTATCTTCCTGCGGCCACTTCCCAAGTGCTGGGATTGCAGACACACGCCGTAGTTCCTGACTAGATCATTTTATCCTGAAAAAGAGCAAAATTCAGCGTCACATGATTAATAAAAACGCAGACACAGAAACTGGGGTTCAAACTGAAGGCCATAAAAGCAAAACAGGCTGGGTGGTGGTGGCATACGTCTCTAATCCCAGCAGAAGCAGGCAGAGCTCTGTGAGTTCAAGGTCACCCTGGTCTACAGGATCTACTTCTAGGGCAGGCTCCAAATCTAGAGAGAAACCTTGTCTTGAAAAACCAAAACCAGAAAAAAATAAAAAGCAAAACAGCCAATAGCCAGCTACTGGCTCTTACCGCTACCTCAGGCTATTCTGCCTCCAGCAGTCTCGGAATGAGACTGCCTCTGAAAGCTGTCTCCTCCCATTTTATATTCCTCTCTCGTGCTGGATTAAGGGCGAGCACCACTACCACCTGGTTTCTATGACAAACTAGTGTGGCTACTGGGATTAAGGTGTGTGTCACCACTGCCTGGTCTGCAAGACGGACCAGTGCAGCTGTTTTACTCTCTGAACTTCAACTTCAGGCAAGCTTTATTTATTAAAATACAAATGAAATCTCCTCCTCCTCCTTCTTCTCCTCCTCCTCCTCCTCCCCTCCTCCTCCTCCTCCTCCTCTCCTCCTCCTCCTCCTCCTCCTCCTCCTCCTCCTCTCCTTCTCCTCCTCC
>NW_026067905.1:904663-1018267 GCF_014885135.2 Alexandromys fortis
AGTGGGCACTTAGTGCTATGAACTTTCCTCTTAGCACTGCTTTCATCGTGTCCCATAGGTTTGAGTATGCTGTCTCTTTATTTTCATTAAATTCAAGGAAGACTTTAATTTCCTTCTTAATTTCTTCCTTCACCCAGGTGTGGTTCAGTAGTTGATTGTTCAGTTTCCAGGAGTTTGTCGGCTTTCGGGGCAGCATTGTTGTTGCCTTCTAACTTTAATCCGTGGTGATCTGATAAGACACAGGTGGACACTGATATTCTTTTGTATCTGTGGAGGTTTCCTTTGTTTCCGAGTATATGGTCAATTTTTGAGGAGGTTCCATGAGCTGCAGAGAAGACACGTGTGAGAGACCTTCGGGAATCATACCCACCTTTATTGGCTCTGAGGCCCTGGGAAACCACTGTCGCTGTGCAAACTAGTACCAGCCTGGCACTGCGGCACACACCCGCTACCCCAGTGTCGGGGGCTGAGCTGGAAGGACAGCTGCGTATTTAGTCAGCCTGTGTTAAACAGTGAATTCTAGGGTGGCTTGGACTAGTGTGAACCTCTGTCTCGAAAACCAAACAAACAGAGACTATTTTTCTGTAACAAGCTGGTTCTCGGTTGGCAAGATGGTCCAGTTGGTTGGTAAAAGTGCCTGCGGCCAAGCCTAATGAGCCAAATCTGTCCCTGGGATGCGGATGCACGTGGTGGCAGAAGAGAACCGACTTCCAAAAGTTGGTCTCTGGCCTCCACACGTGGCTGTGGCATGCACATGCCCACATACATACCTATATAGACACAAAAATAAATAAGCACATGTTTGATCATTTTTTTAAATGATGGCTCCATTCCTAACCCTACAGAAGATCAAAGCCGAAGTCTGACAATTCTTACAGGATTTCAGTGAAACTTCAAAGCTGTTAAGTTCTGAACCTGGTGTCTAACGCACAGGAAACACTCAGGATACACACCAGCTTGCGTTTAAAAACTAATCTGCAAAAGCAGGGCAGCCTATGAAGCTGAAGCTGCTAATCAGAGGTCATCTCATGATTTATTTGTCAGGAAAGTAAGCACCATTCCCAGCATTAATTAAAACAAACGACCACAATTACTAGGAACCGGTTAAGCTGAACCCAGGCTTGATTCCACTGAAAGTCTCCAGGAAGCATCTTAATTATAATCTCCTGTTGATGATGCCTCGGGCAGCAGGTATGCACAAGGGCTTTGCGGTCCTCTAATTAGGAGGCTGGGCCTGCTAACCTCTAATTGAGTCATTTGCAAATAGTTTCTTCATCACAACATCTTGAATTCTGTGAATTATGCCCCATTAAAAACTATTGCTAAACTTCATTTTTCTTGTACTTTCCTGTACATCTTTTTGATTTGTTGTTGTTTGTGGTTCTGTGGCTTGAACCCAAAGCCCCTGTGGTGCTAGGCAAGTGCTTGGCCACTGAGCTACATTCCCCGGGAGTCTTTCGTCCCCCTCTTTCTGAGATGGTCTCACTCTGTAGCTCAGGTTGGCCCTGAAGTCTCAGCAATCCTCCTTTGCTTTTGCATTTTCAAAAGGGAACTGGTAACAAGGCAATATCTTTCCATTAGAAAAGCCATCTCAATCGTTCCATCCGAACAATAAAAAGGCTCTTGTCTTTGACCACCATTGCTGGCGGGCATCTGTCAAACTGAAGGACATTTGTGAATTTTTTTTCTTGTGGGGAGGGAGCTGGAGGCAGGACAGACAATGTCTCACTATGTAGTTTTGACAGGCCTGGAGCTCACTATGTAGACCAGGCTGGCTTTGGACTCTCAGAGATCTGCTTTTTCTTGCCTCCCCGGCGCTGGGATTAAAGACATGTGCCACCATTCTTAGATCTTCCTAACCTGAGCAAGGCAAAAGGGATTTCAATGTAAGTACACCTTTCCCAAAGATCTGAGACAGAGGTTTGATCTCTGTGTACACAAAGGATGAAGTTCAGGTTGTGTGAGGACACTGAAAAAGGTCAGCTAGTTGGCAAAGCAGTGCAGGTTTGTGCGAAATGTCATCCACAATGAATAAGGACAACAGAAAAGACCAATGGTATGAATGTCCACGTGGGAATTTACCCCATCAAGGTGTTTGTCATCAGACTTAAAACTGGACAAAAAAATGACCAAAAGGTTCTAGAGCAGAAAGCCAAATCTCACCAAACTGGAAGGGAAAAGGACACACAGGAAGAAACAGTTGAGAAGATTCTGTAAGAGCAATCTCACACATAGATTTCATCAAATGCTGGTTAGATGAAGGGAAACAACAATATAAAGAACCCTGGTTCTTGCACATGGTGGACCTTGGAGTTTGGCAAAAACATTAAAAAAAAAAAAGCCAGTGTTGAGAAAAAAAGCAATCAGTGGTTCCAAGGTAATTATGTGAGATTGTGTTCTTTTTTGTTATATTCTAATGGATTGATGCTCTCTAGGCCAAAATTCTGCAACAATGTATCTTTTAGAATTTTTTCTTTCTTTTGAGCATGCTGTTTTCTTTTTCTTTGGAAGAATTCAGCATCCCTCATGGGCAAATTCCTTCTCCAGGAGGACTTTTTCTGAAAAGATGTTTCTGGTTCATTAGTGCTTGGAGCAATTTTTCTATCCTGTTTTAGTATTTTTGAAGTTAAAACGATCATGCTGATATCTTCATTTAGGAATTTTCCATTCCTAATAAATTCAGTGCTATAATTTTCCCACTGGCATTTTAAATGTTGATTTTTGGTATTTGCTATGGAGTACATTGGGAATGCTGGGTTTTGCCACATGGAATGGAGTGATCTCGTTCCATCCTGTGTGTGTACCTCAACCGCAATCTTTTTCTGATAGTCTGAAGCGGTGTAGAATCCTCCACTTTTGTGAGGTCAGTGCTAATCGGGCTCATTTCTTCTACTACGTTAACTCTTCCAGGCTCATCACCTGCAGACTTTTAGCCAGCCCTGTAGGCCTCCCCTTTATGCTTGTAAATGCGTAATAATTAGATTGCTGGGTATGCCTGGGCAAGACCATCATCCCAGCACCTGGGACAATGCCGCAGGAAGACTGCCACGAGTTCAAAGCCAGCCTGGGCTGCATACCAAAGAAGAGGTCAATCAGGATTATATACCACAGGAAAGACTTTGTCTCAACAAACAAAATTCATACTAAGGTAAATAAGGAAGGCTCTTCGATTCGAGTCTAAGTGATATCTGTGTCCCAGGACAAGGTACAAAAGCCTATGACTGAAACAAGTCTTTCAGGAAATACTTATTCACTATCTGAGAAGCGTGTGTGTGTGTGTGTGTGTGTGTGTGTGTGTGTGTGTGTAATCTTTTTCTTGGTTTTTCGAGACAGGGTTTCTTCATGTTGCCTTGGCGCCTGGAACTCGCGCTGTAGATCATAGACCAGGCTGGCATCGAACTGATAGATCCGCCTGCCTCTGCCTCCCAATTGGTGGTGGAACTAAAGGCGTGCCTTTTTTTTTTTTTTTCTCCAGTCGCCCAGGCTGGCTAAGAACTCGAAGTAATCCTCCTGCTTTAGCCTTCCAAGCTCTGGGTTGACAGGTGTGCCCCAACCCACGGTTTTAAACTGAAGATTCACAGAAAACCACCACGCGCACTTGCAGCCCTTCCTGGTGGCCGTCATAGGAAACACTAACAGCAGATTCCTCTAGCAGGTTCGGCTGCAGCAGTCTGTCCCGTAGCGTGCAAAGCGCGGCGTGGTAGTCACCAACGCCAGATCCCAAAGCGCTGGCTTTGGCGGCAAGCGTCGCACACCCACCCAAACGGAGGCTGGGTGGATGATGCAGGGCTCGGCCGGTTTACCTGCTCCCCAGATCAGCCCCGCCCTCTCCTCGGGCCCCGGCGAATTCAAATCGGCCCCGCAGAAGGGGCAGAAAACCGAGTCATCGATCGCCCCCGCCCCGCCCCGCCCCGCCGGCCGCCATTTTTGGCAGGGTGGGAGGAGAAAGGCGGGGAGGCGCGGCGCCGGCTCCGCGGGATGCCGACCGGACTTGGCGGCTGAAGGCAGCACGCCGGGGCCAAGGCAGCACGGCTGGCCGGCGCCGTTCCTCCGGGTGCTCCTCCGGAATGAGACCTCGGCGCCCGCGCGGGACGACTCGGTTCCTTCTCAGAGCGTGAGTGCGGCGCGCGCGCCCGCCGCTGTCAGTTGGCGCGCGCTCCCGTCGCTCCCCCCCGGCGCGCTCCCGTCACCCCCCCCAACCCCCCACCGCTCCCGGCGCTGGCTCGGCGCAGACGCGCTTGTTTGTTTCTGCAGGAATCCTAGGAGAGGCCGGAGCCGCGGCGATGCCGGGGAAGCTGAAGGTGAAAATCGTGGCCGGTCGCCATTTGCCGGTGATGGACCGTGCCAGTGACCTGACGGATGCCTTCGTGGAGGTTGGTGCCTGGTCCTGTCCCCCGAGAGCGCGGGGCACCGAGCCTGCCCTGCCCGCCGTCCCCGGCTCCGTGGAGGGGATGCCCACCCGTCCCCAGCCCGTGGGATGTGGCCCGGGACACGACCCTGGGGTCAGAGCGCCTCCCGGCCACCTGCCAGTCCGAGGCGTGGCCGCGGAGACGTTTGCTCGTTCGCTCGCAAGACCTCGTTTATGAGTCGGAGGTTAAGAGCCATGGCTGCAGCGTGTCCACGCAGCCAACCCTAAGGACACAGCCGCAGTCCTACGGTGCGGCGACACCCAGCCCTTTCCCCAACACTGTCTGAATCAGCCTTGCGAGTCACACAACAGTGGCACTTTTATCTGCTCTTGTGTCGACTGGTTGGGAGGTGAGCTGTCTCAGGGTAATTTATTGCCTTGAGGTAGGAAGTCAGTTAAGTGCCATGGATTTCAATTGCAAAATTGCTTTTTAAACCCAATGATTAGTTTAAAAGTCATGCAAATTAGCGTGAGCCTACGGCCTGGAAATTAATGAGCAGAACCTGAAAGAAGCCAAGGAGAGATTATAATAAAAGTTGTCGTGATGAGGCAGACCATAGAGCAATAATCATTTGAGCTATTAATGTTTAGGGTTCAAAGGTATATGGCAGTATACGTCTCAATATAAAATATTCTTAAAGGTTCTAGAACCTAATTAGCTTCAGTACACCTCTTTTTTTTATGGCAGTTGTTAAGCTCAATTTCATTTTCATTGAAGAAAGTCCATTTGCTCTTGGGTCAGATGCTCACAGATGTAGAGATAACTGAAGTTAGTATTAGGCCGAATGACCCGCATAGCTGATATTAATAACTAATAGCTAACATGTATCAGGTTCATTATTGTCACATTTGTGCTATGTACTTTTAAGTTCTTAGTTCTTAGAACTAAGTGTTCTAGTTCTAAGTGCTAGAAGTGTTACCCCGTATTATAGGGTTAGGCAGCTGAGGCCTAGGGGTGGTGATAAGGGCCCTGGTATTACTGACCTTGTTAATCTCCACAGCCTAGGGGCAGTCTTCTCTACTCTGCTGTTCTGTCTCCAGGCAGGATGGTGAATGTTACATTTGCATGAGGGAACTTACTCTGTAGCAGACGTAGAGAGGTAGAGAAGAGTTCCTAAGGGAGTGACTGACTGTTGAGCCGAGCATTGAGGAACACCCAGAATGTTTTCAGGCAAAAGAAACAGCAAAGGCACAGAAGGTGGTACATGGCTTGTTAAGGACGCCATTTTAGTGTAAGGTACCCACCCTTGGAGGAGAATGTGTGTACTGAGCGTAAACCAGGGGAGGGTTTTCAGCAGAAAGATTTTTTTTTTTTAAATTAGGTTACCCACAGGATGGCCTGAACGGGTATAATACTTATTTTACTCAGAGTTTCATTAAATTATCCAGGCTTACCTTGACATTAAAGTCCTGTCTCAAGCCAGGACTTAATAATGCTCATGCCCTGGACGCAGAGGTAGGTGGATCTCTTACCTTTGAGGTCAGTGTAGTCTACACAGTTCCAAGGCCAGCTAGGGATACACATTGAGATCCTATTTCAAAAATTAATAAAAAATTAAACATAAAAATAAACGCTTTCTCCCTCAGTCCTCTGAGTAGCTGGAGTCTGATTGTCGTTGGCCAGGCCTGTGCTATTTTGGGTCTAGCTGATTATGTATGATGATCTCGACGAAGGATTTGATTTCTGATTTTAAGGAACTTTTATGTTGGTGACTAAGACAGACATTTAAAAATAAAGAACTTACTAAGCTTGTAGTACAAGTTAGGGAAGCTTGTTGAAGTGCCGCAGGAGAGTACAGCAGAGGGTGGTGAGGGCGTCAGTTCCAGCGGAGTCACAGAGCCAGCCAGGAGACACCTGTCGGATGGAAGCCTCAGCTCTGAGACTGCGGTTTGTGTGTGTAGCAGGGTGAGGAGGCAGAAGAAGCTGTGGGAGACTGGCGTGTTGTGGGAATGAAGGAGTAGGCAGACATCTTAGTGAAAAAAGGGAGAGCGTGTGTGGCACATGGGGGGTGTCAAGTGGCTGAAGGTACACGGGCGTGGTTAAGATTTGAGTTTTGTCAAGTCAGTGGGAAACTTACTAAATGGCACTTTATTTGCAGTGTGTTGTATGCAATGGAGAGTTTACTGTAGTTCACATCACAGGCCCACAGGGTGGATTTGGTAATGGAAAGAAGTGAATGAATTTCAGATCTATTTTGGAAGTAGATTAGAGTGTTTGTTGGTAGTTTGGAGCCAGGGGCCAAGCAAAGGAGAAGTAAGGCAATTCCTTGCTTTCTGGAGTAGCCAGGCTGTTTTCTGGAACTCTGCAGGGGGATATAGATGGAGTGAGGAGACAGTCCTTCTGGGCACGGTAGGCTTGAGATGTCTTTTAACAGCATTTATCAAAGAGGAAACTGGATTTGTGGCTGTGACAGTCAAAAGGGCAGAGTGAGTTAGGAGTGAGGCCAGCATTGCTCCATGCTGGGAGATCAAGCACTCTTTATTATTTTCTTGCTTAAGCTGTGGATTAAAAGTACTTCAGTCCATGTTACCCACACCCCTTTTAATAAAATGTATTTTGCTTTTGTTTGTTTGTTCGTTTATTTTTGAGGCAAGATTTCTTTGTGTAGCCTGGCTGTCCTGGAACTCACACTGTAGAATACTGGCTTGGAACTCTGGGATTCACCTGCCTCTGCCTCCTGAGTGCTGGGGTTAAAGGCGTGCATCATCACACTTGGCCTTTTTAAACTATTGTTCGTGTATATGGTGTGTATGTGTTTGTATTGGTGTGCACACGCTACAGCCTGAGTATAGAGGTCAGAGAACAGTTTTTGGAAATTGGTTGTCTCCTGTTGGTTTCAGGGATCACATTCAGGTTGTTAGGCTGTGTGACAAGGCCTTTCCCTGCTGAGCTATGTAGCTGACCCTGTATCACATATTTTGAAGTCTGTCTTTAGACATACTAATAGAAAATATAGTTTATCTGTGCTTATAATAAAATGAGCACCGGGCTCAAACAGTGTGACAGGGTTTTGTTTGTGTGTGTTATTTCAGTATTGAAGTACTTGCTTATAAATGTAGGAGGAGGAGGAGATGGGAACTAATCAGACTGAGTCATTGGCTAGTTATTGAGCTCTGGTGGATATCAGACACTGTAGTGGGCGCCAGTGATATAGTGATAAATGCAGCAAGAATTTCTTTGGTTATAGCCTGCACCTTTTGGTAGGTAGAGGTAATTTGTATGCAATATAATTAAATAGTGTTCTAGATGGTGAGAAAATTGATCTGGGAGTGTCTGTTGTGGATAAAATCACATGAATAAAAATATCACATAGACAGTTGTAGGGGCTGGAGAGATGGCACAGCGGTTAATATCACTCAGTCATCTTTCAGAGGACCCTGGTTCATTTCCCAGCACACATATGGCCATTCACTATGGCCTAACTGCACTTCCAGAGAATCTGATATCCTCTCCGACCCCCACAGACACCAGACATGCATATGGTACACAGACATCCATGCAGACAAAACACCCATGCATATAAGTAAAAATTTAAAAAAAAACCCAAAACCTTCCCACAAAACTTTGATCTATAAAACTAACTTAGGGTCTAGGTAGATTTCCTTTGAGACAAGGTCTTACTATGTAGCCCAGGCTGGCTCAGTCTCCAGATCTCCAAGTGCTGGGTTTACAGGCTTATGCTGCCTTGCTTTGGATTGTTAGTCTTGTGACTTGACTATTGGGTTATTCAGCAACCATAACAAGGGAGAAATCACTGCGGGGAGTCTTTCATTGCTGGACAACCCAGTGTTTCTTCTTATGTACTGTCTCGGATTTCCCTGAACAAGGCTAAAACTTTCCCAGACTTGGGCTAGTGAGGTGGATGGTTCAGCAGGTAGTGGTGCCTGCAGCTGAGTCCAGTCTGCAAACCTGTATGGTGGAGGGAGAGAAATGACTTCCTGAAGTTGTCCTCTGACCTTCATAGGTGCCTGTGCACACACAAACATATACATGCACATAAATAAGTCTCTGACCACCACTTAGGGGCTGGCCCTGTCCTCTAACCAAGTGGGATGTATCTGCCCTTGGAAAAACTTTACATTGAAGATGGGGCCATTTGAAAGACTGGTGTGGTGGTGCATGTCTTTCCCCCAGAAGCAGAACCAGGTGGATCTCTGAGTTTATGGCCAGCAGGGTCTACATAGGGAGTTCCATGTCAGCCAGAGCTATATAGTGAGGCTGTCTCAAAAAAACAAGTCCTATGAGTAGGAGGATAAGGGGAAGGGAACTGTTAACGAGTGTGGGAAAAAATAAGGAAAATAATGAGTGATGTTTTAGGTTGGAGAAGTTTCTAGAAAGAGGAAACCTTCAGTTTTAAAAAATAATTATTTTATTTTATATGTACGAGTGTTTTGCCTGCATGTATATATGTGCACCACATGCATGACTGGTGTCCAAGGAGGTCAGAAGAGAGCGTCAGTCCTCTGGAACTGGAGTTTGAGACAGCTTTGAGTTGCCATGTAGGTACTGGGAATCAAACCCAGGTCCTCTGCAAGAGCAGCTGATACTCCTAATCCCGGAACCTTCTTTGCAGCCCAACCCTCAAGTGTTAACACCTGGAAGCAATAAAGAAAACATGGAAATGTTTAGATTGGTCAGTGTGGAAATCGTTACTGATCTTACTTGTGAAGTTGAAGCTCACAGTCTAAGGACTTCCTGAGAATTAGGATGCTTGGAGTGAGAAAGTAGCACAAATTGGCAGCTTTTGCAAGAAAGATGACTTTGAAGAGAGGAGAGTAATCTGTGGTCCTTAAGGTGTGGATAGCTTTTAGCAATTAAGGAAATGAGATTCTAGGACATATTTGTCTAATAGGAATAATCCAGCAGCAGGAGAAAATCAGAGCAGGAGAAGGAGGATAAGGATTACAGTTAAAGGGATAAGTTATGCGATGTAGGCTGTAAGCAAGATGGGCTCATAAGGAAGGGAGGTAACGGAACCTAGGTGTCTAGCTCCTAATGAGAAACCCACCTCCTTCATGCCTTCCTGCCTTGCCAGTGTTAGGCTGTCGATGTGCACTGTCACACTTGGCGAGCTATGAGAACCTTTGCTGTGCTTCTGGAGGACAGGTGAATGTCCATAGGTGCACAGAAAGTATTTGATGTGCTTCTGGAGGACAGGTGAATGTCCATAGGTGCACAGAAAGTATTTGATGTGCTTCTGGAGGACAGGTGAATGTCCATAGGTGCATAGAAAAGTATTTTTTCAGTGAATAGGACAACCTTGGTGAAGGCGAAGCCAGGTATAGAACATACGTAATTGAAAAAAGAGTCGGTGTTGAAGAGATAGGGAAATAAATCCTGCTTGGCAAAAGGAGTTCAGATTGCTAAGCAGTCTTGAAGTTAGTGCACAAAGTCTGTTTAGCAGTGCTCTCCGCTTGCTTGCTCTCTGCTAGTTCCTGCTGACCCGCTGAGCTGCCAACTAGGGCTCCAGTGTGCCTGGATCTCCCACCACTTGTCTTATACTTTAGGAGGCACTAATATTTACTTCCACATAGGTTTTATCAGCTGTATTTATTACTGCAATTTATACAAATCTTATATAAATTGATAAAAATGTTTAAAAGTTAATGCTATATAAAAATTATAGAAATAGTTACTGGTAATTGCTCTTGAATTAGGAGAAGAAAGGTTAAAAAAATAAAATTCTTTGTTCATATTAAAATGTAAATTAAGATTTAAAAATATTACAACCAGCTTTGAATTGTGCCACCACATAAATATAAACTAGATCATAGACCCTGTCGGTGTAGTTAATGCGGAAACTGATGTTAAACTGTAAAAAGTAGACCTGTATTTAAGAGGCATTACCTGTAAAGACAATTACATTTTTACATTTCATTGTAAAATTCATGCAACATGTAATCAAAAAGATATAGTGTGTGTTTGTGTGTTGTACACGTGCATGGTGCACATGGGGAGGTCAAGGATCTCTTTTCTCTCACCCTCGGTTCTGGGAATGAAGCTCAGGTAGTCAGGCTTGCAATTCATTTTTTCCTACTGACCTGAAGATTTTAGTGATTCTGTGAACTAACCAGATTTGGTCCAAGTTTTTCTGGCTGAAGGAGTTGCTACTCTTGAGCAGTGATGTTGCTCGGGGGTGAAGTGTGCAAGACCCTCTGTCTAACGCCACTGCAGGCAAATCCAGAAATGTCTTTCTGTGGAATCTCTAGGAGGAGTAAGACAAGGGGGTTTGTTATTGTTTTTTACAAAGGAAGTTTTAATAAATAGATCTTCATATTAATGTTCATGGTACAGATTGGCTAAACCGTACTGTCATTTTGTGTTCATCCAAGAGTCTGAAGGAGCAAGGAGAAGAAAATAAATAAATAAATAGTGTTTATTTTCCATCATACCAGGTGTTTTCATGGGTCATATGTAATCATGAAATGACCCTGTACCTCTCGTTTTTAGAGGAAAGGCAGATTTGAACAGATGAGTGGCTTCAGTAGAAATCGCTCTACTTCACTGTAGGCCTCAGAGTGAAAATCCCTGCTGCTCTAAAGGCAGTTGTAAGATGTTCATTTAATTGCCACATAATAAAATCTCCTTTGAGGAATTGTGCTTTTCACTAGAAGGGGCTCACACAATAACCACATATGGTCTAACTTTTGTCTTTGTTTGTAAATGGAAGTGTGGATATTGTAGATTTTTAAGTTGTGTTGAGTGGGCAATTGACAAAAGATAGAATATCAACACAGCTACTGCTGTGGAGAAAAGAGGGCTGAGAAGTTAAAATATTGTGTGCTCTCTTTGCCAGAATCCTTAAATATATTTGATATTTGAGTGGATATATAATTCTAGCAAACCTTTGACTTCAAACATAGAAGTTTTAGGTAAAATAAACAACAATTTGTCTAAAATACTTAAAAGCACATTTCTTTGAATACCATGGTGCTATGATTAGACCAGGCCTACATAAACGGGGGACAGAAACAAAAGCTGAAAGTGCAGTTAGAGCTGGCAGTGGCTACCACCTGCAATCCCAGTCCCAAGTAGAAGCCATGGGCTGTGTGTTTTCTACATATTGTTTGTAAATGCCTTCCATTAGTTAAAAACATTTGAATGCTTTAACCAATATTAAAAACTGTCAGGTGAACTGTTTCTGCTTTTAAAGGGTATCTCATTACCTATTGTTAATTAGAAGTTGCCTCTTTATAGCTGTAAATAAGAATTAAAAAAATCTTATAACTTGATATATTAATGCTTTTTTAAAGCATTTCCTTAGGGGTGTATTACAATGCCAGTTGTTAGACTGTAGTAGGAGCTGCGGGTCACTTCCTGCCTCCCAGCTCCCAGCCACCGGCTAGCTTTATACCCAAAATAACAACACACAAACTGTATTCATATAAACACTGCTTGGCCCATTTCTATTAATGTGTGTAGCACCACGAGGTGGTAACTTAACAGGAAGATTCTAGCCTACGTCCATCTGGGGTCAGAGCTTCATCCCGTCTGCCCTGGAGAGGAGCAGCATGGCGTCTGCCTAATTTCTCTTCTTCCCAGCATTCTGTTCTGTTTACTCCACCCACCTATGTTCTAACCTATCAGGCCAAGCCGTTTCTTTATTAATTAACCAATGAAATCAACAGATTGATATATGACACCCCCACATCATTAGACCTTGTGCTTTTTTAGGTATTATTATTAGTCAGTTCTTTTAGGATGTGGTTGTAGGTGTCAACTTTTAAAATTTATATTTGTTCGGTCAACAAGACAAAACAACAACCTACGGAATGGGAAAAAATCTTCACCAACTGCACATCAGACAGAGGTCTGATCTCCAAAATATACAAAAAACTCAAGAAATTGATCATCAAAAGAACAGATAATCCAATGAAAAATGGAGTACTGATGTGGGAGCCCCCTCTGTGCTGTGATTACCATTAATGAATAAAGAACCTGCCTTGGCCTGCTGATAGGGCAGAGCTTGGGGGAAGAAGGGACTAAATGCTGGGAGGAAGAAGGGCGGAGTCAGAGATGCCAGGACTTTAGCTGGTCAGACACTGCAATGTGGTGACATACAGATTAACAGAAATGGGCTAAATTAATATAAGAGTTAGCCAATAATAAGCTAGAGCTAATGGGTCAAGCAGTGTTTTAATGAATATGGTTTCTGTGTGATTGTTTCAGTTCTGGACAGCCAGGACGAACAAGTGGCCCTTCCCCCAACAGAGTACAGACCTAAACAGAGCTCTCAACAGAGGAATCCAAAATGTCTGAGACACTTAAGGAAATGCTCTCCTTAGTCATCAGAGAAATGCAGATCAAAACAACTCTGAGATTTCATCTTACACCTGTAAGAATGGCCAAGACCAACAACACTGATGACAACTTATACTGGAGAGGTTGTGGGGTAAAGGAAACACTTCTGCAGTGCTGTGGGAATGCAAACTGGTGCAGCCCCTTTGGATATCAGTATGGCGATTTCTCAGAAAATTAGAAAAGTCTTCCTCAAGACCCAGCAATACCACTTTTGGGTATATATCCAAAGGATGCTCAATCGTGCCACAATGACATGTGCTCAACTATGTTCATAGCAGCATTGTTTGTTATAGCCAGAACCTGGAAATAACCTAAATGCCCCTTGACGGAAGAATGGATAAGGGAAATGTGATACATTTACACAATGGAGTACTACACAGCAGAAAAAAATGATATCTTGGAATTTGCAAGCAAATGAATCGAGGTAGAAAACATTTTGAATGAGGTAACCCAGAAACAAAAAGACAATTATCACATGTACTCACTCATAAGCGGTTTTTAAACATAAAGCGAAGAAAACCAGCCTACAATTCGCAGTTCCAGAGAACCTAGACAACAATGAGGACCCTAAGAGAGACAGACATACATGGATATATTCTACATGGGAAGTAGAAAAAGGCAAGATCTCCTGAGTAAATTGGGAGCATTTGGGAGCATGGGGACCATGGGAGAGGGTTGAATGGGAGGGGAGCAGAGAAAAATGTAGAGCTCAATAAAAATCAAAAGAAAAAAGAAAAATTCATGTTTGTTCACTAGGCTTTTTCTCCTTATAAATGTGCTAATTTTATGGGATAATGTTGCACTGACACCAGTAACCATTTGTGGAAGACAGTTTGTTTGTTTTCTGAGACACAGTTCTCTGTGTAGCCCTGGCTGTCCTGGCTTTTTTTTTGGGGGGGTGGGGTGGGGGTAGGAGAGCAAATACCAGGGTCTTAACTTGCTCTCTTCCCTCTTTAGTTATGGGCCTTGTGATTTTGTGCACACCAGGATCACTATGAATTGAGGTAGTCTCTCCATCCAGCCCCTTTGATTGTCCTCGAGGACAGGGACATAAAGTACAGTCACTGTCACTGACCACTGTGTGCACAGGTAATGGATGTAAAAATAAGTGTCAGGAAGTTAGAAAAGAAGGATCTGCTATGTCTTTGTATTGGGTGTGTTTCTGGCTTCTCTTGTTTAGATGCTAAGAGGATGTCTTCTTTACATGCTGTGTTGTTCTAGCTGTTCTCAAGTGGACATACCAGCTTTTTCCTCAGAGCTGATGTCATGATGCATGTTTTCTGTTTCCTATGGGGTTGTCAGGTAGACCAGCAGGTGATCTGTTGTGCCTTGTATCCTACTTGTTTACCTGGGCAGATCAACCTTCTCTTTTTTAGGATGTCTGTCTTTTTTTTTTTTTTCATTTCGTTAACCCTAACTTTGCTTAGCTTCTACTAACATTTGCAACCCCCGAAACACCGCCCTCTCCTCCAGTTTTTTTTTTTTTTAAAGATGACCTCTCTATTCAAGCTAGTTTGTCCATGAATTTAGAGCTCTGACTCCTCTGCCTTCTGCTGGGATTAAAGACATGTGCCACTACTTCCAACCTAGCACTTACTCGTGTATTTGAATAGTTTCTTCTCCTTCTTTCTCTTCTCTTTTTAGGTAAAGTTTGGTAATACGACCTTTAAGACAGATGTGTACCTCAAGTCACTCAATCCTCAGTGGAACTCGGAATGGTTTAAATTTGAGGTAAGCTGTTGAATGTCTCCTGTTTGGATATCCTACCCCCCCTCCCCAAGAATGATAAAGGCTTTCTACTTTAACTGTACTAGTTTTTATATCTGAGAATTATTTCCTTTCATTGTTCTGTTCATTGGGAATTGACTTTTTTTTTTTTTTTTTTTTTTTTTGAGACAAGATTTCTTTATGTAACTGCCCTGGCTGTCCTGTAGAGCAGACTGGCCTCTCTGTCTCCTAAATCCTGGGATTAAAGTCGTGTGCCACCACCGCCCAGCTGGAGCATTGAACTTTTAAAGCATTGCATCATAGTTAAAATATGTGCTAATGCAGGAGAAACATGAGTCCTCATAGGCATTATGCTCCTGTAGTTTCCTTTGGGCTCTAGCATCTATCAGATTTGAAGAGAATTATATTATATAGACTTAGAAACAAAGGCTTGTCCTTTTAACTGCTTGTATCTATAATGTCTCTAAAGCTGGCCTTGACTTCCTGATCCTCCTCTCACGTGCTAGGATTATAGGCACGTGACACTCTGCCTGGTCCTAACCAGTTTTGTATTTTTTGTTTTGAGGCCAAGTCTTGCAATATTTTCCATGCTTGCCTTCAACTGAGACCCTTCTGCCTCAGTACTACACAGCTGGTGCATTCCATCATGCCCAGGTTCATTTTAGGTACACCTCAATAGTACTAGCTGCATTTACAGTGTTTTGCAAACATTGCTACTATTTCCAAAGCATCTCTCTTATCCTAAACAGAAACATATTCTTGTGCCATAGTTTCTATTCCCTTTTTCTAGATACTGGTGACTTCTGATCTGCTTCCTCTTTCTTTCAATTTGCTTGTGATAGAATTTACATGCAGTTGAGAATGACCTTGAATTTCTGGTTCTTCTGCTTTTATCTTCAGTGTTCTGGGATCACAGACATTTGTCTTTAAACTTTATTTATTTTATGTGTATAGGTATTTTGCTTGACTATATGTATGAGCACCATGTATGTGAATGCCCAAAGAGACTTGGAGAGTTAAATTGGGTTCTCTCAAAGAACAACCAGAGCTCTTAACCGTTGAGTCATCTCTTCAGCCCTAAGAGCTTTTTTTATTTTTCTCTCTTTAGACAAGTTTTCTTTGTGTAACCTTAGCTGACCTGGAACGTACAGAGATCCAACTGCCTTTGCTTTCCCAGTGCTGGGACTAAAGAGTACAACACCACACCCAGTTTATTTTTAATTTTTTATTGATCTTTTTTATTGTTGAAATGTAGAAGTTCTTTGTGTGTGTGTGTGTACACTTATATATATGTATATTTGTGCTAGAGATTGAGTTTAGGGCTTTGTATGTTTTATTTTTATTATCTTTTCCTATAATCTGTTCCCATATCACTTGTAGATGTCTTCTTCTGTTCAGTAAGTTTTACTTTCTTTCTTGATATTTTTTTGATTTATAGATTTTTTTTATGCAGTTAAGTAATGTAGATTCATGTTGCTGTTTATGCTTTTGGTATTAAAAACCCACTTGCTGTTTTTCTTCTAAGAATTTCATGGTTTAGCTCTTACCTATAGGTCATTGATTAATTTTCAATTAATTTCTTTAATGGTATGAGGTAAATGGCTAGTTTCTTTTTGGACATGTAGAAATTCAGATGTTTAATCACCGTATGTTAAGAGACTTAAATCTCCATTGAAGAGCCTTATCACCCTTCACAAGTCAACCTGGGGCTGGAGAGATGGCTTAGTGCTTAAGAACACTGGCTGCTTTTCCAGATGCACTGAGTTGGATACTTGGCATTCATATGAGCAGCTCACAACTGCCTAGAGAGCTCCTGAGGAATCAGTGCTGCCTTTTGGCCTCCGTGGACATTTGTACTCACATATGTAAACACACACACACACACACGTCATACGCAGGCAGGCATACACACACACAATCTATAAAAAACCAGTAGAATGGGCTATATGTGAGATATATACCAAGACTAGGGATTAGTTCTCATCGACTGTGATTGCTGTGGGTTATTGGAAGTAGTTGTGAGTCTGTGGGGTTTGTTGGCTAACAAAGGGTCAAGGGGGAATGCTGGAGGGGCAGAAGTTAAGGTTCTGGAAGAGAAGAGCATGGCTAAGTGGCAGGTTCTGAGATAGAAGGATTGAGTGACAGGGTTGAACAGACCTGCACCTGGAGATCTTTTCTAAGGCTTCGTGGAGGTGCCTCCCAACTTCTCATCCAGGTTTGTTTTCTCCTTCTCCTTTCCCCACCTGTTCTGTGTCTCCTCTCTAGGCATCATGGGTGTTTGATGGCTATCTGGAGTATTCTCCACCCTATCTTAATCCAGTCTCTCTTGTTCTGTCTATGTGTTAGTCTTTCTAGCTCTCTAGTTTCTTTATGGATGCTCTCTGCAAAAATATTAGTTTCATGTTGTACCTAGCTATTTCCTGGTAGTATCAGCCGTTTCCCCTTGTGTACATATTCATTTTTAAATGCAGTGTCTCAGTTCCTGACATGTCCAACTCCAGTGTTGTGCATTTTGGGGACAGGGTAATGAAACATTGACGAAGCTTTCGTTTAAAGCACACTAGTTTGCTTTCCCTCCTCTATTGCTCCATCGTGGTCCTATGTAGTGCAGAAAAATGATTCCTATGTCTTCTTTTCTGCGCCTTTGTTTTAGTCATTGTGTAAGCCTGGGTAAAATGTAACCACCGTATCCTTTAAGGAAAGATAATGAGGGGTAGCAGAGTGTTGGCTGATCTGAAGCTTACTTTGGTTTTGCTGCAAGTCTTTGAACCTACCTGAGAAGGAAGGAAGTCACACTGCCTTGTTCCTGGTCAATGGCAGGGTTAGGATCTCCCCGTCAGTGTCACAAAGTCTGAGGTGGGTTTCCCTCTGTATTCTGTGAGTACCATTGGTTAATAAAAGACTGCTTTGGACCTGTAGCAGGGCAGACTTTAGCTAGGTGGGGAAAACTCAACTGGATGCTGGGAAAAAGGAAGCAGAGTCAGGGGAAGCCATGGAGCTGCTGCCAGAGACAGACACGCTGAAACTTTGCTGGTAGGCCATGACTTTGTGGTGATGCACAGATTAATGGAGATGGGCTAAATTATAATGTAAGAGTTAGCCAGTAAGAAGTTAGAGATAATGGGCCAAGCAGTGATTTAAATAATATAGTTTCTGTGTGATTATTTTGGGACTGAGTGGTTGGGAAATGAACAAGCGGCCAAGTGGCCCTCCTTTCACCAAAGTGGCGTCAGTGTGGCCAACTAAAATCCACTTAAAACCTGAGAGGGCTTGCAAAGGAATTCTAGACACTAAGAAACAAAGTTTAGCTGTATTTCCCCCCTACCCCCCAGTAGGCTTTGCTCACTGGTGGCACGCTGTGGCTCCTTTAAGAGAGGTTTTCTTGATTCTGCTGTAGCGCTGCCATTTTGAAATGCCGGCTTTCTGGGCCATGCTGCCAGCACAATCTGGCTCTTTCAGGAGACTGAGCATTTGAAAGGGGTTTGTGAGCGATGTGCTATGGCTTGCTTGGTAATGTGGACCAGCTGTGTGCTTAGAGATGAGGCAGTGTGCATGGCTCTCAGAGGTAGCTGGTACCTCTGCCATGTTGGACTGGGCGGGCTAAGCAGGAATCCCCTAGCAATGGTGCAGCTTAAGTTTTTAAGAAGCTCTTAATAGTTTAAGAAGCACTCTTGGGCAGTAAATAATTACAGATACGCAATAAAGACAAATCCAGATAAAATTCACTTCTGGGTCACAGTGTTGGATAAATATATGTAGGCTTGGAAGTGGAGGCATGGGTTTTACAAAAAAATGCTTCAGTCAAAGCAAGCCAACCAGCTTTGTTGATTGCAACACACTTCTCTCTTTTGGGCTAGTTCCACACCTGATCTATAACTCTCCTTGGCAGGTATCCCATGACTCTGGCATCATCGGCATCTTGGGGTCTCCAAGGCAATTCAGGATTCACCTTCACCACTTCACACAGTGGCCTCTCTGAGCCTTCATATAGGGACACCTCTGACACATGCCTGGCCTCAGTAGCTTTTCTTAGTCATGGAGGGCGATTCTGTAACACCTTTCTTGTATCCTTGACTCTTAAACTAGAACCACATGGCGAAAGCTGCCAAGTTCTTCTGTTTGTTGGGGCTGGAACATGATCTCCTCATTCAAATACGTTTTCATCAGCTTTCTGTTTTTGTTTTGTTTTGATGGTTTCCTTCTCTTGCCCTGAGGTCATCACTCCCTTTATTCTATTGAGTATCAAGCTTTTCTTTCTTTCTTTCTTTCTTTCTTTCTTTCTTTCTTTCTTTCTTTCTTTCTTTCTTTCTTTCTTTCCACACTGTGCTTATCTCCATTACACTTCCTTTCTCCTCAAATTGTACATTTTTTAAAATATTTATTTATTATGCATACAATATTCTTTCTGTGTGTATGCCTTCAGGGCAGAAGAGGGCACCAGACCTCATTACAGTTGTTGTGAGCCACCATGTGGTTGCTGGGAATTGAACTCAGGACTTTGGAAGAGCAGGTGGTGCTCTTAACCTCTGAGCCATCTCTCCAGCCCCAAATTGTACATTTTGTATTTTTCCTTGCTTAGCTTACTGCAAATAATCACTAATAACCACATGGCAGAATTAATACCAGGCTATCTTGAATCTCCTTGGCTATTATTTCCAAATTCTTCAACTTAATCTCAGGCAGACTTTTTGGGCAAGGGCAGAAAGCAGCCACATTCTTCTCCAAAATATCTCAAGAACCGTCGCTATCCCATTTGGCATTCTTCTCCTCTGACACCTCCCACACCAGACCATCATAATCGACTTCACTCTCAGTACCAGTGTCTTCCATGCTCCTACTACTATCACTCATTAAACCCCACTTAAAACATTCAACTGCTTTCATCCAAAATCCCAAAGTCTACATTCTGTTAGCAAGCACCGTGGTCAGGCCTGTCAGTAATACCCCACTCCTGGTAGAAGCTTCTGACTTGGTTGCGCCTCTGTTGCTGTGAGAAGACACCATGATTAAGACAAGCTTAATTAAAGAAAGTATTTAATTGGGGGCTTGCTTACAGTTTCAGAGTTTTAGTCCTTCTTATCATGGCCTAAATGGGAGCAGGCATGGGTCTGCAGAGAGAGAGAGACTGACTGACTGAGACTGCACCTGGCATGGGCCTTTGAAACCTCAAAGCCTACCCTCAGTGACACATTTACTTCAGAAAGGCCACACCTCTTAATCCTTTTAAATAATGCCACTTGTGATGAGTAAATATCCAAATACATGAACCTATGGGGGCCATTCTCATTCAAACCACTACATATGCTAAAGAAACCAGGCTGCAGGTTGAAAAGCTACCATACTTGTGCTTTAGTTTACAGCCAGTAAGATGTTCAGTTGGGAAGTTGTCATAGGAGGCAGTGGTTACCATTCTTAATGATCTTTATGTGTGGTGTGCCTGTCTTTCTCAAAAGAACCACTTTCCGAGCAGTGCGGCTGTGTCTGAGCTTTCTACCAACTGACTCAGTTGTAGGGACGATTCCTCCTTGAAGTAGCTTTTCTTCAAAGTTTCCAAGAGATGGATCCCTTTAAGAGGTTTCTCACCTTAGCATGCTCTGGGTACTAGCTGTGCCTATAACTTACTGTTTGCAAAACAGGCTGGGAAATGTAGTCTTTTACTGAGCCTATCTATTTCTGAGAAGCCAGGCTTGGTGGTACACATCTTTAATCCCATCACTGGGGCAGCTGAGGCAGGTAGATCTCAGAGGCCAGCCTGGTCTGCCTAGTGAGTTCTAGGACTGCCATGACTACATGGAAAGAGCTTGTCTCCAGTGTGTATGTGTGTGTGTCTTTTTTCCCCGAGGAAGTGTTAATTTCTGTAGTCTTATGCTAGGCAGATGCTCTACTGTTTATTTATGTTGTTGGTCCTAGTTATCACACTCATGTATGCTAATCTGTCTACCTCTGCCTTACGGATAAATCCCTAACATGCCTTTATGGTTTGTATAGCTTTGTGATAAGATTTCAAAGGTGTAAGATTTAATTTCAGGGTGTACTTTTAGGTGGATGATGAAGATTTACAAGATGAACCTCTGCAGATCACCGTTCTTGACCACGATACTTATAGTGCAAACGATGCTATCGGCAAGGTGTACATTGACATCGACCCTTTACTGTATAGTGAAGCTGCCACAGTCATCTCAGGGTGGTTCCCAATTTATGATACCATCCATGGTAAGGAGTAGCACTGGGAGAAAATGAAATCTTCTCTGCTTACCTTTTCAGCTGTACCATGCTTTTTAAGATATTCCTAAAAGATACCTTGAAAATTGGTCAAGTAGCCGAGTGTTGCTGAAAGTATCTACATTCTCCAAACACAGTTAAAATGCCTGCTGACAGGAAATAAATGTCTTGAGAGTTAAGGTTTGGCTCTGGTGGAACATTCTTTTAAAAAAAGGAAAAGAAAAAGTAAAATACAGAATAATGTATTGTTATTCTATTTTTAAGACATGTTTTAGACTGATAAATACTGATATTTGTTTCCTGAAAGATTCATAAAGTCTTTTTGTTGTTTAAAGCTGGATTCTTAGCCAGAAATGATGGTACATGCCTTTAATCCCAGTATGTGATATGCTGCTTAGGAGGGTTGTGAGTCCGAGGCCATCCTGTCGGTCTAGGAATACCTGAAGTCCCTGACATGCTGATGTGGGTTTTGTGACTGAGAGCTGTTTCAGCACAGGGACTGTGTCAGTCTTTGTTTTTATTCAGTTTCTCACAAATATGTGGTGTTTTAGGAGTTGTGACACACTGTGGAGCAGAAGAAAGACTCACTAGCAGGGCAGCGTAGAGATTTGTAACGATGTCACAGAGCACGCTTGCCACCCTGTTTACAAAAACTTCATGCTCATTTAGTATGAGGAAGGAGAGCAATGATTAATTTGTAAAAAATTGATAATCTTAATTTTATTATGGTACATATTGATAGTTAATAACCTTCATAAAAAATTCTTGAAATTCTCTATAATTTAGATTTCTATGACTAGAAAACCCTGAGGCTTGCTGTTCTAACTATCTAGTTTCATTTGAGCACTGTGCCTGCACAGGACTGACACAAATGTCCCAGCCTTGCTTCTTCTGCTGCGTTTTTCCCCCTGGCCTGGCAGTTCAGTGATAGAATCCTAGCAATAAGGACGTGAGATGTTTGTAGGAAAGAGAGACATTTGTGTATAGTTCATTGTGACTTTATCTATATCCCACTATTTGATAACATTCATAATGATAAAATAATTTGAGAAATGGGATTTTAAAATAGGTTAGGTCCTATTATAGGCCCTGTTTTACAGTCAGAAGAAAATGCGGTTTTCAGAAAACAGTCAAACAGGTATACATACCAATATGATATACTAGGAGTTGCAGAATTCATGTTATAAAACATGATAGTCTCGAAGTTATTGAAATAATATAATTTGATGTGTAATAACATTAGGAAGTTTGGTAGAATGTGTGATATAATATTTATGCTTAGATAATTCCATTTCTGGATTATAAATGATTTCCTCTCTTCTTCCCTCAGCCTCTGTTTTCTACAGTGTGTCTATTATATGTTATCTTTATAGTCAAGATGTAAATACAATCAAATGCTATTGCAGTTATAAAGATGTGCTCCAAATCTTAGGGAGATGGCTTACTTGTTAATGTGCTTGTTGCATAAGCGTGAGGACCAGAGTTTGATCCTCAGAAGCTACACAAAGCAGTACACAGTACTGGGAGGACGAACAGAAGGGGTCCTCCGGCTGACAGACTGTCTAGCCAAGTCAGTGAGTTCAAGGTATAAAGAGAGACCCTGTCTCAAAGAGAGGAGTGGGTGGGGAAATGGCTCAGTCATTAAAGTGATTACTATGTAAGAACAAGCGGCTGAGTTCAGATCCCCAGCACCCATATAAAGACATAACACCAAAAAAAAAAAAAAAAAAAAAAAAAAAGACATAACACCTTCTGCAATCCTAGAACTCGAGAGGTGGAGACAAATCCCTGGAGTTCACTGGTCAGTCAGTGATGCTAAAGAGGTAATTAATTATGGGCCTGGATTAAAGGCAATATATAGCTTTGTGCATGAAATAGTTTCCCAACATTTAACATTAAAGATTGTTTCTGATTGACTTAGTATGGGCTCTGTGTTTGATATAGCTCTTGTGTCAGTAAATTAGTAAAGGTTTTTCTTAGAAGGAATTCCTTCATCAGCACTGAGTTGACAAGACACCAAGGCAGGCGATTAAAGATATATAATGAATGTTTAGCAGTAAGGGGAGGTCATTCCTTTTTATTGCAACATGATCTGATAGCCCCATGTATAAAACTTAGGCTAAATCAGAGTCTTAATGGAGTAGGTGTCTATCCTTGCTATCATAAAGAACTGGCTTTTTATTCTTGCCCCTGTCCTTGCCCTTGTTACCAGCACTGTGTAAATTGGAATGATGCTACTGTAGAAATGACCTCACTGGGTTGATGTGATCACAGTGAGTATTTAGTGGGTCGTCTCCTAGAGCTCAGCAAGTCTTTCCACCACTGCCATCATCATTTAAAATGCGGCTTTTTTCAAGCAGTCTGGGCTCAAGTGGGATGAGCTGTTAGGCAGTAGTGGGCATGATGGTTCTCTCAGTGTTACACTTAGCTCCAGTGTAACCAAGTGACCTTCCTGGAGTGAGAATATCTAGAGAGTAAAGCCAGCCTTACTATTCTAATAGTGCATTACTCGAGGCTCAGTGACTGTATCTGTTTGCATCATGGTTTAGAGTATGTTGTTTTCTTGACTTAAAAACTTGATTTTCTTTTTAAATCTGTAGGTATCCGTGGAGAAATCAATGTGGTTGTCAAAGTAGATCTCTTCAATGATTTAAATAGATTTAGACAGTCATCATGTGGAGTCAAGTTCTTTTGCAGTAAGTAAATGCATTGTCTTATTTAACAATTTTTAATTTAATAATTTTTAAATATGGAAATCTAATACTCAGATGGATTAATGAAAAAAAAAAAAAGATTAGAGTTTGGTTTTGTTTCCAGAGAGAAAAGTGATGAATTTCTAGAAACAGTCACTGTGACTCTGTGACTGTTTATTTGGTTTTTAGAGTAAATGGTGTCTAAATTTTACAAGTTCTTAGACATTTTTGTTAAAAATTCCCCAGCCATTTGGCTGTGGTATAGAATGCTGAGTGAGGGAGAACTGTGGGTGGCACTGTGGAGCGGTCTGCATTCTGGACACGTGAGGCCCAGGACAGTGATGTGTGTGCACAGCACATAGCCTGGATATGTGAGACCCAGGACAGTGATGTGTGTGCACAGCACACAGCCTGGATATGTGAGGCCCAGGACAGTGATGTGTGTGCACAGCACACAGCCTGGACATGTGAGTCCCTGGCACAGTGACGTGTGTGCACAGCACACAGCCTGAACATGTGAGGCCCCAGGACAGTGACGTGTGTGGCTGTACTCTGAAGCTCATGCCAGTCTCTGTTAGTGGGTCATCCTCAGTGCATGATTACATTTTTTGAGAGTCTAGTTTGGTGTGGATGTTCCCCTTTTGAGTCTGACTAGATTTTATGTAAGTCCAATGATACATTTATTTAAGTGAGCCTCATATTCAGTGGATCTATTGATTAGTACTATGACTGCTGCAACAGATGGTTGTATGGCCATGCATTCTGTTGGCTCCTCAACAGTTCAGAAAGTGGCTCTAGTGTGAGATGGAAAGAATATTCTGCCTGTTATGTTGGCATCAACTGCCAACTTTGATTTTGTTTTTATAAACTTAAATTTATCTTTAACAGTACAGATATGGGTACTCTGTGATATTTCAACTTTTTCTTAAACTCTGTGTTGAACAGTAATTTAATGTCCATAGCTGTTCTCTGAATCTTAAAAATACAGTTTATATTTGCTATTCATTTTTTAAAAAATCATTTATTTAGTTTTAGTTTATGTGCTTTGGTGTGAGGGTGTCAGATCCTCTGGAACTGAAGTTGCAGACAGTTGTGAGCTGCCATGTGGGTGCTGGGAATTGAACCTGGATCCGTCAGTGCTCTTAACTGCTGAACCATTTCTCCAGCCCCAATAAATATATTTGCTATTCTTATATGAGAAAACTGAGATGCCTCATGACAGGAAATTTCTTTTCAGATAAAACAGATCTTAAAAGTTTGTTTGAGAGAGCTCTTAAAATTGCATTGAACTTCTGTAGTAGATATTCTTGCATTATGTATCTAAAACACAAATGCTACACAGATACTTTTTATTTTTTATTTATCCTTTTGTTTATATATAAACAAATATATATATATATATATATATATATATATATATTTAAACCTAAGTTTGGCTTTGTGGTTAGTAGAAGGATAATAAAGAATTTGTTTTAACAGCAACATCTATTCCAAAGTGCTACAGAGCTGTGGTAATCCATGGATTTGTAGAAGAACTTGTGGTCAACGAAGACCCGGAATATCAATGGATTGATCGTATTCGCACACCAAGGGCATCAAATGAAGCCAGACAGAGACTTATTTCTTTAATGTCAGGTATTCTGGTAAAGCAGCATTACTGTTGATTGACTTAGTCTTAAAATTTCCATGTTGACTGAGATTTCTGTCCCGCCCGGTCCTGCAGGTGTTCAGTCCTAAAGAAATACACCAGGTCTCTATTAATTATAAACTGATTGGCCCAGTAGCTCAGGCTTCTTACTAATTAATTCTTATAACATAATTCTTTTCTGTGTTAGCCACATGGCTTGGTACCTCTTTTGGCGAGGCAGTCACATCTTGTTGTTCTGTGTCTGGGTGATGACTGCAGACTGACCTTTCCTCTCCAAGAATTTTCTTGTTCTCATTGCCCCACCTCTACTTCCTGCCTGACTACTGGCCAATCAGCGTTTATTTAAAATACAAGTGACAGGGTACAGACCATTGTCCTCCAGCATTTCCATTTTCCTTCCACATGGAACATGAAATTTCACAACAAACACCGTGAATTTTGTTGATTTCTTATGCCAGGTACCATCCCATTGAACACTTTTAACAAGTGGAGATCTGAATGAGATGTGTGAGTTCACTGTGTGTGTGTGTGTGTGTTTGCATGTGGTCACGGAGGTGTGTGCATATTAGTGGAGGCCAACTTCAGTTATTCCTCAGACACTGTCTATTTACAACTTCAGTTATTCCTCAGACACTGTCTATTTACAACGTCAGTTATTCCTCAGACACTGTCTATTTACAATGTCAGTTATTCCTCAATCACTGTTTATTTAAAAACAATTGTTTCTTTAGTGCCAGGGTCATAAACTGGTCTAGAACTCACCAGACTAGTTTGGCTGTCTTGTTGATCTCCAGTAATCTACTTCCTCAGTGTTCTAATTACAAATGTAAGCCAAGTTTTCCTCTTCCTCCTCCTTTTCTCTTTAATATGGGCACACTCTGGAAATTGAACTCAGGTTCCTTTACTTTCAGTAAACACTCTCGTAACTAGCAGAAGGACGTTGTGTTACGATTGGTGTGATGTAAAGGACAGATCTTGGGAAGAGCTTTGAGCAGTTGTAGTTTCCTCTTTACTGGCTGAACATAGCGGACAATGAGGACTACTGAGACCCCAAGAACAATGGCACTGGGTTTTGATCCTACTGCACCTATTGGTTTTGTGGGAGCCTAGGCAGTTTGGATGCTCACCTTACTAGACCTGGATGGAGGTGGGTGGTCCTTGGACTTCCCACAGGGCAGGGAACCCTGATTGCTCTTTGGGCTGACGAGGGAGGGGGACTTGATTGGGAGAGGGGGAGGGAAAGGGGAGGCGGCAGTGGGGAAGAGACAGAAATCTTTAATTAATTAATAAATAAATAAATTAAAAAAAAGAATGCCAGCATACAATGCAAACCCCAAACTGGGTTTTCCCCCCCAATAAGGCACATGAATGAGTGAGTGAGCATTTACTTAAAATGCCTCAACTTGCTGCCAGTAGAATTTTATTTACCTCTAAAAGTGGAACCTGGACCAACTAACCATTTAAGTTCTCATCAAATTCTGAGAATCTATGATTTTTAAACTTTTGTTTTTGTATTGCTACTATAATCTTTTTAACAAAAGTATGTAATATAGATTTATGAAGTTAAAAGTGAGTTTCTTTCTTTCTGTAGGTGAATTACAGAGAAAGATTGGCTTGAAAGTGCTTGAGATGAGAGGAAATGCAGTTGTCGGGTACTTGCAGTGTTTTGATCTGGAAGGCGAGTCTGGGTTAGTGGTACGAGCCATAGGAACAGCGTGCACTCTGGATAAATTAAGTAGCCCAGCAGCATTCCTTCCTGCATGTAATTCCCCATCCAAAGAAATGAAGGAGTAAGTATGAATCAATGAAACTGTTCTCATGCAGATTTTCATATTTTACCTGGAAGTTTCATTTGTTCTCACATTTTGGTAGCAGTGTTCAACATACGGTTTTAACTTGTGTGATTTTTCTTAAACTTTTTGAGATCCTTAGCTGTTGTCTATTTAAAGCATAGAACGAATATTCATGTCCTGTGTGGAATTTGCCTTCCTTTCTAGGAGCTGCTTAAATGTGGCTCTACTGTTGGCAGTGTGTACAGAAGACTGCAGATTGTCTTGTATGGGCTGTCTACCATGTGCTGACAGTTCATGAAAATAAACATTGGATCTCATTAACTAGTACTACTGGGGTCTGTAAGGCAGGGTGAGCAAACCTCTCACTTCTCTCCTTTCGTCCTGCCTTTCTCTTACCTTCCTTTCTCTCCTATCTTTTCTTTCCCTTTTTGAGATCAGTTCTTACTTTGTT
This sequence comes from Alexandromys fortis, assembly GCF_014885135.2. Taxonomy (NCBI): domain Eukaryota; kingdom Metazoa; phylum Chordata; class Mammalia; order Rodentia; family Cricetidae; genus Alexandromys; species Alexandromys fortis. The sequence goes on from NW_026067905.1 coordinate 931,909, forward strand.
GCCCAGACTCACCCCAAATTCTTGGGTTCAAGCTATCTTTAGCTTTGTAAGAGCTGGGATGGAGGTACCTAGCACTATGCCTGCTTAAGCAAACTTCTTTGAAAGGCCAGGTAGTAAATAATTTAGACACTGGCAGTATAGATTGTCTTTATTTATAAAATACAACAAAAACAGAAAGCCCCCTCCACCCAGTACTAAGACAGAAAACAAAAACCATCATTATCAACAATAACAAAACTCCAAAAAATAACAACTCAAACCATACGAAATCCCTGCAAAGGAGTTCCCAGTCTGTGATCTAAGGGCGTTTAGACTTAGTTAGACCTTGCTTGAAGCTCTGTGTCCAGTGCCCCAGTCAGGCTTCCTCTGGCAGTGATGAAGCACTATAACCAGATCAACTTAGAGAAGAAAGGGTTATGTGGCTGACACTTGCACACCATTGGTCACCACTGAAGGAAGTCAGGACAGGAGCTCAGACACGGTAGGAACATGGAGGCAGGAGCTGATGCAGAGGCCATGGTGGAGAGCTGCTTTCTGACTTGCTCCTCAGGACTTCTGTAGCCTGTTGTCTTGTAGTACCTAGGACCTCCAATCCAGGGTGGCTTCCCCCACAATGGGCTGGGCCCTCCCTCATCAATCACTAATTAAGAACATGATCTAGCCTGCCTCCCGCCCAACCTTATGGAGTCATTTTCTCAATTGAGGTTCCCTTCTCTCAGATGACCATAGCTTGTGCCACCATAAAATTGGGCAGCACACCTTGCAAAGCTCATCTTGGTGATTGGTTTGGCCTGTGTTTTCTCACTTGTATCAAAGGAAGATTTTTTGAGGAGCATGGGTGGTGGAGGGTTTAGTGTGGGTATCTCTAACCTGAAAGCATGAAATCTGGAGTACCTTCAAATAGGAAACAAATTGGGTACCAGTCCTCAAGAGCTTTGGTTCTGGAGCATTTTGATCTGGGGTTTTTAGGTTAGAAGTGCTCCTGGCGTGTTCTCAGATACTACAGATAAGTGCTATTCTGAACTGTCAGTGCAGAATGTTTGAATGATGATTTTCTTTCCTGTTGTAACAATTATGTTGAAAGTCTTGTTGGAGACCAGAAATGCTGGCCAATTTATATAATTGGAGCAACTCCATGCAAGTGAAGTAACACTTGTTCCATGCTGGAGCCATTAATAATTCCGTAAGGACCAGTGATGTGGGGATAGTTCTAGGTTAAAGACTGGGAGGCTGTGTGCCCAGGTAGGGCAGTAGGTAATCTAGCTTCTGCTGATGCTACTGTGTAACTGCACCATTGTAGCACCAGCAGCATATAAGTTAGTGAGTTTTTGTGTTCCAGTAAAGCTTCCTTTACAAAGCAGATGGCAGGTAGCTTTGGCCTCAGGCTATGGTCTGCTGACTTTTCCCTAATTTAGATTATCGGAGGTTCAAAATTCTGTAGATAGAGAATCTAATCCATTTTCTACATCATTAATGATCCCAGTTCTCTAAAAAATGATTTTTTATCTTGAACATATTCTTGTTTAGCCCCTTTGATTTTTTTTAGTTATTTGGATTGAATTCTGCTCACTGGATTTGCACAGTATTACCAAATTTTGTTTGGAAATGTACTTAAAAATGAAATGATTTAAAATATTGTAACCTCAGTTTGCTTTATGTTCCATTACAAATGTGTCCTGAGGCCAGAGCTGTTGCTCAGAGGTTTTTAGAGTGCTTGCCTAACAAGCATGAGGTTGCAGATGTGTTCATGATGCTGTAATAAAGATGCATAAATAAGATGTGTCCTGAAAGAGGGTGAACTTTCAGCTGATACAAGTAGAGTTAGATGTATGCAGATTCAGACCCTATTCTTCTTTCCATACCAAATTTAATTAAAGACTTTCCTCTTCAAGCCAATTACCATGGTATATGCCTTTAATCTCAATGTTTAGGAGGCTGAGGCAGGAGGCTCTCAAGTTGGAGGCCAGCCTGAGCTACTTGGTAAGATTTTTTTTTACTTCAAAATAATAAAAACAAATCAATAAATAAGTGAACATACACACACACACATACACACACACACACACACACACACACACTCACACACCCTGAGTCTGTCTGTTGCCACCATGTAGTTTTACCTCCACCTCCTGCGCCCTGGCTTCTGTAGGTGTGTCTCTGAAGTAGTCTGGACACTGAACAGTGTTTTACTTGGTGAAGCCTTAGAAAAGCCACAGGGTTGTGTTTCATTGCGTTCCGCAAAGAGACCCTCAGTAAAGCCTAGAGGAATTGTGTTTCCTTTGCTCTCACAGCCATTTACTTTAAATTGTGAGGCTGGAGTGATGTGTTCCACCCTGCAGAATTTGGATCTTTGGAAGGCATCTTGCAATGTAGGCCCTGTTTAGGAAGCCCCTTGGGATGTAGGCTGCTCTGTCTCAACTGCTATATTCTGTCATAAGGGATCAGGGTGGGTGATATTTTAACTTTCGTTATGATTTAGCTTATTAAAACTTATCTAATGTTTGGTTATTGTATAACACTGTTGATTTTAGATTGGAATTTGGTAAAAGGAAACAGATTGGATTTAGTAGGTTATCTAGATGAGTGAAGGATTAGAGTGGATGGAATGTATTTAATGCTGGAAAGAGTTATTTTGAGGCAAACTTTCATACAAGGAAACTGGTAGAACTCAGAATACATCATGGCAGCACTCCAGTACATCCGAACTTTGATTTGCTCTCATACTTGGTGTTGGTAATGCTTTACCTGCATTAATAGGTGTGTGCTCTGTAAGTTTCCTTCCTCTTAGCTGCTGTGCAGCAGTACACATCCCTTTGATTTCCTCACTGAGCTTTCCTTATAAATAAGTCATTTGTGTGATGTATCACTGCTTGGCACACACATGCTTTCCAAGGGCCTTACCTGTGATTTCTTGTGTGCTCAGAACTGTGTCGTAGATCTTCCAAGTTGGAGAATTTGAAGGCTCTTTTTCGCTTAGGGGAGAGAACTCACTTGCTCAGTTGTGTCTATAAAATAGACCACCACTAAGAGGTTTAGTGTCTCAGCTTAAGGGAGAGAAGAACTCATTTGCTCAGTTGTGTCTATACAGACCACCTCTAAGAGGTTTAGTGTCTTTAGTTTAGGCTTATGTTAGCAGAGCACAGCAGAGCATCTGTCCCATAGGAGTTTGAAAGTCATGGTCTCTTGCTGTCCAGTTGCTGGATTTCCCTGTTTTTATGCAGTATATATTGTATGTTAAAAGGCTGAGCTGTGCCTGTTCATACCTAGTCGCTTCCTCATTTTCTCTTCTTGCTGACTGTTCTTATATATTCCTAAGTACCTCTGTCTTAAAATTCTGGTCATATAAACATAAATTATTGCTAAGCTTTCTTCATAGAAAGATATAATAGAATAAGCAGTTCATCCCGTGGTTTAGAAGAAGCTGACAGCTGTTGGACTTTCACGTTTATGGTGTTTGCCTCTCATAAACATAACAGCAAGTCCTTTTTGGATGAAAACAAAGCAAGTATTTTTTTTTTAAAAACTTAAATAAAATTCAAGTCTTAGTAGTCTTTCATAGTTTCATCGACAGTTATACTTGCTATTTTTCTTATTTACAGCTCTTGATTTGTTAATCTGATCCTTTAAAATTGTACTTATATCCTAACACATTAACTATTGGCTGTTCTTTTTTAATTTCAACTTTTTGCATGCTAGGGATTAAAAAAGTAAGTTTTCTCCCTTAATAAAAGCTCCTCCAAAATAATTTTAACATAACGTTTGCAATCTGTTGTATATATTGTTTTCTTTTCTTCCACTTTGACCACAAATTCCTTCAGGTCTCCGCTGGTTCATCCTCCAAGCCATGGATGCCGCTCGACTCACAACAGCCCAATTCACACTGCTACTGGCTCACGACTTACTCAGAACTTCTCTGTGTCTGTTCCCACTCTCATCTATACTGGTACGAGACTGCTCAGACTCCAGAGCTGGGGAGAGACAGGCCACGGGCAGAGTGGCTGCAGAGGCAGGCAGGCAGGTAGCATAGGCAGGTACCACAAATCTTTGCTTCTTCCCTTTCTTACTTCAAATTCAGCTTCAATAAAGGACTTCTATCTAGCTGACATAAAGGCTCTGACTATGGAAGCGAAGGTGTTTTTCCAGCTTCCAAAGTCTCTTCCACAGATCCTCTCAGAGCCCTATGATTTTTGGTATTGCATTCTGAGAACCCTCCAATTGTATTTATGTGAATATTTCTGTGTTTGTTTAGAATTGAAATTGATAACGCTTCTAATGAAGCAGACACTGACACTTTGATTTGCTTGTTTTCTTCATGTACAAAGTCTGTAGGGTTTTGAAACAATAGGGTCTGTTCATTCTGTGGAAGAGAGCTATTGGAAAACAGGTAAGCAACTGTTTGCCTCAAATGCAGTGTTTCTGTGAAGCTCTACTTACTGTCCTCTTGCTGTGTTTTTAGCTGTGGCACTCTGATGCTATAGGATAAGGAAACAGTTTTTTCTTTTGGAGATACTTGTGTGTGTGTAAATATGAAGACAGTTGCGGATATTTCCACACACCATTTGTGGTCATCATTTTCTTTTGTAACTTACAAAACATTTATTTAAATATTTTGTTATTTATTTATTCTTTTTACTTTTCCTTTTAATATGTATATTTTTTTAATCCCCATTAGTCTACCATTTCATGCTTCTTTGCTTTTCCACTTGGCTTATTAACTGTTTCAATGCAGATAAATACTATCTGGAGAATGGTGAATGGTTAACAGCAGTTCGTTGTTTTTGGCCTCCTTCCCAGCTCCACACTTAAATGACTGCCGGCCCTACCCCAGTTCTTTCCTGATGTTGGGATCATGCTGCCAACTGTCGAGCCCTTTGGCACATGATTGCTTAATATGTCTCCACCTTCTTCTGGCAGGATTCCCTTCAATGAAGATCCCAATCCCAATCCTCACTCATCAGGACCCTCAACCCCTCTGAAAAACCAAACTTATTCCTTTTCACCTTCCAAGTCCTACAGCCGACAGTCCTCTTCTTCTGACACAGACTTGAGTCTGACACCCAAGACTGGTAAGGCTCTCCACCCACCCTTCGTGTTTCCTTTAAAGCTTGTTCTGTTTTTTCTTAGCTTCCCGCCCAAGTCTTCCTCCTATTTCCACATTTCAGTTAAAAGTGAATGTGAATGATCAGTTCAATTATTAAAATTAAATTTTGTAGAGACATTGTTTGGAGAGTGACCTTTTAACCAATTTAATCACTGTTGATATCAAGTTTTGGATGTTGACAGCCTTCATTTCATATTCAGGTCCAGAGGTGTGCCGTCTAAGGCACTGCATAGTCACCGTAGTGCTTTACAGTCAAATTGCTTTTTTGAAGCATAATTCTTGATTATTATTAATTTATTCCTTATTTATTCTTAGAGTTTAGTTTTGTGGTTTTTTTTATGAAAACATTTCAGAACTTGAACTGTTGTATAGCAATACAAATGTCTGTCCATTTCTTATTGTTTTAAGATTAGGTCAGTGTAAGATATTGTCCTGAGTTTAAAAACAGAGAAAAAAGAAAAAAGAGGTCGAAAAGAGAAGAGGAATTGGCATTGGTCACATCCATTTATTAACTTGATAACATGTTAACTTAAAAGATAATGTAGCTGGGCGGCGGTGGTGCTCACCTCAATCTCAGAACTTGGGAGGCAGAGTTAGGCAAATCGCTGGGTTCGAGGCCAGCCTGGTCTGCAGAGCAAGTTCCAGGACAGCCTGGGCTGCACAGAGACACCCTGCCTTCAAAAACAAACAAACAAACGAAAAACAAATGAAAAAGACAGTATAAATACTGATCATATCAATTATTAAAATTAATTTTTTTTATAGAGGACTTATTTGCTGAGTGACAGTTAACTGTTTAGCCATTGCTGATACTGAGTCCATGGGATCAGGGTGCTTAGCTTTGCTAGACTTGCTCTCCAGGGTGAAACTGGATTTTAAATTTCCTCAGCCGTGAATATTTTTCAATTCATTAAATCTATAATTTTCCCTCTCCTGTTTATATTATGAATGAATTCTGGATTTTTGTTAATGTTTTTGATAAAATGTTGATAAAAGATTAAATTAGTGTCTTCCTAAAATAGAATAAAATTAATTAAATAATTTTTTAAAAAGATTAAAAGTTTGTAGACTTACTAGTATTGGTATTTTAAGTACTATTTCTGGCAGTTTTCTTATCAGATTGATTAAAACAGTTTTTATTTATATTATTTTGAGTTTACCATCTTTAATAACCTTTCATGTTTTATTTTAGTGTTAGAAGAGGAATATAAAATGGATCCAGATCTTGTGAAAATAATCAAAACAAAATCTTACTTCCAAAGCAGTATTATTTATTATAGACCATTTTTCTTTCCTTTTTTTTATAAATATGGTCACTGAATATAAATACTATGAACACGTTTCTTTCTTTTTGTTTTTATTGCCATCCCTGCCGTACCTCTCCAGCACTGATTATTTTGACAGTTACTTTATTTACAAGTATATGGTCAGTCTTAACATACTAAACCAGCTGCAGGTCAGAAATCCCTGAGAAGATTGCTCCTGTCCCCAGTGCAGGCAGGCTTCCTTTTCATTATTGCCCAGATGATGCAGCACTAGGACTTCTTCCCCAGCTTAGCATATGGCAACATAAAGATGATTAACATGGGCAGGAGGATGTGCGTAGGTTATTTACAGATGATACCCACCTTGTATAAAAACTGGAGTATGGTCTTCATGGTTGCTCCAGCACCAATCCCTACAGGTGTATAATTATGAGTAACAGTTAAAAATACAGTAGTAGGCTGGGCGGTGGTGGCGCACGCCTTTAATCCCAGAGGCAGGCAGATCTCAGTGAGTTCGAGACCAGCCTGGTCTACAAGAGCTAGTTCCAGGACAGGCTCCAAAACCACAGAGTAACCCTGTCTCGGGGGAAAAAAAAAAAGTAGTATTTTATAGTGATGGATGCTTTGAAATGTAGCATGTGACATTTAGCTATCTTTGTCCCCCCAAAATTGAACCATTCAAATTGTAATGAAATGCACACACACACACAGACGCACACACAGACGCACACACAGACGCACACACATGCAGAGTAAGAGACGGACTAGTCTTAATGTTCACGATGGTCAGAACAGGATAGACTTAGGATAGTTTTGTCTCCTCTGCCCCCTTTTTCTTGGCACTGGAGATGAAACCCAGCACATCCTGCACTCTGGGCCAGTATTCTACCGCTCAGCTTCAATCCCAGCTCCCGGATGCTTTTGGGAACCGCATCTTGTTAAGTTGCTGAGGCTGTTCTCAACCTTGTGAGCTGAATTGGTCTTCTGCTGGGACTCTGGGTGTGTGCTTAGGGACAGGAGGATCTCCTAACATAGTCATAAGTCCACATTCTAGGCTACTTTTCAGTATACTTACTGATTTTTTTTGTCATACCATAAAGTTTGAAAATGTTTCCTTGGCCTTTTGTTTTTTAATTTCTCTAAAAGGCTAAACCTAAAGACTGTTCAGATAAGTGGCTGAGCCAGATCTGTCAAGGTTTCTGACTGGCATCATCAATGCAAGTGTTGACCTTTGTAGTACGAGTTCTTAAAAGTCTCGTTTACAGTGTATTCCAGCGTGTTTGCTTAGAAGCTGACTCTGAGTGCTGTGTTACATTTCCTTGCCTCAGTAACTTACTGTGTGTTAGCGTCCCCAGACTCCTGGCCTTGCTAGGAAATGGCAGAGCAGTGTTCTCACGCTTCCAAAGCTGCGGCCCAATGTGTGTCTTTCTCTACTCTTGAATCCCACATTCAGGAGTCAGCCTTCTGAGAAATAGTAGGGTGGACTGATCTATTATTTATAAACTGAGAAGTCAAAAACAGAGCATAGGTAATAAAGGTAGCCTGAGAAAGTTATTTTTCTGTTTATGATGAATGTTGCTTTTCTGTTAGATTTCTTAAAAATTTTCTTACTTATTAGAATCTAATTTATGACATTTTTAAAAATTAGACTTTAAACGTATTTTCCTCAAGTTCTTAACAGGAGTGACATTTTTGAATGCCAGTGTATGACAGACTCACACACTTGATTTGAGCTTTATTTTACTTAGTCTGTTGCTGTACATACTTTTTACTGTCCACAGGTTTTTAATCTTGTATGTAAATCTCTGTAAATCATACTATGATCAGGTTAAAGTTGAAAAATTTTAGAGGGAAAGTAAAAGGATTAATTTGTGTTTCAGAGCTGGAGAGAAAGCCCTGACCATTTTGAATTCACAATGCAGTAGTTTTGGATGATTTTTCAATGAGTGTTCTGTTAACACAGTATGCAGTATCTTAGCTAGTGACATGGGAGGTACCAGACTTTACCACTTTAGATATGTGCTTATGATTGAAGCAACAAGTGGTGTTTTCAACCATACAAGTTCTTAGACACACAACCAACCAACAAAAATTGGTGGGCAATTTAAGTCCTTGAAGAAGTCAGTTAAAAGTGATGTGAATGGCATAAAATCTTGTTAGTTATTTAGAAATTTTTAATGACTGCAGAGTTTGCAAGGACTTTGCTAATTTAGAAGCTTCTGGTGGGTGGGTGTTCTTACTCTCAGTGTTAATTTGTCTGCATTTGAAATCCATTTGATTGTTATGTTTTGCTTCATCATTGCTTTCCTTCTCCTGCATTTTCTGATCTTCTGAATCTGCATCTTTGCTACTTTCCTCCACAGCACCTTACCCACAGGGGCCTGGGATCTACCTGTGCCCCAGCTCCACCCCCCTCCCTTGTGGTTCCCTTCACCTTAAGTCCCGCCTCCTCTCGGAATCTAGCCTTACCCCTCATCACTCTAGCCTTGTCAGCCCCGTTCTGAGGAAAAGTGTTTCTTTCAGTGAAGAGCTGTTCCTGGCTGCTTCTGGTAGGATCACATTATGTCAGCTTTTTTAATCCCTTTATTTTAAGTCATCTTTGAGAACATATTACTTTATACCATAAAGAATTATTGTGTGCTTTATGTGTCTATTAGTTATTTTACTGACAGTTAATCAGAATTGCAAAGATGCCATTGGAGGTTATTTGACGCATAATTATGAGTATGTACTAAACTTTATTCTCAAAAAGAATTATGTCTCAGGCGTGGATGTGGATGTGTATTAGTGACCCTTGTAGATGCTTTGCCCCCTCCATACCTGCTCCACCCACATCAGACCCCTGCCATCCTGTTGCTAAACCATAAGGCTACATGAGAAAATTAATTCTGTTTGAATCAGTTTAAGTCTCATTTTGGTGATATTCTTTTACTATACATTTTTTTTATCCACTACATTAATCAAGTTATTCTGCTATGTTTTCTGGTAATTTATTTATCACTGCAAACTTACCTTTTATTTATGACTTTTAATATGCTTCATATAAAGATCTTAGTTTTATTTCCAGTTAGCATTGTATAGTCTCTAAAAATGTTTAGATTATTCTAAGAAAAATTATATTTTTAAAAGACCAGAGTGGGACTACACACATGCTAACCTTTGTTTCCTTATCCAAGAGCAGCTAAAAATGTGAATGTGAACTAGTTCCTGTGAAGGACTGCAGTAGTGGCTGTGCATCTCAGCCTAGGGAGGTGTGCTCACCCAGGCTGCAGCACCAGCTTCTCGCCATCCCATCCCACACTAGTCCTGGGTCACACTTGTTCTTGTGCTTCTATCAAAACAACAGCAGCAAGTGGTAGAGAAAGGAATGTGACACCAGCCTTAACAATGCTTTTAAGAGGGAGGAGACAGGATTCTCTCCTCCCTGACTGTGCACATCTGAGATTTATTTACCCATGTGGGATTTAGTTTTCCAAAAGTGTGTGTTGAGTTTTGTGAATGAACCCAGTGTTACAGGGTGACACTGTCTTTCGAAGTGGGCATCAGCAGGGAATAAACTCCATTCTGAACGCTGATTCCGTGCTCTTTAGCTCTCTGCTGGTTTTTACATGAGCACTTAGTATGTTTCTCCTCTATATTTCATCAGATATTTTGGTGTACTTAAATTTTTAGCATAGTGATAGTTATTTTTTTGATTATTTTATTAAAAATTAAATTTTATAGATTGAATGTTATCAAAAATTTGTTACCTTTTAATAATATTCTTATTAGAATAAATTGATTCTAAAGCTAGATGTGACCGGAATTTTGATGTCTTGCTATAAAGACAGCCTTAGTACAGTAGAATAAAATGTATGTATCAGTTGCCATCTCAGACTATGTAAAATGTGTGGAGAATTTTCTTGTATTTTGACTCATATTGTTTATGAAGATGAATGCAGTTGATCTTGCTGTTTTATAGTTGTTATTTGGTTGTTATTTATGTGCCGATGTCCTATAGGAATGGGCAGTGGTAGTGCTGGAAAAGAAGGGGGGCCCTTTAAAGCTCTTCTGCGGCAGCAGACTCAGTCGGCCTTGGAACAGCGGGTAAGAGTCACCAGCATTTCCTTCTGTTCTTGCATTGTAGCTATGGCTTTGTGTTATTATATTCCTGTGTGCTAAACTCCTGAAAGTTACTTTTGGTCATATCTGTAATGCTGCAGTTTTAGTGATTGATTATATTTAAGATATTAAAGTATTTTATTTACCAACATTTACTTTTAGTTAAAAAAATTCTGTTTTTTGTTTTGTGTTCCAATCTTTAAAATATTTCTCCTGAAAACTTATTGAATGCTGAAATCATTTCTATTTTTCTATTAAAGTTACAAGATAGAAAAGAAAATAGCTAATACTTTTGCAGAAAAACATCTCAATAACATGACATTAAAACAATGTTGTAATATATTAACATTTTTGTCACTGGCTTGTTGATTAGAGATAAGACAAATACTCTATTTCTGTAGATTAAAATTAATAGAGTAGTTGTCTAGTATAATTTTATTTTAATGATTATGCTTAATGTTTAATTTGCTGAGTGAGAAACTGAGTCTAGTTTTTGGATGATCTCTCTCTCTCTCTTTATAAACATCGTTACTAAGGGAGGATCGCCTCATAGGTTCTGTAGAAGGCGGGTATGTTTCTGAACATGTATGACAGCCTGCGCCTTGTGTTAGAAGCTTTTCCACTTTTAATCATGTTTTATTTAAGCTCTTAGCAAATGTTGCTGGCTTTCCCGAGCTCAGTACTGCGAGGCTCGTGTTCTTTTCTGCTGATGCATGGTTCCGTGTGTCCTGTCCTGTGCTTCAGACAGCTCCACAGCTCTTTCTGTCTGCCCTGGAAGCTGGAAGCCCTTACTCTTCCTTTGTTTGCTCATTTTATACTAGCACTTGGGAGAGAGCAAAGGTGAGACAGTGAGCACCATAAAAGACTCTCCTCCCCTCTGCAGTTGGCCTCTGAGAGCAGTTTGTTTCTTTCTGATTCTGTGACAATAGATTGTAAATTTATTCTCTAGGCATTTTTTTTCTTATGCTGCAAGTAGCTGTATATGTACTGTTTGCTTTTAGCTAGGGTGGAGTGAGCAGAGCTGAAGTATAGTAGTGAGTTGAGCACTACCCAGGTCTCTTTTCTTGTAGTACTTGGGATTGAACCCAGGGCCTTATACATGCTCGGCAAGCACCTTCCCATGAGCTGATCTTTGTTTGTGTTAAAGCCGCATTTGCTCTTCAGCTGGTCCTCCCTTGGCAGCACACCAACCACTGTCACTAAAGGCTCTCCTAAAACTGGGGTCGTGGAGTAAGTCAAACAGAGCCAAAGATTAGAAGTATCGAGAATGGGCTCAGAGTGGCGGTGTAGTGTTTTTTTTTTTTTGTTTGTTTGTTTAAACTATGTTTTAGATCAGAATGGTTTTATCTTTGCTTTTTCCCTTTTTTTTTTTTTTAAATCAAATTGCCATGTTAGGATTCACACGAACAGAAAAGCTTGATTGATGAGGTGGTATGCTGGAAATGTGGCCATGTGGAGTGGAGTGCTGGTGGTGACCTCACTGTCTGGGCCACGGACCTTTACAGCCATTTCATTTTGGATTTGGTCTAGATAAAATTTGTGGGCTTTTTTGTCTGTTTTTTTTTTTTTTGAGATGATATCTAATATGTAGCCCAGGTTAACATAGATCTCACTATATAGCTCAGGCTAGCCCCAAACTCATAATCATACTGCTTTAACTTTGGCAAATGCTGGGATTAAAATGCCTAGGTAAAAGTTTTTTGTGTGTGTTTCTTTAGAATACACTTTAAATTGAAGTAGAAGTTATCACTTTCCCCCCTTCCTTCTCTCCAGCTCCTCCTGTGTTCACCCACTCTTATGTTGATAGTCTCTTTTTAAAAAGTTATTATTACATACATACATATATGTATTTTTATGCAAAAATATGTAAGTATAACCTGCTAAGGCTGTTTTTGTTGTTTGTATGCATATGGTTTCAGGGCTGACTACTCTGCGTTGGACAGTCAATAAGTTGGTTCATCCCTGAGAGAGCTAATTCTATTAGTCATTAGTTGCTTATAGTTCTTTGTCTAGAGGTGGGACGCCATGAAATTTTACCCTTCTGCATTAGCATGTGCATTGCTATTGCCGTTGTTCTGGCTTGTTTATGTAGCCATTTCTAGAAGAGAATGTTTCACAGCAGACTTCTTGTTATTCTGGCTCTCTGCTCCCTTTTTTCAGAGCTTTTCTGAGTCATAGTTTCAGGAGCTGTGGTGTAGATGTTTCTGTGGAGTGGGGATCCACATGACCCGTTGGTCTCATTGTTGTGTTCAGTGTTTCCTGAGGTGGTCTCTGGTTGCTGTAAACAGAAGCTTTATTCCTGGAGAGTGGGAGCATATCCTACACACTTGTGTGTCTAAGGATAAGATTTATTATTTGGTATGGCATTAAGATGGTTTAGGAATGCAGCCGTTTCTTTTCTAATGTCTATGACCTCACTAGCTAGGAAGCTATGATTCAGGTATGATTTCCCTCCTGCTGAGTGGGCTTTAAGTATGCTTAGACAGCTGTGATCACCACCACAAGAGTGCCCTATTGAACCTTTAGGCTATCTTGCATGTTGTCTTTGTTGTGGCTCACAGGCATTGCAGCTGGGTAGGGCTGTTTAATGCTATCCCTGTCTTGGCAGCTTGCATAGTATTTTCTGATACTGTGGAGGCTAGAGTGCAGGGGAAAAAACTTTCAGGTCAGATGCAACTCAAATTGGGAGTCATTTGTCCTAAGTGTGTGCTATCTTCAGCAGTAGGGGCCCATCCTTGACCTCTGAGGGACAGTGAAGGTCTGTGTCAATAGTTCATATTGTTTAGTAGTCGTTTGAACCATATGTACCAACCATTTGAAAAGAGGTTTCTCATGTTTAGTACTGGGGTTTTTGTTAGTCTGTAGTTCTTGTAGGGGAGTGTTGTTGGCCCAAGTGGCTTAACTTCCTTTAAGCTATTTTGTTTATAATTTTAAGTTAACATAAAATAATGTGATTCCTTGAAGGTTTATCAAACAACCTTCAAGAAATCATAGCCCTGTGGTATGGGAGGTCCTTCTGTCTATGTGTTGTTTTTATTGGTTAATGAATAAAGAAACTGGCTTGGCCTATAGCAAGGTAGTACTTAGGTAGGCAGGGAAAGCTAGGCTGAATGCTGGGAGAAAGAGGGCGGAGTCAGAAGCCATGGAGCCACTGCCAGACAGACAAGCTGAAATCTTGCCTGTAGGCCACAAAAATATAAAATAATGGAGATGGGTTAAATTCTAGATGTAAGAGCTAGCCAATAAGAAGCTAGAGCTAATAGGCCAAGCAGTGATTTAATTAATACAGTTTCGGTGTGGTTATTTTGGGTCTGAGCAGCCGGGAACAAACAGGCAGCCTCTCTTACTACAAATTGGCACCCAACTGGTATTATTTGCCTCCTTCCTTCATCATGTGTTTTAAACTTGATTCTTTTGGAGTTGGAGTCCACTCCTTATTTTCTGATTCTTACTTTGTATTACCTGAAAACTCCCCCTTCCCCCAACTCACACCTTGCTCGGCCCCTGTATATTTTCTTGGTTTCTGTTGTTACAGTCTTCATAGGATTAAAAACAAAAGTCTAGAGAACTGCAGTTTTTGTGTACAACTGTGTAAAAGCTGACATGTAACTATCATTGCTTTGCATCTGTGCCATTCCTGTATGCAGAGAAGTCCCTTGACTTCCCTGAGTTCAGAAGAAACAGCAAATGCAACCGTGGCTTTGGCTTTTCCAGTCACCTCTGGGTGCTCTTGAGGTCACTTTTGTTTGGGAAAAAATGATGCAGCAGTACAGTAACTTCTCTGTAGAAGTGAGCAGATGTGCACAAACACATCTGTGCGATGATACACTTAGAGCATCAAAACACTTGGTTTTAAAAATATTCACATAGGTTTTTAGTTGTGTGTTTTCCTCAGTTAAGAAAGCCTGTAGCTGGATACTGGAGCCATATAGCTGCAGTTCCAGTTCTTGGAATCTGAGGCTTATAGATTCTGAGTTCAGGATCAGCCTGGATTACATGGGGAAAGAAAAAAAAAGAAAGAAAGAAAAGGATATGAGACAAAAAGGAGAGGAAAGAAGCTTAGTAAACCTGGTATTTTACCTGCTCCCAAGGAACACACTTTTGGGAAACATGGATAAAAAGCACATTTAGAGTGAATTAAGATCTCCTTGTTAGTAGGATGAAATTGTATGATAAACCATTGCCAGGATGGTGCTGGGTTGTTTTTTAAAATGTATGTTTATGTTTAATTATGTGCATGTGTCTATGTGTGTTCGTATGCATGTGGAGGCCAGCAGAAGGTATTGGATCCCTGGTCATGGAGTTATAGGCAGTGTGAGATGCTTGACATGGGTGCTGGGAACCAAATCTGCAACCCCTGGAGCAGCAGTTGCTCGTAACTACTACTCCGTCTCTCTAGCTTTAGTATGGAGGTTTTATTTAGAATTGGGCTGTGTTCTCTGGGGATAACAAAATATTTGATATAAAATTTGAGCCATTTGTATATCTTTAAAGAAAAACCCCATATAAATCTTTGGAAAATAATATAAAACAATTGATTTTTCAACTGCCTTTCTTTAAAGACACACTATCACATATTTTTATGATTTATGTTATTGACCTATATCAAAGCAACAAGTAAAATCCATCTGGGAACAACAGGGAAGGATACTTTAAACATCAATGAACTTTCTAGAGAATGACGTTTTATAGTTTCTCACACTGCCATTCAGACACTGACAGCAGAACAATGTTTGGACTAATCTTGGGGAGCTACCTTTGACAGTGAGGAAAAAGAGCAACTATAAATTCAACAGGTGTGATGCACGGACTGTACATTAAACCAAGTTCTGAATGACACTGGATGAGAAATAAGAACAAATGTAGGTGGTCAAGTTTATTGCTAAGGAATATAGGAATAGAAGGCCCCGCCCTCCTTGGCTTTCTAAAATGTTGAGTATGGTAGCACCTCTCTTGCACGTGGCGCAGATTTGAAAGTCAGTTTCTGCATTTAACACAGCCCTGGCATGTGTAGGCATATGCCAGCAGTCTTGGTGATGTGGAGATGCTGTGCTTACTGCGGACAGTAACAGCAGCAATTTTTTTGATTGGAGCATTCTTTTCAGATCGACGTCAGCCCAAATAATTCACAAGTGTTTGCTTATTGTAGATTAAGTCTTGTATTTTAGAGGAAATCAGTTTGCTGGCTAGATGGACGGGGTGTGTAAGAGAGGAATCAGTGCTGGCTAGATGGACTTGGGTGTGTAAGAGATAGAATCAGTGCTGGCTAGATGGACGGGGTGTGTAAGAGATAGAATTAGTGCTGGCTAGATGGACTTGGGTGTGTAAGAGATAGAATCAGTGCTGGCTAGAGGGACTTGGGTGTGTAAGAGATAGAATCAGTGCTGGCTAGATGGACTTGGGTGTGTAAGGGAGGGATTAGTGCTGGCTAGATGGACGGGGTGTGTAAGGGAGGGATTAGTGCTGGCTAGATGGACGGGGTGTAAGAGGCTCCATCAGCAGAGCAAGTCTTCACCTCTACAGCATTGCTGGTTATCATTCTGCTCTGACTTGCTTCAGTTTGATACATTCTACTCATTCAAGTCTCCTAATCTGCTTCCCCACCTCCCCTCTTCTCCCTCTTGCTTCCCCCACTTCCCCTCCTCCAGCCCATCTCTCCATCTGTTTTATAAATGATCACACCTTGGGCCCTGCACAAAGTTAGGCAGACTCTATACTGCCTTACTGCCTTAGGCCTGGAAGTCTTGTTTTTCATATAGCTTACAAACATTTTTTTTCTCACAGTGATTCTTGTCTTAATATTTAAAAGATGGATGTATAAAGGATAAGTGTACATTTTATTTTTTTGGATCATCATAGAACTGAGATATTTTAAGGAACTTTTAAAATTTAAATTAAAATTTAATATTGAAAAAAAAAACCTGGGCAATTCCATGGGCCCAGCTTACTGCATTTTAATAATGTTAGCCATATACATGTGTCTGATTTCAAATCAAAAGTATAAAAATTCAGGTGGAAATAAAGATACAGTTTTTGATAACATTTATTATAGAATTTTAACCATGTTTTTCCTACTGTTCTCTTCCATATTTCAGTCTAGGTCAAACAAAAACAATTCTATGGATTGGTTTTTTACTTTTCTTAGACAGTATACCAGTTCTTGCCATTATTAAAGTGAAGATTACTTCTAAGTTTTGACTGGATTTTAATGTGTCTATGAATATGCATACTCCTTTGTGCATTTTTTACATTTATGCATCCTGAGGTATGCAGGACTTCCTCTGTGCTGAGAATTGCAAGTTGCTCTGCCTTCTGCACTGTGCTTCAGCAGCCTTGTATCCATGCTTCAAGCAGCTGGTCAGCCATCTTGCTGCTTTTATATGTGCCTGCTTTTTAATAGTAGCACTTTCCTTTTGTTTATTGCATTGTCTGCTGTGGCCTAGAGAATTTGGTGATGATGAACTTTGGAATGATGAGTGTCTTAGATCTTAGCTACTTTCTACCAGTGTGAGCATCCTCTACAGAGATGCCGTGGGATACAGTGCATGAACCTTGGTAGTTGCAGCCTTTCAAGGGCTCTGTCCGGCTGTTTTCTAGCTCTTCCTACATTGAAAGTGGTCAGGCTGTTGATGGGTGACCTCTGGTTAAGGGAAGTTCACTCACTCACAGCCAGCCAGCACCTCTTCTTGCATCCACTTTTCTCACACTGGCACATGGCCCATGTTTTGGCAACCACAGACTTCCCTCTCGGGCCGGCGCTCTCTCGGTGAGTCCCTATCTTCAGTTTTCTTTTTAATTTTTCTTGTCATCCTTATGGCAGAAGGGGAACCGCGGCTTGGAAGGCCTGCAGGACTGTGCTGCTTCCCTGACTCTGGCGTGGACTTCTCTCTTCTGCTTAGCATACAGTATGCGGTCTGTTTGCATCTGGCCACACAGTGATTGGCTCTCACTTTCCACACAGCCTGTCCTTTCACTTCATGTCTCAAACTCCCCTTTTCTAGGTCTCTTGTTGGGCGCTGGCCTTGGGAGTATTTGCCAACAGCCTGGGTTGCCTGTATGTGAGAGATGTCATTACTGAGAAGTGCATATGGGTTACCAGGCTGTCCAGCCCTGCGCCATTGGGAAATAGTGTTTGAGTAGGAGCTTAAGAAGAGAGAAGAGTGTGTTCTAAGTAGCTCAGCTGGGAACTCCTGAACATTTCCCTCCGGTCAGAATTGATAAGGCAGCTGGATTCTGAATGCTACCGTGGATGTAGGAAACAGATTTGGAAGCATGAGTGTCTGGGAAGTTTTAATGAAAAAGCAGGTGTAGTGTATTTATTTCAGGCCATGCATTTCTTGGGCTAGGATCTGCATGAGCAGAGCCTGCCACTGTCCATTTGGTCATATCTGTCCTGGTCCTGTCTTCACCAGGAATTCCCCTTCCTCACCTTGACGGCCTTCCCTCCCGGACTCCTCGTGCACGTCGGTGGTGTTGTTAGTGCACGCTCTGTGAAGCTGTTAGACCGGATCCACAATCCTGGTATGTCTTCCAATATGTTTGATTTTACTACTTTGGATTAAGTTGTAATTGTAAAGATGGATTTTTATGAATATTGAAAGCAAATTTAACCTGAAGAGAAGTGAAAAAAGATTATAAGCTGACCCATGTTATTTTGAGATATTTTCAGTAATCGTAATTAAAGGTAAATTAAGGAGTATATATTAGCTATTTTTAATGTATAATAAATGAACACATTTTGATTTATTTCTGATGAGGTGTCATTTTGAGGGGATCACTGATTAACTTTTGAGTTAGCTTTCTATTTGCTCTAGGGAGATAAACGTTTTTACTGTTTGGCCTTCACGGCCATTACACCAAGTTGTTAATGTTTTTCACTCGCCTGTGCGGCCAACCAAGGAAGAGCAGTAGCCCGCGTCTTTTAGGTACAGCATGGAATGCCGCAGAAGGCAGAAGCCGGGTGCTGGCACCGTTAGGGCCTTGGATTAGGAATAGCTGGTGACTTTCTCACTCTCTACCAAGCATCATCAATGACAGCAGCTCCTTAAGCAGACAGATTTCATGCCCAGATATTTGTTGAAGCACCGCAAACCTGAAGCGGTATTGACATCTGTAGTTTGTATATTTTGGAAGATGAATTAATCACTTCCAGCAACTTTTTTGAGACATGTAGGAAAAGAAGAAAAGAATGCTCTGCAGTTATTGGGTGGGAACATTGTGGATACAATTGAGTTTAATCAGTGCTCTGTGGTTTGATTTTACCTGAGATAAGAATGAATTCTTCTGGCTGCAAATGAGACCTCAGAAAGGCAACGCTAGTCATGTTTATTTAGCTCTAAAGTGAGCAAATCCATCATCTCAGCGCCAGTATTTATTTGGTTAATTTGGATTTATTGTCCCCATTTCTTATTTTTATGGTAGTGTCAGATGTCATTTTGCTTGTGGTGTTTGTACACCCTGAAGCTCTTAGAGGGCAGTCTGCCTGCTGCCATGTAGCACATTAAATTCATGCAGGTGACCTGAATTCTAGTTTTCTGTAGAAATTCAGTCACGAGCAGTGTAAGGAAAGACTAAGCTACCAACCCTGATGGCCGCTGCTTTCCGTGGATGACTGCCTGATGGGTTGATGGCACCAATGACGTAATGCAGTCCAAAACAGTGTAGAAGTGCGTTCCATTGGTGTCGTCCTTCATTTTGTTGCTTCCAAACAATTTACTTAAATTAGCTTTAAATGATGATAATTATCTAAAATGTAGCTTACTTTTACAAAATCTTCTTTTTGAGAGTTCTCATACCCGCCACTTCACCATCTGTACAAGAAACCCGAGAACCCAGGAGAGTGTCCTCACGGAAGGCGTTGTGTGAGCTAGCAGCTCACCGCTTTTCTCTCCTCTCAGAGTGGCTGTCCATCATGCATGGGAAGCCTGAGTTATTACTAATGAACTATTCTCAAAAGTTCAAGTACATGTATCTGTACCTAAATACTATGAGATGCTATAGAGTTACATTTTTAGTTTGCCTTGTTTTTGGTTTAATACTTATCAAGTATATATGCTGATGGTCCCAATATCTTATTTTTATTTAAAATAAACTCTCTTTGGATTCTTTTATGTATATATTATGCACTGAAACGGAACATTTACCTAACAGCTTCTCTAAGCCCCTTGTGTAATTTTTATGGAAAAAAGACATAATTTGTTGAGAAAAGCTGGATGGTAATAGTCGATGAAAATCTGGATTAGACTGTCCCGGTGATGCTGGAGTGGGATGATGAAAATCTGGATTAGACTGTCCCGGTGATGCTGGAGTGGGATGATGAAAATCTGGATTAGACTGTCCCGGTGATGCTGGAGTGGGATGAGCTGCTGTGCCAGGAGAGACTGGGGCTTGTTGGGATCCGCGTGCAATGTCCTGCAGTTAGTTTTTAATTTGTAAATGCGAGACATTTTAATTTCAATTTCAGTGGGAAAGGGGAACAGTCTTATTTTAAAACCATTGCCCCAGTAGGGTGGTGGTGGTACTCCTTTAATTCCAGCACTTGGAAGGCACAGCCAGGCAGATCTCCGTGAGTTCAATGCCAGCCTGGTCTACATAGCGAGTTCCAGGACAGCCAGAGCTGTTGCACAGAGAATAAACAAAACAACTTGTCTTGAATAAACAAAAACAAACAAAACAACAACAACAAAACAAAAACACATTGCTACTAGTTCTCTTGGTGATGGCTTCTGAGTTCTTTGAGTATCGTCTTTTGTTACATGCCAGGCAAGCGGAAGCATAACCAGGGTGGTTCCCGAGCATCCAGGTGACCAAATGACTAGACAGTTGATTCAGGTCACTGGAGCTCGTTCTCCTGCCTTTCCTGTCTCTATTTCCTATTAACTCTGCTGTCTGTCTTCCAGTTCCTGTCAAGTGCTGTTGTCAATTGTGTTCTTGTTCGTAGTTTTTTCTTTATTCCTACTATTCTGCACCTCAAACTGATCAACTAATTTGCTGTTTTGAACTCAGCTTTTGTCGGAATTATGGGTAACACAAGATCTTACAAACTGCTAGACTGGAATAGTTTCAATTCAGGTATTTTACTGGTCATTCAGTATTACATATGCTGACAGAAATTATGGCAGCTCAGTGAGGTTTTAGAGATGTTCTAGACTAAATAGATCAATTCAGTTACGTGGATGCATTCTGTAATAGTTATGTTACAACTTGTAATTTGCATAGAAATGCAAGTTTAAAAATATATGCGCTAAAGTGAGTCAAAACCATATTATAAATTATGAATAACTTTGCTTATGTGACTAACTTTCAGGATATAATTAAATTCTATTTGTGCATTTTGGCCAATGTTTTCATGTCTGGTAAGTGATACAGGCATTAGCTTTATCATCCAGCAGCATTTGTTAAATACATTAAATAGCCAGCTGATAAACCTTAAAGCATGTTTAACCTGCACGATTAGATTTAATAGAATATATTTACTGTTTTATAAATTTTCTGGAAATGTGACTCTTACAATTTTCATATATAATGCTAGAAGTGTTCCAAAATTTCATAGCAGTACAGATTTTTAGGGAGATTTACATCTGCAAGTTTTCCTCCTCCCCTGTGAGATTCCAACTTTTCTTATAAGTAATTTGAATATAGTCTGTAGCAATTAAAAAAAAAACAAGAAAAATTGACAGCTGATGATGTGTTTTAGTAATGTCAATTAGTTTTTTGATAAAAGCATATTTTCTTACTAATATAAATATTAAAATTATTCTGGAATTAAAATTTGTTACTATTTTAATTAAGCACTAAAGCTGATATTTAAAGAATTTTTCAAGTTCTTTGTGTCAGTGTATTTTATAGCGAAGCAAAAGCACCAAAGGACTCAGCATTTTAGGTGCTGCTTTCCTTGCAGTGTTCTGTGTACGCAGGCACCAAAGGTAAAAGCTCTGATGGGTATTATTTGGTGACACGTGAGTCACATTCATGATCTGGCTTTGTCAGCCTGTGCAAATGGAGAGAGATCCTAATTTATAACTCTTAAGGAAGGTACCCCTGTTTTCTAGACAGGGTTTTACCGTGAAATGGAAATGATTATGTTTTATTGATTGATTTTTTTAAGGGAGAAAATGAAATATACCCTATCAGATTTGTTTTATAAAGTAAGAATATATTCCAATACATGGTTAGCTTTCAAAAATTAGAAAAATAGGTTGTGCATAAAAATGATATCAATCACAACTTAAGGAAGTGAAATCTTGTCAGAACAGCAGCTTTTAGGTGTGATAGTTGTTGGTCAGATGACAGAGAAATTTTATAAAAGGAAAGGGCAGAAATTAAATCTCTGGGGCACAGGGTACTGTTTCATGCAAACAGAGCAACAGTTTGCAAGGACAGACATGGTTGAAGAAGCGGTATATCTTGCCATCACTGAGTACTGTCAGATGGGAAGTGTGTAGAAGAGAAGTGGATATGGAGCCACATGTGGAGAGTGGAGGGATGAGAGGCGGCAGACTGGGCTGTGTAGGTAGTTCCAGGGCCAGCCCAGTTATGATGTGAGACTGTCCTGGAAGAATGAGCGCGGTGAGAGTGTGAAGATAGCACCTTTAGTTCCTATGTCCATGGTGCCACCCTATGAGCCAGGCCTTTAGAAATAAGGCTAATTCTGATACTAGTTTAGAAAAAACAATTTTGTAATTCTGAAGAAAATGTGTTATGTTTGGTAAATATATTCACATAGTTTTTGTATGTTCCCTGTCATTCAGAAGTATTTTGCTATTGCTATCCCATAATGTCAAAATGTCACGAATTGACCACACTTAGGCCTGAACTCAGTAGTTAAGAACACTGGCTGCTCCTCCACAGGACCTATGCTCAATTCCCAGCACTCACATGGTAGCACACAGCTGTCTCTATCTCTAATTCCAGGGGATCCAGGACCCTCTTTGACCTCCACGGCTCACTTGCATGTACATGATGCAGCCATAAGTGCAGGCAAACGCCCATACACAAGGGTTACAAAACAACAAGCAGACAAACAAAACACCCAAACAATTAATTGACTCCATTGGTAAGAATAACAATTGTTGATACTGTTTTTAATTTAAAATTGTTCATCCTTTATTTCTTTAGTTCCTTGACACCATAAATAATGTGAGACTCTGGTCAGTTTGATAATAGTCATCCAAGAGCAGGAGAAAGGAGAGTTCCGAGGGAGAACCACTTGCTAGTTACTAGCTCGGGGTGAGAATATGCCATGCAGCTTTTACAGTTTTGCTACTGCATAGTGACTTTTTGGTCATGGACCATGCATCATAGCTGTCCCATCAGATCAGATTGCCTTGGGACTGGATGCCTTACATGTGTCATTGCATGCCATGATGTTTTCACAGTGGTGAACATTGGCCAGTGTGGCATTTCTTAGAACACATGTCTCTATCATTGAGTGGTACATGACTGAATTGGATATTTTTTGTACTATATAGGTAGGCACTAGAGGACAAAAATTGCCAGTCACCTTGTCTTTATGAAACCTGTGTTCTTAGATGATAGAAAAGTATGAAGTATGTTACTGTGACATGTGATATACAGAGCGGAAGCAGACATGGCCAACTGTCGGGGGCTGTGCTAATTCGTAAGCTCACCTTTGAAGGCTGTCTATCAGGTTTTCAGAGGGTTCTAATTCTTGCAGTAAGTTACTTAACCCCATATGAATGCATGCTCTGTGCTGTTGTAAACCTGCAGCATTTGTGAGGCAGTCTTAGCCTGTGCTCCTCTGATGCTCTGCTAGTTCCTTCAGAGTACAAAGGGTCCGGCTTAGCCTCCATCTTGTCCCATGTTAGCCACAGTGATGGGACATTTTTATGCTCTAGAAAGAAGCAAACCCTTTCCATGAATTGAGAACTTAGTATGTTGTTACCCTTTGTTTCCTGACTCTTCTACTCTGTAGACAGAATTTGAGAAAAGCAGGGCAGGGGAGGGTGAAAGTTAACAGCTGGAAAGGAGGCTGAGCCATTACTGCTCTTCACATGACACACAGGGCTGCCAGGGGATCCCGGTAAGGAGATTGTGATGCCATGCCTTTTAGTCATCCTGACGACACTGCCTCTCCACAGACCTGGAGAGAAGCTGGAGAGGCTTGAGGATTTTGCGGCATGCCAGACCCCATCTGAATGCTTTACAGTAGCAGATCATTTGGTCTTAAAGATCTTTGAGGGAGACTATCCTGTTCTGTGGGTGAGCAAAGTGAGGCAGTATTTTCTTAAGGGGCCAGTAGAAGGTAGCCGAGCCACAGTTGCAGACTAAGTGTCCTGGCTTCGGGATGCTACACTCTTAACCTTGGGTGATGTGCTTGAAGCATGGTGTCAGCAGGGTTTGCTTGTACATGTGGCATGCAGAACAGGTGTCTGTCAGCTCTCAGGCAAGGGGAGGTGCTAGCTTCACACAAGATTTTTGAATTGATGTCTTATGTCCAGAATTAGGAACAATCAGTTGTTTAAAAGGAGATTGCTGCTTTTGGTTTTGAGATTTTTTTTTTTTTAAGTTTTAAGAATATTTTTAGATGAATTGTGAATTTTAGGACTTAATACCTATTTTTAATTTGATCATAATAGACAAGTTACAAGGTAAGCTTTAGTTTGAAATTAGAAAAATGCTGCCTTTTTGTTAATCACATTCATGTTTTTAGAAAGCTCATTTTGGGAGCAAAAATTCAGTTAAAAACTTGAAAAATAAGTTTATTACTTTAAAAAACATTTAATTGTATGAAAATGTGAGTGTAGTGGTGCACTCCCTTAATCCCAGCACTCGGGAGGCAGAGGCAGGCAGATCTCTGTAAGTTCGAGGCCAGCCTGGTCTACAGAGGTGAGTTCCAGGACAGTAGGGCTGTGTAGAGAAACCTAGTCTAAAACAAAACAAATGCGAGTCAGCTGGTTGAAGGGAAATAGCACGGAATAGCACCTGAATTTGTTCATTCATTTTGTTTGTTTTAACAAACCTTAAACACTCATGACACTGTCAGTGAATGCTTGTGGCATGCCCATATGAGTGGAGCCCGGCATCGGCACCCAGGGCCATGATTAAGCCAGGTTGCCATCCTGTTCATGGCTGGTTTACTTAGTTGTGGAAAGCTAGCGAAGTCATTAGTTCGAAGTTGGGCAGGCTCCCTGGGAGTGCGAATTTTGCTCAGGGTCTCAGCTGTTCTTTTCTGGGGCATTGATGTTGAGGTGAGAGCTGTAGACAGCTTTTGATTCCCAACTGTACTCAGTTTTCAGGAAGTGCTGAGGCCAGGAGGTCTTAGCAGCAGCATGCAAGGCGTGCTTGCAGTGTGCACCAGTAATTTGGATGAGGACTGTCCTGTTACATGATGTATAGACAGAGTGGATTATATATCTGGCTGTGAAAAGTAGCAGCATTCAGTTAGATGCAGTATGGTTTGTATGCCAGTTAGTTACCACAGTGACTGACGTCTAGGCTTAGATATTCTCTCTCACCCAGCCTACCACTTCCAGTGCAGTGAGGATCTTTTTCTATTTCTAATGTCTATCCAGTTTGAGTCTGTATACTCTGTTGAACCTGAACTCTTTGATTTCTGTTACTCCAGTGTTTGGGGGTGCAGCTTCCCTGCATCCCTCAGCAGGGAGATGATCATGTTCAGCCTTTGCTTCATCCAGCCCAACACCTTTATCTCCTCATATTCATTTTCAAGTTCGGTTGAGCTGGATATGATGGCTTATACTCAATAATCATGGTCCATTTGAAGCTGAGGCAGGATTGTGAGTTTGAGACTAGTTTGGGCTACTTGCTGAGCCATGTTTCAGCAAACAAACAAAAATATGTTGAGTAACTTGAGACAGAACCGATTTTAGCACTTTGGGGAAGCGGGTTTGCCTTGATTATGGATGTGTAGTTGCCTAAACCCACTAAAGGGCTGAGTTTAGTGCAGGCGTTTTCTGTTGAACTGACCATCTCTTCTTCCCGAGATACACATTGGCGTTTAACTTTCAGTAGTTCCACCCACACTTCTGAAACAAAGAGATGGCAAGATATCAAGCTGTGACCATGCTCTAGAAAAGTGCCAGTAAAACAGAGTGGCTGTAGTGCCAGCCACAGTGGCAGCATCCCTGAGAACCAGCAGTGTGCTGAAGCAAAGCTCAGTGCATGGCAGCTGCGCAAAGATGTTAAGAGATTTGTATAACCTAGAAAAAGTTTGACCCATGGAAAAAATCTTAAAAATAGTGTGAAATGTAATTTATGTAATAATTAAGATTTAATTTTTCCTAATTTTTTAAATTAGAAATAGTTGTATAGATGTTAGGAATATGGTATTTAATGTGGAAATCATTTTCTTATTACTTCTGGAATGTTTGTTAAATAAGTTCACATCTCAGCTGTATTTCCCTAAAATGGCTAACATTGCACCCAGGTACTACATGGATAATTGCCAGACATTTTAAAGCTGGACTCTGTTTTCTTTTTATAAAAGTATGATAGAATGTTAGATTTATGCTTTGGTACAGTGAATAAAATAAATAGGTTTAATAGTGTGTTTCCTATTAAAATTTAGTTAGCAGTTATTAAACTTTAAACAAGTCCATTACAGAGATTAAATGTGATATAGCTGATTATTTATTGATAATAAGATCATACTAAGTATAAATACTCTGAGTCTGTGGCGCATCTTTGCCATGATTGTAGTGCAGGCTTTAAAGATAAATAGAATCTTTTAAAATACTAAATAAACTGATTAGTCTATAACTTTGATCCCTTGCTCCTGTGTACAGTGCAGTGGCCATGGTTGCCGGAGTGACTATGACAAAGTGCTCCTCCTGTGCGCTTGCCTCGCTCTCCCCTAGACTCTAGGGCCATTCCTTTCTGTGACCATTTCAGTGAGCTGCCATAGTTTTCAGTCCATGCTGTCACCTGACCCGAGCATGCGCCAAAACATCACTGTTCCTGGCTCCTGTTTGCCAAATCTGCTTCGCAAACCCTTTGTTCCTTAGCTTTTGCTTTAGCCCAAACCAAATTTAACATTTTCCAGAGTGTGGACACATGCCATTTGCTTCCTTGGTGCCCATGTCATATAAGTAGCTTTTTCCACTTGTCAATACTTTGCTAAGTACAGTACTGGCATCTCATGCACTTGTATGGCTGTGTTAAAATGAAGGCTGCTTGTGAGCTTGCCTGAAGGGTGTGAATGCTGCACTTGCGCTCAGCCAGCTCGCTCTTGCTCTCGCTCTTTAAGGTTTAATCAGCCACTTTTTCTTCCATGGCTTTGTTCAACTCTCTGTTGTTTTATGTTATACTAAGGTAAGTCTGATGTGGAGTAACTGTATTCTACGTAGTTACAAATACCTCAAGGGAACTGTTAAGATTGCTCCATTTGAACATGCTGGGCATTTCTAATAAATAATTTTCAAGCTTAAAATAATTAGTTCCCTCCATTTCCTCATTATTCTTAGAATGCTATTTAGACTGCTGCCTATAAAACCCTTTTTTAAAAACAGGGAATCCACCATGTGTTACTTGTGGTACAGATAAGGTGGGTCTACTGTGAGAAAACCATTATAACATGGTATACAATGGTTACCTTAGAAAGTACTCTACACTTCTAGGCCGATTCGGAAAGTAAATAGCAAATTCCATTAATGAGCTTGAGAAAAGTTAGACTTGCCTGATACAGTGTTTAGCAAAACAATTATTTTCTAGACAAAATTATTTCTATTTGTTATACTTATTTTCTTAGAACTATAAATAATTTGATAGATTAGAACACTACATAGGCTTGTTCTCTACTATAATTTCCTTCTGGAAAAGGAAGGTGACATGGATGTTAAATTGACATTACCAGCATACATGTCCAGCCAGACATGGTGGCTCACGCTTGTAATCCTCACACTGGGGAGACAGAGACAGGAGGATTGTAGCGAGTTCCAGCAGCTTAATCAGTATAGTGAGTTTGAGGCTACTTGACCAGTCCCATCACAAACAAAGAGAATACCGAAAAGGCGTGCATGTCTTGCTAGAGAGGTGACTGTGGACTCTTAGCGTATACATTTCAGCCAGAATGTGAGAACAAGTTTGTAGTGAGCTGTAGGTACAAAAGACCACCTGAATGTTTGTGTATTTCTCAGTCCATAGTATGGGAATGTAGCCTTTCTGTTCTCTTTCTTCTTTTCTTTATCTTGTTCTTTCATCTTTCCCCAGTTTCCTCAAGTCTGCACTTCTTTATCTCTCTCTGAAGGAAAGTTTTAGGGTAGCTCTGTCTCAGACTCCAGACTAAATCAAGAGCTGACTGACATTTGCCCCTCCCCTTCGTCCCCTCTGTGCGGAGGAGACATACTCATCCCAGGGCTGTGAGTTCTAGCACGCTTCTTAACCTTTCCGTCCTTCCTTTCTTCTCTACTTTATTAGTGAGTAGACTTCCCCTTCATTTGTTTTGAAAACCTCTGCTAAGAATTTGATCTAACTATGAGTAAAAATAGAAAGTGGTGTCTGCTTGGTTTTCTATACTAGTAGCACCTTTGTGTAAATCATATGCAGTAAGAGCTTAGCGTGAACCTCTAGCGTTGAACTTCCACAGTCCTTCCAAAGGGGCACTGACCACAAGAAAGAACCAAGTCAGGATCTGCTCGTTGTTAGCACCACTTTTGGTTCTAACCCTTTGCCCATGGAGAGTGAGTTTCACTTGCAGTGATTGTTTACTCACAAAACGCAAATGATTGGAAAGCATGCAGCCCCTCCTTCATCCATACTGCCCCATCACAGGGGATGTTAGTGAAGGCAGGGCCTCTATCTCTGCCTCTACCGCTTAGCTTATCCCTAGTCTCTAAGCAGGAACCCTAGCTTGTTGAGAAGGCCAGGTTTAAACTCATGTGCTCAGCTTCTCAAGCAGCCAGGACTTCAGGCATAGGTCACCATGACCATAACTGCTTTTGAAGTTACAGGCCATGTATGGAGTTTAAAATTGTGTGTTTGAAATTTTCCCTTCTTTATTAACCAGATTATTTGTGTTAACTTTTTAAATGTACTTTCTTTTTCTGACCCCTATCAATTTTTTTTCTTTTTAGATTAGCTTGTCCTTTTAATACCGTTACTTTGCCCAGGACTTACGTCTTTATAAAAGAATGGCAAATAATTTTTTTTTTTACCATTTATAAATATTTGTGAATCTACCTTGGGTAGAACTTGAAATGTAGTGGATTATAAAAGTAGGTGATAGAATATGAAGTCAAAATTTAAATCAAATTTATGCCTAGGACATATAAGGTATTCATTCACTCAGTGAGATGAGACATAATGTGTCCTCTCAGTTTAGAACCTGACCTGGGTGTGATGGCACATGCCTGTACCCTAGCGTTCAGAAGACAGAGGCAGAAGGATCAGACCAAGGTTTTCCTTAGCTCCCTATGTGAGTTTGAATCCAGCCTGAGCTATGTGAGATCCTGTCCCCCAAATCAGTCAAACCAACAAACCAGATTGGAACCTAGAAGGTTGAGACCTCCACCGTAAGTTACAGCTGTTAAAACATACGGCGCTAAAAGACATGCCCTGCAAGTGTCCCTTGAAGTAGGAAAGCTGGTAGAGCCGAGTGGTCTGCCTCACTGTCACTGTCAGCGCACTTTAAAGGACAGGAAGTGTAAAGCGTGGGGCAATACTTCCATCTCCCCGAGTCAGGGTGCCTGTAGACGTTTCCTGTTAGCGTATGATATGCTGCTGAGTAGTCAACTGACTTCAACTTTATGTTTCAGATGAACCAGAAACTCGAGATGCGTGGTGGGCAGAAATCAGACAGGAGATAAAGTCACACGCTAAAGCCTTAGGCTGCCATGCTGTAGTGGGCTACAGCGAGTCAACCAGCATCTGGTAAATGGCTGCTTGGATTTTCTTACCCTGTGATTGGCTGGTCCTGTGAACTGGGAGCGATGCGATGCACATCAGAGAAGAGGAGCAGTGGGGAGGCCAGCTGGGCCTTGAGTCTATCAGACCAGGTTCCAGGTGCCTCCTGCCCACGTGATCGCTGTGAATTCCAGAGCCTCGGCTCGTCTGTTAAACTGATGGGGATACAAACTGTGTTCTGAGCTTTGAAGTGTCACACGAGTGTGTAATAGCTGGCACGTCGTACTCATCCTGTAGCACTTCAGTGGCTGATTCTGTTGACTCCTTCCGCTGGGCAACATAGTGAATTCCAGGCCAGCCAAGAGCTATGCAGACCTTCTATGCTATTGCTGCTGGTTTCCTGCACCACCTGTCCTTCTGCCCTGGTCACTTGTCAGCTCTCTTCCTCCTTGCAGCTAGAATTGGGCTTTCTTGTTACTAGTCTTCTCTTGCCACTGACTTTGGAGTATGTTTTGGACTTGCCGATCCATTGACACTGTCTACAACATTTCAAACTATGAAGTTTACTTTCAGGTTAGAACCTAATGCTCTTCCACCATTAGCATTTACGCCTTCATGTCCAGTTCTGACCCCGTTGTTTAGGCACACACAGTCTTCTTTGCTTTTAGTTATTTTATCATCCAGGAACCTCATCTGTTACAGGGAGCGAGGCCCCTTGTTCCGGCCACCTGAAATAATCACACAAACTATTAACTAAAATACTGGTTTGGCCATTAGCTCCAGCCTCCTATTGGCTAACTCTCACATCTTGTTTTAACCCATTTCTATTAATCTGTGTTCACCACAAGGTCGTGGCTTACCGGGAAAGATTCAGCATGTCTGACCTGGCCGCGCGCTCTCTCTCTCTCTCTCTCTCTCTCTCTCTCCTTTCTTCTTCCCAGAATTCAATTCTGTCTTCTCTGCCTAAGTCCTGCCCAAACAGTTTCTTTATTGATTAACCAATGAAAGCAACATGTAAACAGAAGGACCTCCTACACCATTTCCCCATTTCTGTTTAAAAAGGAAAGGAAGGCTTTAACTTTAACATAGTAAATTACATATAACAATAAGTATCAAACAAAAACTACAGTTACCATATTTATATCTATTTTATCTTTTATCATAACTAAGGAAAACTATAACTATAAATTCTTCAACTCCATCAAAGACTCCAAAAGGATGTAATATTACCTAAGTAAACAGGAAATGCATTATAAACAACTTCCAAAACTCTAAAATTGATAGAGACATCTCGCTGCCTGGACAGTCACCCAAAGTTCTTCTGTACTGTTGGGGCATCCATCTTCAGCCTACAAGCACTCATCCTCATGGCCTTCTAGAAAGTTGATAATTGTGGTAGTTAAGGAGCCATTTGACCCAGTGCTCTCTTACTTCTCTACTCTGCATAATTCTTACTACCAGATTCTCTATTCATGTGTTCATCATTACTGTCAGAGAAAGGCCATTAACTTGCAGTAAATATGAATATTACTGCCATGGTATTTACTGTGTTGTGTTCTTTGCTGTTTCAAGCCATGTATTATATCTTTGAATCTTTCTATTACCATTGAATAGATTTTTTTTAAAGATTTATTTCTTTTACTTTATGTGTAGGAGTGTTTTGCCTGCCTGCATGCATGTATGTATACCATGTGTGTGCCTGTTGGATGCCCTGAAACTGTAGTTATAGGTGGTTGTGAGCCACCCTTGAGGGCTGGGAATCACACCTGGGTCCTTTGTGAGAATAACAAATGCTCTTAGCTACTGAGCCATCTCTCCAGCCTCCTAGTAGCTTTCCCGCTTGTTAGCTACCAACTTAGATAACTGCTCCACCTTGCTTGCTGGTAAGGAAGTCCTGCCTTGTTTAGTGCCATATGCTTTTATGCCTGAAGGATTTGATGATCAAGACATGATTTTTTGCCATGAAATTTATATTCCACTGGAGAAGTATGACATGTATGGTAAGTATTGTTCAGGACCCCAGAGGACGAAGTCTGGAATAGGGTGGGAATGTTACCGGAAGTGGAATATGAGTGTCCGTCATTTAGAAGTGCCAGTGATGACTGGTGCTTGTTCAAAGTCATGGGGATGTAACATGAGTGACACAAATGCAGAGGAGAGGCATGTGTGGGTCCTGGAGCGTGCATGCACGTGTGCAAAGTGTAATGAAGACGTTGTAGTGAATTTAAAGCTGTGTCATGGGCACAGGCACCTCTAAGTTCGTTGAGTTTCCTTCATAGTCTGGATTCATGTGCCAGAAGCCACTTGTCTCAAAATATCTCTGCATCTAAATTTCATCTTTACTAACTTTTTCTCCTGTTCCAACCCCTCCTTCCTGCTGTTATTGATGGAATTCTTCGATGCACACTGCTGTCCTGAACTCACTCTGGCTGTTCCTCAGGTGCTCGCAGCCTGTTTGCCTGAAAGCCTGGTGCCCTGTGCTCAGACTTCATGTGTCTGGTCTTTGTCTTGCTCTGTACAATTTCTCCTTGTTTCTCTCTCTCTCTCTCTCTCTCTCTCGTTCCTTATCTGCTACTGTCTCACTTGCTGTGGGTGATACTGTTCAGCAGTTCCATTTGTTATTGTCTAAGTAGTTTTGCTTTTAAGACAGGCAGTTTGTAATGAAGAACTTAAAAGAATTCCTTTTAAAATAAGTTTTCTGTCATATATATATATATGAAAGATACAGTCTGTATTATTTGGTATATTTTGGATACTATTTTAGATACTTTTGTGATTCTAATTTAGGTTAAACTGTAGCACTATAGATAATTTTTATAGTTGTACTTTTAGAATAATATTAATAAATATTCATGATATTTAGAGTAATACAGTTTGGTAGCTTGTTACTGAGTTTACATTTTGAACTATTTAATCTTTCAGGAAGCTATTACTGTTAATTTATCTTTTTATTTGCAGTAGTTTTGCCGTCTGCATTTTATGTGACTTGCTGTGTTTTTTTCCCTCTCTCTTCCAGTGAAGAAGTCTGTATTTTATCAGCATCTGGCACGGCAGCTGTACTGAACCCTCGGTTTCTTCAGGAAGGCACTGTGGAGGGCTCTTTGGAACAGAGGTTGTCATGGCTTGCTTTCCTAAACAGAGAAGGGCGAGGTTGATTTTTTTAAAATCTCAGAGCTCGGGAGGTTTTTCTGTGTAGTTGGCAGGTAGTTGGGGACTGTCTCAGCCAGTACCAGGCACTTGGTAACAGCTGTGTAGGATTCTGCCCTTGTAGCCAGCCTGCAAATAACTACACAGAGACCACTTGTAGGAAAGCTTTAGTTTCTGTAGCTGGAATTAACACATTGGTGTTAATCTGTGTTCTGTCATGTGGCATTACCTCTCCTCCATCTTTCTTCTCTTCTTCTCAGAGTCCTCTCTCTCTCTGCGAAGTCTGTCTGACCTCTTACTAGCTATTGGCTGTTCAGCTTTTATTACACCAGTCACAGAAATACATTTTCACACAGTGTACGGCTAGCCCAGAATATTCTTTCTTATACGTCACCTTGGTGTCTTGATAAATTCCCATGTAGGAGTAACAGCAGAAGAATTCAAGTGGACCCTTTTAATTTCTTTTACTTTATTGTCTTCTTTTTGTCTCATCACCACAAGTAGAATTTATTTTCATAAATTCCTCTTTCACAAACAGTCAAAGCACGTACTATATTGTGCTGCTTTACGACTTTAATACATGTGAAATGGAAAATGAAAGTATTAGGTGAGATTAGCTTACTTTTAACTTACTTAATTATTGTAACCTTTAAACTGTTAACGTCCATAAATGTAAAAAAAATTTTTCATCAACAGATGAAACTATCCAATGTCTATGTAAATAAATATATGTAAATATGTTAGATTTATTATCTTAATATTGGCATCTACTGTGTTTTGAAACAACTGTACAAACTAAAGAAGAAAGTATAAAAGTCCTCTAGTTCCAAATTAAGTATAACTTTGCAAGATTTAATATATTCTATTAATTTAGGATCATATGCTAACCTGGGAAAGAGGAGGACCTTAGGTACCTGCTTTTGAGTGGATGCTTGCCAGTCTATTCTAGCACCTTCAAACGAGGGAGCATTGTTGAGGAATTGGACTCCACTACTGAGTGATTTGCCTGCTGCATAGTGTAGCTCCTGGGCTGAGGAGTGAGCCAGGGCATGTGCTTGGTAGGCAGGCTGCAGTCAGCTACGCCTGTGGGACAGTCCCATCTGATTGCTTTCCTGAGTAAGGCAGAAGATCCCTGGTGGTTGAGTTTAGGATTTTGTCATGTTCGGCAAGTGCTTTGTCACTGAGCTATGGCCACGGTGTCCTAGAAACCTAATTTAGTAAGTTTTCCAAAATGTCCTGGGTTTAGATGGGTATAGCAAATTCTAATAAAATATTTTTAAAACATCTGTTATTTGTACATGTTTATGTAGAAGGGATGTGGTTGCACACATGCCGTGACATGTGGGTGGTACTCAGAGGACAACGTGTACATGTGAGCTCTTTCCTTTTGTCATGTGCGTTCCAGGGATCAAACTCAGGTAACCAAATTTGGTGGAGCTGCTCTTCCTCCTCCCCTCCACAACCATGGAGTTATTAATGCATACTAGCCATAATTTGGAGAATATCAGAGAGTAGAAAGAAAAATGATTACCTTCATTTCAGGACTCAGAAAGTTTTTTCTGTACTTTTTGTGTTTTAGATGTTTATAAATTGTACTGTTCTGATTTTTGTTCCTGGTGATTTTTCTGTAGATATTCAAATCTATGCAGAGTGCTTAATTAAAAATGGTTTCACTTAAGTCATCCTCCTGAGTTCAAGTAAATGTGAATTCAAACAGGAGGTCAGATTGTGGCTTAGCAGGCTGGTGTGGTATCCTAGGCCAATTCAGGCTACATGGACTTGCATTTGCATCTGTCAAGCAGGCATTACATTTGTAGGGTAGGTATATTTAGTTGTAGCTTCCCTTAATTTTCCAAGGAAACCCCATATAATATTTCTAAGTATTCATTCCAGTTTTATAGAAGAGGTTAGATAACTGGTGTGGAGTCACACTGTTTGTGACCTGCTGGCAGTGAGTGGGGTGGCCGTGGGTGCTCCTTGTCAGCTTTTGTGATACGTGTATGTCATAAAGTAGGTCTTTTGGCTTTTCAGGAATGTAAAAATAGTTGCTCAAAACAAGCAATCTTAGTATATACCTTTTTCTCACATTTTTTCAAATACCTTTTTGTTGTTAAAATTTTCCCATAATTTCTTATTTTTTTATTCTTTGGTAATTTCACATCTGTATTTAGTATATTTTGGTACTTTTGTCCTCCATTACCATCTCTCATCACCCTCTGATTCTTCTGAAACACTTCTCCCTAACAGGTCCCTTCTGCTTTCATGTCTTTTTTTTTTTTTTGGTGACCCACTGAATTTAATTAGGGTTGCTTCTAGGAACAGGGGTTGGAAGTTACTTACTGGGGCACAGACAACATACTAATGACCACTCCACTGAAGAAAATACTTCTCCCTCCCCCAGCAGCCATTAACTGTCAATGTGTCAGTAGCCTCTCAAGCAGGGGTGGGCCTCATTCCTCCATGCACAGTGGATGTCAGTGGTCCCTCTTTGTGCAGATCTTGTGTAGATAACTACAGAAGACGGTGTCTCACGGAACTCCTCCCCATCCTGCTGTGTTCTTAACATTCTTTCTACGCTTTCTTTTGCAATGTTCCCTGGTCATAGTGGGGGTTATACAGATGTTTTATTTAGGGCTGAATACTCGACATTGAATCCCTTATTCTTGGCACTTTTACCACATAAAAGTCTTTGCATTAATCATCACCCCTGCAGATAGAAGCTTCTCTGAACAAGGCTAAGAGCAGTGTTAGTCTATGGCTATAAATGGCAGTTTGATACCATGCCCATTTTGCAAAACAACAGTAGGTTCCTCAGTAGGACCTATGGCCTCTCCAGCCATGGGCTTCTGACTAGTACTAGGTATGCGTGCGCTCTCATGCATGCATGCGCTCTCGCCTGTGGAGTGGGCTTCAAATTCAATCAGAAAGTAGTAGCTGCTTACAGTAGTCATGCTGCTATTCCACCAAGGGGCACATTTGCCTGACATTTTGGTGTTGCAGCTCCCAGGGTTCACTGCTGGGTAACACACTTTTTCCTCCAGAACCTGTATATCACTTAGCACTCTGAGCTGGTTAGCAGGGTGGGTGGAGGTTTACAGGTCAGTCCTAGCTTGGTATCTATGTGTCCTGCAACCAAAGCACGTGGTGACCTCAGTAATATCTTATCATTCTGTTTCCATAGGCAGCCAAGCATTTTTGTTTGTTTGTTTGGTGTGTGTGTTTCTATTTATTAACCATTAGGAAAATGCTATCCTTGCTGACTAGTCTCTGTTTTTATGATATTCACCCTCCTAATTTTTGTGTCAGAAGTCATCTCTGTCACGTTATGGCAAATGATCAACGGAATTAGTATAATATGACTTCTTTTCTTAGAGGAGTAGTAATAGCCCTGACCTCATGGTTGTTAGCAATCTATCAGTCACAGCGGCATTCCCACTGCTCTGGAACAAGCTGTGTGGGTCTGTGCACAGATACTGTGTCTGTAATATATATTGTGTAGATATTACAGCTATTTTAGAAGTGCTCCATGACACCTGTTTGCTAGTTTTCTTTGTCTAAGGATGACCAGGTTCTGAATCTTGAGTAGAGTGTCTTATTTTTTAAATATATTTACCTAGGATTGAAGAAAACTTGCCTGTGGGCTGCGGATTCTGCCATATACCATATGATGAGCTGAACATGCCATTCCCTGCTCACCTCACATACTGTTATAACTGCCGGAAACAAAAGGTCCCCGATGTCCTCTTTACAACCATTGACCTGCCCACTGATGCAGTGGTTGTTGGGAAAGGTTGCCTTATCCAGGCAAGGTATGTTTGTGAAAACTGTGTCTGGTGTCCCCAAGACACCATGAGGTATAGAGTCATAAACCTGGTGTACAGTACCTATTCATGTCCAGGGAATTGTTGATATTGTCCTCTTTTACACATCAACTTAATTCCAAAGTTATGATGAGTTCTGTTCTAAAATATATTTTTATTCTATTTAGTGTTTTTCCTCTTCTGTCTTCTGTTCCCATCTGGGATTATTTCCCCCTCCCCCTAAGTATATTTCCTTTAGTATTTTTTGATGATCTGTTGGTAATGCATGTTGTTTTTGTTTGGAAATGTGTTTACTTTTATGTTGCAAGTGTTTTCTGAGCACAGTGCTTTTACCACTGTCTTCTGGCTGTCATTACTGTTATTTATGAGTGCTGTGTTGATCTAACTATGGTCCCTTTGAAGGC
This sequence comes from Alexandromys fortis, assembly GCF_014885135.2. Classification (NCBI taxonomy): domain Eukaryota; kingdom Metazoa; phylum Chordata; class Mammalia; order Rodentia; family Cricetidae; genus Alexandromys; species Alexandromys fortis. The sequence goes on from NW_026067905.1 coordinate 968,570, forward strand.
TTGCTGTTGCATAATGGGTGCACAAGTAACATTTGTGCCTAAGCTAGCGTTCCTCTCTGCTGTTCTTCTATCCTGTATCACACACAGTTATGGAACCTAAGATTTTTAAAAATTTTATGTATATGGGTGTTTATGTGTATGCCTGCGTGTATGTGTGCAAATCATGTGCACACACACCTGGTGCCTGCAGAGACCAGAAGAGGGCATTAGATCCCTTAGGACTGGAGTTTGATAGGATTGTGAGCTGCCATTGGGTGCTCAGACTTAAACTCTAGTTCTCTAGAACAGTGTTCTTAACTGTTAAGCCATCTTTCCAGCATTAGAATCTAAGACTTTTAATTGTGTAGTGGTTCTGGTCATTAATCATTTTATTTCTAGAGATTCTGAGATTTTAAATTCCTGCATAATTGAACTAGAACTTTCAGTAAAGACATAATTAGTGACAGTAATGGCAAAGCAGCAGATTATAGTAGAGCAAATCTGTTTGAGACTAGTGTTTTACTAAGAATGCTTCTAGGGAGTCTTTTCTTTTTCTCAGTGGTGCTGGAGATCAGACCCAAAACATCGGAAATTCTAAAGAAGTCTTCTACGAAACCAGAGTCCCATCTGGACATTTCTTAGGATGGTACCAGGAACACTATGGGCTGACGGAATTATTTTCATTTGTAGATTATGTCGCCTAAAAAAGAAAGCCCAGGCAGAAGCCAATGCCACAGCTATCAGTAATCTCTTGCCGTTTATGGAGTATGAAGTCCACACTCAACTGATGAACAAGCTCAAACTCAAAGGAATGAACGCTTTGTTTGGACTAAGAATTCAGATCACAGTGGGTGAAAACATGTTAATGGGCTTAGCGGTGAGTTGAGAAGTATTTGCATGCCTTTTGTCAGTTCTGTAGCTCTGGAGTCTGTTGTGTGGGATTCAGCGGATTATGTAAGAGATAGCATAGCCAGATGTGGTGGTGCATCGTTACGATCCATGAATAGCATAGCCCAGATGTGGTGGTTCATCGTTACGATCCCAACATGTAGGCATCTGAGGCAGAGGGATCAGGAGATCAAGGCTTGCCTGGAACCACACACACACAGTAAGGCCCTGACTCAGAAGAAGCAAACAAAAGTAGACTTAGCTAAAGAAACAAGACATCAGGCCTTTAATGGCTGGAGAAACTTAGGGAAGTGAGTCTACTGAGTGGCTTTTACATAGTTTTAAGGGACTATGATCAGTTTAAAAGTTATCATTGCAGTTTACTGAGTTGAAACCACTGATCTGAGCTCTATTATATTTTCATATTTGGGGCTGTTGACATTTACAGGATTCTCATCTGTGTTGGCAGCTTTCAAATTTTACCTCTTACTGCCATCTTTTCAAGACACGTAGAGGTATTTAACTTAAAACTCCATGGATACTCTTGTCTTTCTCTATAAAATTTATATTTAAAATAAAAATATATTTCCTATTTCATTTCCTATTTTTATTAGAACAAGCATGAAAATTTTATTTATTTATTTACTTATTTTAAATTTCGAGAGAGGGTTTTTGCTAATAAACACATGCTGGCCTCAAAATCATGATGCTTCTGCTTCAGCCTTCAGCCTCCTGAGGGCTGGGTTTGCAGCTATGCACCACCGTTCTCAGCTGTACATTTTTGTATGTAGGAGTCAGTGAAGTGGTTGTAGTGAATTGATGAGTTTCTGCATTGATGTAACCTAAGGCCTGTGCCAGGCAGTGCCTTTGTGTTTCCTAGCGATGCTGATTGTGTCCACCTGCCATTTTCTGTGCTGTTGCATTGTGTGCACCAAACTCTCACTATCTGAAAGCTAGCTTCCATGATAGCTGACATGGAAGTCCCTGCTGAATATCACTTAGGAGAAGGCAGTGCTGCCTCAGGCTGGCATTCCAGAGTGACCGGGTCATATGTGCTGTCGGTGGTTTCAAACCCAGGCTCATCTGGTTTGCAGGTCCAGGCTGTTTTGTGTCATCAGTCAGTGAATGGAGCAGAAGTGTTTAGGTGATGCTAAGGCCTGGCAGGGCTCCTTAGTGGTGGACTTGAGGAACTAAGTTATGGCTATGCTGATTATGTTCTGGAAGAGTACTGTGCAGGACTAGTTTCAGATGATGTGTAGACATTATAGAATCTTACAGAGTTGACAGTTGACCAATTTCACCTTAAATATACAGATACCCAAGGAAGAGCTGCCTCTCCCATACCCCCACTTCAATGCTTCTCTTTTTGCTGTTGTTATTGTCTTACATTTACTTGTGTGTGTGCATACCCTGTGGTGCAGAGACCATGGTGGACTTGCTGGGACTAAAGGACAACCTGTAGCAGTCACTTCTCTCCTTCCGCTGTGCAGATTCATCAATCCTGATGATCCAGGCCATCAAGTTTTGCAGGGAATGCCTTTACTTGATGTCTTGCCAGCCCTGCGTTTACTCTTTTTGAGATAGGGTTTTAAGAAGCCCAGGCTGATCTTCAACTTGTTGTGTAACTGAGGCTGATCTTGAATTCCTTATCATCTTGGGTCTCCCTCTCAAGAGCTGGGATTACAGGCATGTGCCTCTACACCCATTGTAATGCTTAGATTTCTTCACACTTTGCTCTGCTTGTGGTAGCTTAAATACACATGTAGATTCTTACCTTGCTTTATAGTTCTCATAACTTTCCAGTACTGATTTTGTACAGTACTGGAGAATGAGTACAGCTGGAGAATGAGAAATTATCATTGTGTTAAATAGTCAAATAAATGTGTCAAGTATGTTGTGTGTGTTGGTAGCTGTGGAGTGAGCCGGAGATCGCACACGGGGAGGAGGCTGCTCGCATTTTCTTACCTCATCCTTCCTGCTGTGATTGCAGCGCTTCTCCTCTGTTGCCCTTCTCAAGCACACTGTCTACTCATTGGTTACTGTTTTAGTAGTGGTTTTGTTTGTTTGTTTGTTTTTGCTAAGGTATGTTAGATTTCAAGTTATGTGTATATTTTAGATATTTTGAGACATGGTCTCACACTATAACCCAGACTGGTCTGGAACTCACACTGAAACTCAGGCTTGAACATCATATCCTCCTGCCCAAACTGCTCAGAGTTCTACTTTTTTTTTTTTTTTTTTTTTAATAAATGAGGCAAAAGCTTTAAAAGGCATACTTGGTTACTTAGAGAATCCCTTTCACAGCTGTTTTCCATCACTCAGGAACATCCCTGAGTAGATCTTATAGATGTGGCCTGGCCATGTGTCTTTAGTACGGAGCAGTCATTTGATGTTCTCTCTGATTATGTCCCTGTTACTCTCACTAGTCGGCCACAGGGGTCTACCTAGCCGCTTTGCCGACTCCTGGTGGGATCCAGATCGCTGGGAAGACCCCCAATGACGGCTCCTATGAGCAGCACATCTCCCACATGCAGAAGAGAATCAACGACACGATCGCCAAGAACAAAGAACTGTATGAAATCAATCCTCCGGTAAGTGGATGGAGCCTGCCAGGGGAATGGACCAGTTACTGATCGGATGTGGTGTATCTGGAGGAGATCTTCCTGTGGACATGAGTTTTCCACCTCTCCTGCTGTCTTTGCTTAAACATCTTCTTCTGGATGGGACTCCTCCGACACTGAGTGTACAGAGTGCAGCTGTCCTTTCAAGTTTTGCTTCTTGTTACTTCCTGTTTCCTGTGATGCCTGTGTGGTTGTGCCTTTACATATATGTGTATGAGTGTGTATGCATGTTCACAGGCTTGGCTTTTGTATACACCCAAAGGTTTTAAACTTTTTTCTCTTGCCTGCTGTGACCTGTGGAGTACAGCTCCATCACAGCTGTGTCTCGATGTAGGAAGGTCTCCTTTCAGTCAGTCTCTAAGTAAATATTTGTTAAATGTTTGTTAGGTAAGTGGTTTAAATTTCTCTCTTTTGGCTGGCATATTGACTTACATCTGTAATCCCAGCACTTGGGAAGCTGAGGCAGAACAGTTGCTGTGTTTGAGGCCAGACTGGGCTGCAGAATGAGACCCTTCTTGAGAAGTGAGAGTGCAGTAGCGGGGACGCCTCAGTGCCTGCTCCTTCTTTCAGGTTGGTCGCCACCCTCACCATAGTCAGTCCCTAAGCTTGCAGCTGCATCCCCTGTTCGCACAGTGCAGACACCTTCAGCCTAGTCTGAGCTAACAGAAACGTGCCACAGTTATAGTTAAATCACTTTTAATGAGCTTCAGATGATAACTACTCCCACAAAGGGATACTGCTTGAGTAACATTTTAAGAATTTTATACATAATTCTAGTTTGGGCTGGTCTTTTGATATGCTGCCTCAGAATTCATGCTTCACTTATAGCTTTTATCCTGGTCTTGGAGCAGAGTGGTAAAGCTGACTGAGGGCTCAGGGATTTGATGAGAAGTGCGAGGCTCAGTGTGGGGCCACTGGGCCTTTGCTGTTCAACCAGCTTGAATTGGGATTTGCTCTAATTATAAAATACACTTTGAAAACAGTGTAAAAATAGTGTAAAATATCTCTTCAGTGTATTTATTTTAGTTCCATGTTGAAAATGTAATGTTTTAAGTCTAATGAGATAAACAAAACTCCATTAAAATTAGTTCTGTTTCCTTTATTATATAGTGTCACTTGCTTTGTGTTTCTGTTGGACAATGACTTGAAACGTAAAAACAATGAAATGCTGAAGTGTTACCATATTAATATCTGAAAAATAGTCTTAAAAGCTCTCATAGCCCTTGCTAATAAACATTTGCACATCGTTTTTCTTCTATAATCATTACATTTCGGTATTTGAACATGCTGTTACAGTGTTTATGCCTTTTGGGTTTGATGAAGCTGCACTGGAGCTCCGTGTAGTTAGTTGGTTGGTTCCAGTGGTGTCCACTACTCTTTGACTAAGTCACTACTGCCTATGTGACTTTGTCCTGATCGCCCGTGTGCTCTGCAGCCACTCTGCCTGCCAAGTGTCAGTGAGGTTCATTTACACGTCTGTCCTCCACTGCTGTGACAGTCAGACTGTGCATCGTCACAGTCTGCACCCCAGCAATCTCAGACAGAAAATACTTAAAATTCCACGAGCAGGCTCATGCTCTGTGTCTTGCCGTTAGCCCTTAAACAGCATAGTGTAACAACTGTCTCTACAGCTTCAACTCATGTAGCTCAGTGGAGAACACTGGCCTAGAATGTGCTAGGCCCTAGATTTGATCTCCACTTCTTCAAATTGTTAAAGCACACACATAACAAATTGTGTGTAAGTTATGTGCAGATTCTTTGTCATCTTGTGAAGCCTACTCAAACACCCGCATATTTTAATATCCATGGGGTCCTGGAACCATTACCCTGTGAATATGGAGGGATGGCTGTAAGAGCCTCTTGGAGACAGATACTTAAAAAGAATACAAATTAAGTTACTCTACCCAGAGAACACTGAGTTGCTCTTCTTTTCACACAACTTAGGTTTTTGAGGAAGAAGAAAATCTGTTGTGATTTTAAAAATTCCAACAGGTATGGATTTTATTCCAGTATGTCTTTTTTTCCTTCAGACACTAACTATATTAATTGTCTTTATTTTTAGGAACTGTTTGACAAAGTTGGTACCCAGGCTTGATTCCTAGGCCACTGTTCGTTCGTATTACAATTTTGTTTTAAGTTGTATATAGCAGTCAGTCTATACCCACCTTTCAATATGTTAATATTGAGCTGTAGAGTTTATTTTCATTATGTGTATATAGGGGCAGCAGTATGTGCATAGGAATGCATGTGCTTGTGGAGGCCAGAGAGGGCACTGGATCCCCTGCAGCTGGAGTTACACGCGGCTATTAGCTGCCTGATGTAGGTTATCGGGTTCTCTAAAGAGAAGTGTGTGCTCTTAAGCTCCAGCCGCTTACTGTTAAATAGAGATGTGGGTCAGTTCTCCTTCTCTTAGGAAGAGAGCCCTCGCTGACTGCTCCCATTGGATTAAGTTTCCTCAATAAATTGAAAATATTTTGATGTTCAGATTTCATTAAGGCAGTATATGGTATCAAAGTAAGAGAGACTTTTAAAATGATACTACTGTGGTACCCTGACTTACAAGACTCGACTGTACCAAATATCAACTGTTACCATTTAGTAGCAAGAGAGGCAGTCACACAATTCAAAACTCACAATCACTAAAGGTAGTATTCTTTTTAGGGAAAAACAACAACAACAGCAAATCCACCAGAGCTGCTGCCTTGCATGGATTCCTCATTTAGTTTTTAGCTTAGAGTTGTGTTCTTCTCTCATTTTTTGTTGATTATAACACACTCTTTCAAAGGCATACAGGGGGGTTCTGTATATAATATGAACATGTGCGGCAGCACTCCACGGGGGCTTGGAACTGCACTGGTTGTCTTTTTTTTTTTTTTTTTTTTTTTAAAGGCACACACCAGCAGTGAACATTTTATATTAAATTTTGGAAAACCTCTATTGTAACCCTCATTTTTGTAAAGGAGGTTTCTGGGCATCAACAACAGGCTTTGCCTTTTGAGCTCATACACTGTGGCCCAGGTCCTTGACTATATGCAGGATGACACTATACACTGATTATAGATCAGTTTTGTTACTTTTGAAGATTATTTAGCATGCCAAATTGCATAACTTGTACATGCATTTGAATATGTATGTATTATCTTGTTCTATTACACATACTTTTCTTATTCTTCACATTTAACTGTGGTAGATCTTTGAAAGATTGCTACTAGATAAGAAAGGCTATGAAAGAACAAAGCCCTTTCTTGGAAAAGTTTTAAATCTTTATATAACCAATTGTACTTTGAAATTCTTCATAGAAAATATATACAGCATATAGAAATAGTTGTAGCCTGGATTGGCAAGGTTCTGAGCCCATTGTAGTTCCCCGTCTGTGCACTAGATGTCAGCTTGACCTTGTTATGCCCTTGACAGTTAACCTGCTTTACAGGTGAAAGGAGTATCTGTGTCTTCTACAACCCGAAAGGTTCAACTTATACAGAGAGTTCACTGAATGTATCGTGTGGATTGTTTTCTTCTCAGAAAGATGCCTATTAGTATAAAACTTTAAAACCAGACAGAAAAATTCATTCTCCATTACTGTATGTCTTTTAGGAGGTATCTGAAGAGATTATAGGATCACCCATCCCAGAACCTAGACAGCGTTCAAGACTTTTAAGATCACAATCAGAAAGTTCTGATGAAGTTACAGAATTAGACCTTTCACATGGGAAAAAAGACGCATTCGTGTTAGAGGTAATACTACATTGGAATAATGTTCTGAAAGTTTCAGAAGATAAATATTTTGTAATTAAATTCTAACCTGATATATAACTTGTACTGTAAGTTTTGCAAGTATCAGGGAAGTTGTGGACACTGCAGACATGAAGCCAGCACTGGGTAACTGATGCGGTAATGTGGGTTGGACTAATAGTACAAGACAAGGTGAGCAGCCCTCATCAGAGATCTAAAATCCGAATTGTCCAGAAATTCCAAATTTTGTGGCGGGGGTAGGGTGCTTGCCTAGTGTTCCCGAGGCCACGTGCGCGATCCCAAGCACCATGTCAACTGGACACGGTGTGAAGTTGTGATCCTGGCACTCCAGACCCTATATGTCTCCCTGTCCACTGCTCCCCCCAAGACAAAATTTGAAAGTTCATGTTAAAAGTTTTGGATTTTGGAGCATTTTAGTCTTTGGAGTTTAGGAGTAGGGATGTTTAACCCTTTAAATATATGTAGATACCAGAGTCTGGAACACTGGAATCTGAAGGGTTTGGGTCCCAGCATTCTAGGGAAAGGATACTCACCCGTAATAGTAAACATTTGGAGTCATTTTTTTTTTTTAAACTTGAGTGACTTTAATCACAAAATGCACTGTTTCAAACACAGTGTAAGCATCACTTTTATGACTGTATTTGGTAAGTATTGCTGTCTCATTGAGTACTGAGTACTGTGTATTCTCATAAGAGTGCAGGGAATTGTTGTCACGGTCTTTATTAAAGGACAGTTAGAACTTTTAAGCTTTTCAGAGAGTGGCCATGGAGCCATGAACCAGTGCTCAGCAGTTCACTCTTTTCAGACCAGTTCCTTTTGCCCTGTCCTGAGAGTGGCTTCAGGAGGGGCCGAGATCTTCCTGCTGTAGAATGGAAGGAGCTGAATGACATATGCATGTTGTGAGAGAAGCATTAGGGAGTAGAATCTGGTGCGTTTACCCCGGTGATTCTGGAAGCTGCTGGTAGAATTGTGTTGGGATGAGAGTCCCAAACAGTGCCTTTGGCTGTCCTAGGATGTCTCCCATGAGAGACGAGCAATTAAAGTGAGATGAGAGGCTTTTTGTTTTTTAAGATTTATTAATTTTTTTTATTCATGTGAGTATGTGTGTGTGCACCTTCATGAGTTTTTGCAGGTGCCCCTTGAGGACAGAGAGATCTAGATCCCCAGATCTGGAGTTACAGGAATTTATTATGAACCACCCTGCATGGGTGCTAGGAACCAAACCTGGATCTTGTCCAAGAACAGTATGTGTTCTTAACTGCTGAGCCATCCCTCTGTCCCGTGAGATGAATTTTCATTTGCTGAAGTAGTAATCTGTTCTCTAGTGTTCTGCAGTTTGAGATGAGTAAAAGGGGAGGTCAATGGAGAAGCAGTGTGGCTCAAGGAGGTCATAAGCTCTGAAGCTGTGCAAGGTATCATGGCCAGCTGTAATATCAGCACTTCCTGGGGCTTACAAAAATGGGTATTGTTAGGACTCTACTTCAGATCTAGTAAAAGAGAATTTCAAGGTGGGGCCCTGAAAATATTTTACCAGGCTCTCTAGGTGGCTAAGCATCACTTGAATTTTGGTCTGGAGTATAACTGATATGACACCTGCTAACATCCTGGTTGGGCAGAGGCACACAAGAAAAAGTGCTTGCAATGTGGGCAGAAGATGAGGGCAAGGTACAGATTCAGGAGAAGGGAGAGATGGGGAATGTTGTGGTCCTGCTTGTGAGTGTTCGGGGAATTGTGGCTTGTGTTGTGGCCATGACTGGGCAGCTAAACAAGAGTGGAGGTAAGCATGGCTGGGATGTTGGGATAAGAGAGCACTATGGTTCTGTTTAGCCTTGTGTATATTATATATGGACTGTTGGAAAAGCTTCTTGAAAAGTCTACATAAATGTGACCTCAGTATACTTTAAAAGATTTCACTTAGAAGTATTTAAAGTAGTTACTGTGGGGAAATTTGCTGATGCTAGAATTTTGCTTTATGTTACATTTTTATTTTTTATATGCATGTATTTGTATGGTGTATGAACATATGTGAGGGTGTCTGCAGAGGCAAGAAGAGGGTACCTTAGTTCCTTTCTATTACTGTGAAGAGATACCATGACCAAGGCAACTTCTGGAAGAAAAGAGTTTATTGTGGCTATAGACCCAGAGGTTAAGAGCCCATGACCATCATGATAGCGAGTGAGCATGGCAGCAGGCCAGTTGGTGTGGTGATGGAGTAGTAGGTGGGTGCTGTCATCCTTGTCTTTGAGTAGGAGGCAGAGAGAGCTAACTGGGAATGTCATGGGTTTTGAAACCTCAAATCCTACCCCAAATGACACACCTCCTCCAACAAAGCCTACACCTCCTAATCCTTCCCAAGCAGTTCTGCTATCTGGAGAGCAGGTATGCAGATCTGTGAGCCTGTGAGGGCTATTCTCATACCAGAGGCTGCCATTTAAGGCTGTTGTGAGTATCTCGGTTTGGGTCCTGGGAAGAGCCGCAAGCACCCTTAACTCTGAGCCCTATCTCTAGCCTCCAAGTTAAATGCGATGGCAGGGGAAATGGCTCTGCATTTTCTGAGTTCTTAAATCTTCTGCCTTTCAGATAATGAAAGTGATTTTAAGGAGTCAGGACAACTTCTGTGTTTAGTGGTTATGTGGTAGTTTTATCTTTCTGTTTCTAGATCCAAGCCACGATGCCATGTCATTTAGTGGTTTTATCTCTGTCTCCAGATTGACGACACTGATGCCATGGAAGATGTGCACTCCCTCCTCACTGATGTTCCCCCGCCTTCAGGTACACCGCAAGCTAGCTCTGAGATAAAGCCTGTGTGCACCACCGTTCTGCTTCCTCTTTGTAGGACTAACTTTCTTTTTAGCTTAGAAATTCAGTCATTGGTTGTTTTTGAAGTGGGGTTTCATCTAACTCAGGGTGGCACTGAACTCAGTATGTAGTCAAAAGTAATGGAAGTTCTATATTTAGATTTTATTGTTGAGAACCATCATTTCTAAAACCATAATCAATAAAATATCACATTTTAATTATAATTTGTTTTGGCAGGTTTTTATAGTTGTAATACAGAAATTATGCCTGGCATAAATAATTGGACATCAGAAATACAGGTAAACTGTTTTATTAATTTGAAACAAATACCATCTACATTATAAGTGTCACTTAAATACCTATTCCTTTTTACCCCGAGTAGCAATTACAAACACTTTTTAATTTCATTAGTTATCCATTGTTTGCCAGTTTTATCAATTATTAGACTTACAGGGAAGAATAACAACATGTTGTGTTCTGTGGCCCACCCCTAGATGTTTACATCAGTAAGAGTGGTCAGACTGAGCAGCCTCAACCTGACTAACCAAGCTCTCAATAAGAACTTCAACGGCCTGTGTGAGAACTTGCTCAAGGTAGGAGCCTGCCACTCAGAACCCAGGTTCACTGGACCAGTCTCCTTTGTCCTTCGTGCCTTGCATGCCTGTCAGTCTCAGCTGCGCCACAGTGAGACTCTCCTAAGAGCTGGTACTGTGAAAGAAGTTGTTTAATATAGTAGCTAAACTTTCATAAAAAATCTAGTACATCTGCAGAGTGCTTTTAAGAGCCTGAGTTGTTGACAAACATTAATTCTTTATCAGTGCATTTTCTTTGCATAGAATGGTAGGTTCCATAATGTTGTGTTAGTTCGTTGCAGTGCGTGCTGTGACCGGGCTCCCCTAGTCCTCTTTCTTCCAAGATAGTCCTGCCTGTGACTTCATGTCCTCTGTGTTTACATGATCATACACTGTAAGCACTTAAGGCTTACTGACAGCTAGTCACTGACACTGTGCTCTCAGAGAGAGGGGCCAGTTTTGCTTTCCTTCCTTGGTTTTCACCTTTTATGATGTAATGTCCTTGGACAGAATTAGTTCCATGAAGCGAAGAGGTAAGTCACCAGTCCTCTCTTCCGTGCAGAGCCTGTACTTCAAACTCCGCTCCATGACTCCCTGCTGCCTCTGCCATGTGAACTTCACAGTGTCTCTGCCTGAAGACGAGCTAATCCAGGTAACTTTGAAGGTGCCATTAATTGTGGAGAGGTGTCTAGCCCTTTGTGCTGTTTTTAGTTTATTGTTACCATAACTAAGTAACTACGACACAGTGTTTTAACTCAGACTATCTAAAGTATATTAGTATGCATCTGCTGTGATTTAATTTCCTTATTGCTGGTTATCTGCAGGGGATTCACATGTATCTTCCCACTGAGGCCACAGTAAACAGAATGGGGCTCATTGTTCATGACTTTAACAGTCCCTGTCGTTCAGAGAAGGCTCTTTCGGAAATGTTTAGGTTTAGCTATACACGTTGCATATCTGAGTTTCCATAGTTTTCTGATTGAGAGTCTTAATCAGGAAGGGCAAACTAGTCAGTTGGTATAGAGTGTCCCATGGTGCTGAAAACAAATTGTAAGACATTTAATGTTGTTAGTGATCGTTTTGCTGATCACGATTGTTTCTATAATCCTAGGTTACAGTCACAGCAGTCGCGATAACTTTTGATAAAAACCAGGCTTTACAGACCACGAAAGCCCATGCTGAAAAGACACTGCAGAGAGGTAAATTTTGATGTCAGGAAGTTAAGTTCTCATTTGTCCATTACAGCTGTGTGACAGGTTTTTAGTTAAAGCTGGAACAGTAGATGACTGCTCAGTAAGTGCTGTGTTTGCCTCTCCAGCCTCTACCGATAACGACGAGCTGCTGCAGTTCCCGCTGGAGCTCTGCTCAGACTCACTGCCCGCTCCTGCTTTCCCAGCAACCAAAGGTTGGTCCCACGGGAGAAGCTCTGCCCCCTCTCTAGTCAGCTGAGGAGTCTGCCCTTCATCTGTCATTGTGTGTTTTCCATATGCATGAACGGGGCAAAGTATGTGAAGAGATTATAAACTGTGAGGGCCCTTTTTCGTATTTTCTGTCCTTATACTAAAGTTTTAAGATTGAGATTGATTTAAAGTTTGAAGATTTGAGTTCCCAGTGTAAATATTTACACAGAGTGATTTTTGTCTGCTAAGTTTTCTTCTAGTAGAGGTCTTTAACATTTGAGATTTTCATAGACTGTCTGGGGGATGTTCAGGTTAGCCAAGAATGTCTTTATCTTTTACACCATAGCTGTTATTGGAGGACATCGTTTTTATAATAAATTGATAGTTTTTCAAATGCAAAATAATTTCCCCTTAATGGGAAAATACTCTTGGTTCCTACATTCTATAGAAAAGAATAAAAGGGTTGCTTTTTTATTTCTCTCTTTTAGTATAATTTTTATTTTAACTTCTCAAAACTGTTGTGTCTAATCTTCTATTACATAGGATATAAATGTAGTTTTATTTTATTCTAAAGTTTTTAATTGAGGAATAATAAGTTATTTTTCAATTAGGCATAAAATTAGTTATATATTATATTTATATTATATATTATGTTATATTTCATTTAACAGAAAATTAATTATTATAATCATGACACATGAAATTGTTCTATCTATGCATACTTTTATTTGATAACAAATTATGTAGAAAACAGAATAAGTGTGTGTGTATGTGTGTGTATGTGTTCACTAAATCATTCAGTGTAAGGCCCATCTCTCCATGTAGAAATACATGTTTACCTCATAGCCCATAGATTTAAAGAGATAATCCGTGTTCAGATTCTGAATTTTATCACCTAGTAACTTTGGTCATCTTTTTTTGTCATCAACTAAATTTCAATTTTGGGTTTGTACAGAAAGTCTTAGCAATCCTTAACTGCTTGGAAGATAAAGAGGAAATCTAGTTCAGCGGTATCTGAGTTCAGGTTTCTGAGTAAACATAGTCTTTAGAGAAGAAACTATTATTGTTAAGAATCTTCTTGAGGGACCTGACAAAATGGCTCAGAGTTTAAGGATCAGGTTTGGATTCAGGACTCATGGCCGCTCACAACTGTCTATAGCTGGTTTCAGGGGATCTGATGCCCTTCTATGGCCGCTGTGGTTGTCAGTACACATACTCGGCGTAGACATACATGCAGACAGAACACTTGCACACCTAAGATAAGTAAATCTTAAGAAAAAAATCTTCCTTGGCCTCCTTAGATCCCGCTCTTTTCCGGGATGAAAAGAGAAACCTCTGCAATGAGAAAGCACCCCTAAAACCTAGTCGATGAAGGTTTAATCTGTTGCTGATTTACAAGAATGTATGTTTGGAGTTGGGGTGCACATTAGCTGGATTTTAGCCATGCTGTCATTGCTGACTGGATGATGCAGAGGCGTAGGATGAAGCTTGTGAGTGTGCCCTGTCCATGCTGCGGGGTTCCATCCATGCTGAGGGGTTCCGTCCATGCTGAAGGTTTCCATCCATGCTGAGGGGTTCCGTCCATGCTGAGGGGTTCCATCCATGCTGAGGGGTTCCATCCATGCTGAGGGGTTCCATCCATGCTGAGGGGTTCCATCCATGCTGAGGGGTTCCAGCTACTGCTCGTGTGCTCAGCATTATGAAATGATATTCTGTGAACTAAAGAACAAAGGAAGAAGCATTTGGATAGAAGGTCTTTTTGTGAACTGCCTGGACTGTGTGCGGCTCATTTGAAAAGGCAGCATGAGAGGCCTGAGATGGAGGGAAGCCTGTCTGCAGGGCTGCTGTACAGGTGTGCAAGCCCACTGACTGCAGACCTCCGTCAGCCTGGCTTCTCATGTCGGAAACCTGGAAGTTTTATACTTCCTTTTAGCCTTTAAGTTAAGTGAAATTTTAAAAATTCCTTCAGTTTCTATATGTTGTGGTTCTATAGTTGCTAACATGTTTATATTGGAGTGGCACACGCCTTTAATCCCAGCACTTGAGAGGCAGAGGCAGGCATATTTCTTGAGGAAGGCAGGAGGGCTAGAAAGGATGCCCAGGGACTAGCCTGCTCCCTCAGACTTTGGCTGCTCCTTTCCATTCATGGTCTTATAAAAGCGGGGGTTGTTTTTTATTTATCTCTTTTTATGTTGACAGGGAGGGTAGTTTGAAGAGCCAATAATAATATGTTTATTAACAATTGCATCTTTGCTTTTAAATAAACCTTTCATTTTTTTTTTTTTTGTTATCACAATGGTAAATGTCATGCAGTGCTTTTATTACATGTATCTATCCTAATTCACTGTAAAGAGTAAGCCAGGCTCTGAATTGTCCAGCCATGGTCAGTTTTTCCCTTTCATGATGAATTTGATTTTATTTTTTAAAGTAACAAAAGTTTATTGGTCTCAGATTTCTGGTCGACTCAGTGTCACCTTGATAATTACTTAGGTTTGTTTGCTGTGAAATATTTAAAGGTGCTGATTTTCCGTCACTTCTTAAAGAATGTCAAGTGAAGGCTGTCAGGATTTTAGGAGAACATACCTGGTATGGTATCGCCACGAAGCTTGTCCAGGAGGCTGTGCTGTAAGAGATTCTACACTGCCACGATGACTTAGCCTCCTCTATACCCACACTTTGGACATTTTTTTTCTGCATTTTTTAAAGGTACTTTAAAATGATACCTATAGAAGAAGGAAGAGAGAGAAATAGAGTAAAAACATAGAACCTAAGTGAAGATATCCTCAGTAAAAAAGTTTTAAAATGAGATTTTTTTTCTCATACAATATTGATGAGCTCAATAATTTTGTGCTTTAATGTTTGTAAAAGGTTAACATTACTTTAAAATCTGAAGATATTAAAAACAAAAAGCCAGGCCGGGCGGTAGTGGCGCACGCCTTTAATCCCAGTACTCGGGAGGCAGAGGCAGGCGGATCTCTGTGAGTTCGAGACCAGCCTGGTCTACAAGAGCTAGTTCCAGGACAGGCTCCAAAGCCACAGAGAAACCCTGTCTCGGGGGAAAAAAAAAAGCCAGGAAGTGGTGGCATACACCTTTAGTCCCAGAACTTGGGAGGCAGAGGCAGAATGATCTCTGTGAGTTCAAGGCCAAGCTGATTTAAAAATTGAATTCCAGGATAGCCAACGCTACACAGAGAAACTCTATCTCAAAAACAGAAAAACAAAAGCAAAACAAAAGTCTGAAGTCATAAATCTTGAGGTATTAGTTACAGTGGGGTGGTGGACTTAAACAACTCTAAGCCCTATACTACTTTCAGTCTATCTCAGATATGCTGTACGTCCAATCTGTTATAGAATGATAGTTCTGCTTAGATGTTGACAGTTTACTATCTTGAAGTTTAATTAGCATAGCTTAGATTTTATTGGTTAAAAGTACAGACAAGGACCTTTCCATCCATTCCTGCTTTCTGTCTCTGGGCTGCTTTGTGCCTGCTTAGTCCTTCCTGCTCGGTGGAGGGGCTGTAGCCGTGCAGGGGCACTCTGTTTAATCAGCCACTGACTGTGGTAGCAAGACTGGAAATCTGTAAGCACTAGTTTTTATTTTTTCTACAAATAAATGTTCTGAATTCTTAACTCTATATAGTAGTTCTTTATACTACTACAAATAGCTTTATGTAGTCATAGTCTCTTGTATATCTGCTGTATCTGCTTTTTAAAGACTGTATATTTTGAAATTATGATCAAAATGATGACAGTATTAAGAAAGACTCTGTAAATAGTCTTCATAGAGTTGGACCAAAGCAGTAGCAGGGGAGAGAAGCTATCGGGATTGAGAATGAGGGATATGAAAACCAGAGAGGCAAGTTAGATAGAATCCCAGAACGTGGGAGACTGAGGCAGGCCAGCCTGTACTGTTAGAATATGAGGCCCCCAAACAAATAAACAAATGAATGAAACAAAATGTAATAATAGGGTACACATATCTAGCTCATTTAAGAGATGGGATGGAAAAGAGAGAAAGCACAAGGGTCGCTTGAGGACAGTGAGATCCAGGAGAGGCAGAGGAGTGGCAGGGCTCAGAGGAGAAGCTGTGAAGCATCCCCTGAGAAGGAGAGATGCCCAGGCGTGGGTGCAGGACTCTGATGGGGAATTCAAACAGAAGGAAGTAGTGGAGGCTGTTTGTCTTGAGTTGGAGTATGTGACCCACATGCAAGTTTGTTATATGTTTTTCAATGTATACATTGCTGATATCTTACTTTTGGTTTTCCATTATAAGCTATTCAAATTGAAGCTTTTATTTCTATCTTCATGCCTTAATAATTTACAACTCTTATGTGGCAGTTTCTTTATTAGTTCATCCACATCTAAGTAGCATTATGGATAGGTTTATCCATAATGAATCTTTAGATTCATCATTAACTTAGTCATTGATAAAGTATATCCAATCATTCATTATATTGATAAAACGCCTGAAAGAATGTCAAAACTCAGTTGTGATTATAGTAACTTAAAACTTTGAATGTTAAAGTGGGAAAATTGTTAAAAATTAAAGACTCTGGGCTGTAATACCTTTTACTCTACAAGATTTTATTTTACTCTACAAAATATTATATTTGTAGGAAGTTTTAAAACTAATTTTTAAAAAGATGTTCACTCTAAGAAAATTTATAGCAAAGCTGATTGATAAATTGTAATGGTAAGAAGTGAAAAGTCACTAGAGTTAGTAGTCTGTGTTGTAGTGGTCTTTGTCCAACGTATGTTGCTCACCAGAAAACAAGGTGACTTAGAAAGACTAGAAACTCAGTGGCTCAGGTTCTGGAGGCTGGGAAGGCCTGCATCAGGTTCTGGCAGCTTGAAGAAGCCTGTAATGTAGTGTGGAGGAAACACCAAACTGACCTTTTACAGTGGCTGCAGTTTCCCTGGAGGATGGAGCATCTAGCCTAACTAGCTGTAGTACTGTTCTCCTGGCAACAGAAGGTCAGCATGCACCTCGGAGGAGCTACAGTTGAGAGATGCTTTCGTCATTGGCTGTGACAGACTACTGAGAAGGACTTGGAAGAGTCCATGCCATGTCTGCAGCTGTTGTTCTGGTCATTAATATATTCATGTCTGCTAGCTCATTCTTAATCTGGGTTTGTTTTATTCTCCTGTTAGTGGATATAGGGCTTGCTAAGTATTGTTAGAGTAAGCTAAGAGAGTACTAATTTGAACCTTATTTGCTCTGCCTGCTTCAATTTATTCTCCGGGAGTGACAGTTATTACTTAATGGTACCTTTTTGTTTATTTTTAGTTTGCTAACATGATCGTGCTGTACTGTGGAGCCCTGGCTGGTCTAATACTTGCTATGTAGCCCAGTCCAGTTGTAAATATTCAGTAGTCCTCCTGACCCATATTCCTGGGATAATAGGCGTGCACCACCATGCCCAGTGATAATGACTTTGTTAAGCAATCAGAAGTAGGGCCAGTGTAATGACTCTGAGTCATTACATAATGCTGATCAGCTTGCCACCAGATCTGATGACCAATCTGAGTTCCAGTCCCAGGTTTCATATGATTGAAAAAGGAAGCATGCTCTCTGCAAGCTGTCTCTTAACTGTTCACATGGCCATGGGCGCAGACACACACACACGGGGGGTGGGGGGGGGACGACAGGGGGTATAAAAGAAGCATGGATTGCTGTGTCTTGACATCAGCTCTTTGCAGATGGAGTGGGGCTCTCACATGAGAACTCCTTGCCTCACTCTCTCATGGAGATGTTCAGATGACCCAGACTTCTCCCCAGCAGAGCTTGAATGATGCTTAGTGAGAAATAGTGAAGTCTGGTGTCCTCCATGTAGAAATGACCTGGAGATTGCTTATTGTTTTATTGTTAGAGTTAGCAGTGTGTCGATGAGCCACACTGCATACAGTGCCTTCTTGTTTTGAGAGTCTGTAACCTGGGGAGCAGACTTTATTGAGAAGGAGCCAAGAGTCTGAGGACTTTTGTGTCTGAGGTGTGCAAATTGGACTGAGTTGCCGAAGTTCACTGTCCCCAGTCCAGCTGACCTTGAACATTTCTTGAAGAGAAGAGTTAAGATCATAGCAAGTATGCTAGTCATAACTGGGCTCTTTCAAGTTTTCAGAAAGACTTTTTGAACAGAATATCTATGATTCAAAACAGTTAAAGTTAGGGAATAAAGACCCCCATTATTGGGGCTGGAGAGATGGCTCAGAGGTTAAGAGCACTGGCTGCTCTTCCAGAGGTCCTGAGTTCAATTCCCAGCAACCACATGGTGGCTCACAGCCATCTATGAGATCTGGTGCCTTCTTCTGGCAGGCAGGCACACATGCAGGCAGAACATTGTATACATAATAAATAAATTTTACAAAAAGACCCCCATTATCAATATTTAGGGGGAAAGTGGTAATTTCAGAGAGAAATATATATATTATAAAAATCATGTAGTCTAAAATAAAGTTTCCTTTTCCTTTCATTTCCCTTCTCAAAAGCATGTACTCTTATTAGCTTATTCTCTGTAGAAAATAACAGATTTATTTATTTTTTGAGATACAAGATTATATATAGGCAGACTGAGCAGACTCACTGCATAGCTGAGGATGACTTTAAAGTTCTGATCCTCCTCAGATCTCTTCCCAATGCCAGGTTACAGTGTGTACCCAAATGCTTGGCTCATCATTGTGCTTTTTATAGACACAAACATTTTCCATAGTGCTTTGTACCGTGTCGTTTCCACTTGGCACAGTTTAGGGTTGCCATGAAATCACATACAGCAATACTGAATTATGGAAGAGAATTTTGTTTTGGTGGTTTCTACAACGATTTTAGCTATTCCTCTTTGCTCCTGAAAAAAAGAAAAGTTCATAGGATGCCTGCCTAATGTGAACTATATATATATATATTCTCTCTCTCTCTCTCTCTCTCTCTCTCTCTCTCTCTCTCTCTCTCTCTCTCTCTCTCTCTCTCTTTTCTGTTGATGGAGATCAAGGCCCAGAGCCTTAGCTTTCTAGGTAGACAGTCTACTATGAAGCTACAGTACCCTAACTCTTGGTTTTTTGAAACCGCCTTGAACTCCTGCCTCTACCTTCCAACATGGTAGGTAGATGTTTATCGTCACACCCAGCTCAGCTGTCCTTTCTGTAATACTCGGTCTGTCCTGCTCAGCAGGGCCCCCAGAGAACCCTGGAAACCTCCAAGCCTGTAGTGGACTACTTGTTCTCCATTTATGCATGGAGTCCCTTCCTGCCCTGTGGGGTCTCTACAGACTATCAAGCCTCTGAATACATGTTAGAGCCTCCCCAGCTTCTTCCTGTATTGCCATCTCCTTCGGACTCGCTCAGTTCCTCAGCCTCCTGAATCACGAGCACTGTACTAGTTAGGTATGGAGTCTGTGGACATGATGGTCGATGTTCAGACATGTCTGCAGCGTGGCACCTTCATAGGCATCTGTGGCCTGTACCCAATTACCATTTCTTAATCAACTCCACATTTAGATGACTGCCAACTATTGTATGCTCTCCAGTGTTAGCTACTCTGTTAGGAGAATGTTCTATACAAATCATATCTTGAGTAGTTAGATTTTATTAATTTGAAAGTATTACCAAAATGTCAATACATTAGAGATGGAAAATACATTTACTTAGTTGACACTTTAAAAAAAAATGGATGTCCCGACTAATTCTTAGTGTTTCTAATGAGCTATTCTTTTTTTGTTGTTGTTGTTTGTTTAGTTTTATAATTCCTTGAAACAAAAATGTAAATATGTTAGTGCAGATAAAGCATGAGCAGCAAAAATACATTTACATTTTCACAATATTTTACATATATACAACAAATTCCCGTCTGGATGCTACTCTCTAGGCTGCTAGATCTGTTTGGGGGATCCGGCTTCCTACCTGGCTGGAGATCTGTCACCCTTTAGTACCACAAAGTCTGGCTACCACCAGAGGGAGCTGTTGATAAAGCCAGATGGAGAGGGTGATGTGTGTGAGCATGGGTGGTGTCCTGGCGCTAGCTCCCTCCCCCCCAACTTTGCCTTCCCAGCACACTGCCCTTTCTTCTGGGCTGTCAGTCTGCTAGCGTGCTACCGTTTTCCCCAGGAACTCGCTTTGTGACGTAGTAAGCAACCGTCTGGGCCTGGTATTTCTTAATGGGGATAGTCTTCGCATTAAGGAACTGCGTTTTAAATCCTAATACTTGTGCTTGGTTGCCTTTGTAATAAAGCCGTAAAAATTTACTTACTCTATTCTTTGGGCTCACGGAAGATATTAATATCAGCAAGGGAAGAGGTCCTGGCTTGTGCTTAGCATCGAGCTAATGCTGTTCGTATTGTCTTACTAGAACACCTGGAGAGTGCGAGTTCTAACTCAGGTACACCAGCTGCACAGAGAGGTGAGTTTGCCTAACCAAGCACACAGTCACCGTACTACGTGAGAGTTGTAGATCAGTAGATATAAAATTACAGGCAGAGGAATGCACTGGACAGTGGAATAGACCACAGATATGGTTTTATTGTATTTAGATTGTTTTAAAAATTCATCGATTGTTTGTTTTGTTCTCATTTTATTTTATTTTATTAGTATTTTAATAGTTTTTCTAGTTTCCGAAGTTTCAGCTTTTTAACCTGTTTTACTGTTCATAGAAGGGGTGCTAGCTGCCCCTCCTCAAATCTTGTCAGAGGTCTTGTAGCCAGAAATCCAACCTGCAAGCAGAACATTGACAATGGCCCTTTGGTTTTCTTGCTGGTTCAATAGCTGGGTTATTGAGGTGGAAAGAAGACACTTTAGTAAGGAATACAGCTAGTGAGGCCGTGGGCTTTTGTTGTCCTTTTGTGTTTTCCCCTCAAGTAGTTTTCAACACTTGATGCTTTTAAAGTGGGGAAAGGGGTTGCTCATAATGGGTTGATTATAAATTGAATTATAAATTAAAATCAAATAGAAACTATTGAACTCTTATAGGGAGGAGAGCAGGAACAATAAGCAGTCTGTCCTCTGCTTATGCGTTAGCTGGACTGCATTTGTCCCCTGAGACCACATGGTCATGCACCCAGCCCTCCGCCAGCTTTACTGGGTTTGGACACTTGAATGTCTAAGCTCCACTCCCCACTGCCCCTCCCTCTCCTGTCTGGCCTGAAAAGGTCACTCTTTCCCTAGCTACAGCAAAGTTAAGTTACATCATCAAGGAGGATTATGGCGAGTAAGACACGTCATCCATATTTTTTCTTTGTGTTTTCTTTTGTTTTCTGTCTGTGTTTTCAGCAACGTCAGTTGATTACAGTTCCTTTGCAGACAGATGCAGCAGCTGGATAGAGCTCATTAAACTGAAAGCTCAGACCATAAGGCGCGGATCAATTAAGACAAGTAGGCGGACGTTTCTACCACATTCTGATGACCTGAGAAGCAAACCCCTGACTTCCCAGTGGTGAAGGCTAGACCTTACTGCCTAGTAACAACATTGCCAATCAGTCATGCATTTGAGTGTGAAAGCTGCAGACACTTGGTCATTCGTGAGAAGTTATTCCAGAGCCTTTCATTGCTTACTGTTAGCTATATATGGAATTGTCTTTTAAATTTCACTCTTTATGAAGCTTTCTGAAAGTAGATGGATGCATATTACATCCCTACCTAGGAGGACACGGCCAGCTTTCTTGTTAGAGAGACATTCTTCAGGACCCAGTGAACTGCTGACTTCATGGCTGTCAGCTTCCTAAGTCTGACGACAGGGTATCAAAGGATCAAGTGTATGTACAAAGTAGACAGTTTGTCTTACGGCTGGACTTTAGAGAGATGTCTTTAGATCCTGGTTTTTGGCAGATTTTGAAAAAACAGTATTTGAGTGGATTTACATTAAAAGGGAAAGAACTACATTTCAGAGGTGGCAATACAGTAAATAGATCAGCCAGAATCCTATTTTTAACCCTAGAGGTGCTAAATCAACAACTAGGTGACTTAGTTTCCTCCCGTGGAAACAGTCATGATGGTGCCCCTGTGGCTGGTTGTGAGCTGGAAAACACAGGGACATGTGATCACTGTAGTTAAGTAGTAGGTGGTGGTGACTACTAACAGGACGTGGTGTACTGCACTTACTTAGTAAGTGGTGCTGACTGTTTTACTGTTACTTCCCCAGACATCTGGTAGACAGCCAAGATGCTTGTCAAGGTTAAAGTTATGTGGCTGTTTAATCAAAAAAGTTTGGGAAAGAAATTTAGAACTGTATTACACCCAGTGTTACCTAGGCTGCCTACAAGCCAGCAGTGATGGAGTGGCCTGAAACAGGTGGAAAATGCACGGGAATGTACCAACTTTCACACTCTCCTCGGATAATTGGTTTCTACAGCAGCTACCTTACTGCTCTGGCGCTTTTTCCTTCTCCACTGTGTAACCGATCATTGTGTGTCTAGCTACACTGCATCACATTTTCCTTTGCAGGGATGTCATTTCCTTCCCAAAGAGTTCCATTCCAGCTTCTCATGTCTCTCTCTAAATTGCATGTAGTGCATGATAATTTCTTTTCTTTCATGACATGGCTTAGTCTCACAGACAGCTGAATGTTGTCACCACTTGTTTGGAAACCTTAGGGGATTAACCAGTTTCCAGTGTCTGTTCTTAATGTTTCAATTATTTCTCCAATTTTAGCTGTGACGGTTGAGAAAGCAAGTCCCATGGGTGATGGAAATTTCCGGAATCGCTCTGCTCCACCTTGTGCAAGTTCCACAGTTGGGGTTGTTAAGATGACGCCTCTTTCTTTCATTCCTGGAGCAAAGATAACAAAATATCTTGGCATCATTAACATGTTTTTTATTAGAGAAACTACTTCTCTTCGGGAGGTAACTTTACAAAACTTTTTTTTTTCTTGAAAGAGTTAATAATAAAGCCAAGTTTTGCTTTCTTCTAAATATAGACACTTAATTTGACCAACCTGTTTGTGACCTGTCTGGATGGATTTTACATAAGACGTACATTTCATACAGTTACCCCTTTTGCAAGAGTTGTGCCTGATTTAAGCCCATTTGTTTGCAGAACTTCTAGATGCTTACTATAAAGCAAATGACTTCTTCTTAGATTTGATACAAGATTTAAAACTTCTCTGACAGGACATCTAAGTTTTCTAAGCTGTTTTTTTCTGATATGAATTTAAACAGCATTTTTTAAGGAGCTGCATTTAGAAGTAGTAGATTTTTATAGTAGATGTAAACACAGGGGTACTTTACCCCTATGCTTTCTTCCCTCTGAAAAAAGAACGAGCCTGCCAGTTTTCTGTTGTAGGAGGGCGCTTGAAATGCTGTGGGAAGTCCTCCTGTATATGTGTTGCTTTTGTTGGTTAATAAAGAAGTTGCTTTTGGCTAATGGCTTAACAGAATATAGCCAGGCTGGAAGAGATATATATATATATACATAGAGAGAGAGTAGGCAGAGTCAGGGAGCTGCCATGGAGCCGCCAGTTAGAACCATGCCAGTAGGCCACAACCCTTGTGGTAAAATATAAGATAATGAAAATGGGTTAATTCAAATACAAGAACGCTTAAGCTATTGGCCAAACAATATTGCACATAATCTAGTTTTTGTCTGGTTATTTCGGGTTGGGGCGTCCGGGAATGAACAAACAGCCTCCGCCAACACTTCTCAGACTTGTCAGTGCACAAGAATGCTGCTTCTCCTCATCCTCAGTGCACATGGGGAACTGCTACATGATGGTTATAAAACTTTATGTCATATGATTAAATTACAAAATCAGGACCACTCTATTGTGTCATTCGTAACTCAGGAATTTAACCTAATAGAAACGGAAAGTATATTGGATCTTATGTTATGAGTCAGGGCTGCTAAACAAATTAATATTTAAATAGGGGAACTTTTGAATTGCTGAGGTGTGAAACCTCATTATCTCTGTCTATTTGACTGTCACAGCAGTTTGTGCTGTGGAAAGTGCCTTTCCTGTAAGATGACTCGGCTGTGCTTTGCTTGTGTCTCCCTGGCACACTTCCTTCTCCCAGCAGGGAGCCTGCCTGGCACAGAGCAAGCACAAAATGTCTTTCTGTAGGTGAATGGATAATGTCTGACAGGTTAATTAATTAGGTGGATATTTTCTTTAAGATAGACTATCTTAATTATACTCTAATTATGTTGATGTAGAAGATAAACCATGTAGTCTCAGATCCTTTTAATAGAATTGAAGTCTACTTAAGTTTGACAAAATAGGTTTTTTTCAAAATTGGCATGTTTTGTTTTTTTCTGTTGTTTTCTTTTCTAGTTGCTCCTAGTAGTGTATGGCTATAGTATTTTGAACCTTTAAGTTTTATTGCCCACATGATCCTGTGGTCTCAGCCTTCTAGATAGTAGGCTTCGTGCACAAGCTGCTGGCCATGCATTGTGGAAGCTTTTCCTGCTGCAGTGTTACTACGTGGTGAGTCTCACTGCAGCAGTGACCTGCACCATTAGCCTAAGGTGCAGCATCCCATGTGTGGCCTTGCCCGGTGAGCTGCTCCCTTACTCACTCTGCTCCTGTCTCCTGACCTCATAAGCAGAGGCGACTGGTGAAGAGTGTGCAGAGCCGCACGCCCAAGGGGAGGCTCAGGTCGCTGATCTAGTTCTGGAGTTTCACACAGAGGTTGCTTCCCAGGGTTACAGTCTGAGGATCTCCTTAGCTGTTTAAAAAGATGTGTTTGGGGCTAGAGAGATGACTCATGGATTAGAGCACAGGCTGTTTTAGAGGACCCAGACTCAGTTCCCAGAGCCTACACGGTGGCTCGCCACCATCTGTAACTCCAGCTCCAGGGGTTTCAGTGCCCCTTTCAGTCCTCTCTGGACACCAGGCATATATGGGGTACACAGACATAGATAGATATACAGGCAAAACACCCATGCATGTAAACTTTTTTTTTAAGATGTACTTAAGAAAATAATTTTGTTCCTAATAGTAGACTCTTGTGTTTTCTTAACTTCAGTTTAATTCAGAAATTTCCTTGATTGTCCTTAACTTTACCTTCAGTAGAGCTGATAGAAAACATAAGTAGAAAAGCATGTAAGCTATTGACTAGGTTTCATTTTTGTTGTGTTGGGTTTGTAATAGAAAAAGTTCCCCATACCACTATGTTTATCCTCTAGCAATGTGTATAGCATAGTACACAATGCTATTTGTGCACTGCTGAATTGTGCATTTGCATCTAATATGGTATCAAGCAAGAATTACAGTTCAGTTATAGTATTTATATCTTATATTTCATCATAACTAAGGAAAACTATTCTTTCTACTCTTCAAGTCCATCAAAGACTCCAGAAGGATATAATATTACCTAAGTAAATAGGAAGTGCATTGTAAGCAACTTCCAAAACTCTAGAAATGACAGAGACATCACGCTGCCTGGCAGTCACCCAAAGTTCTTCTGTACCATTGGGGCATCCATCTTCAGCCTATCCAGCAGACTTTTCCATGAAGCAGGAAATTTCAAAGACAGTTTTGCCTATATTGGCATTTTGTCAGTCACTTTCTTTTGTGCCCTGTAGAATGTCTTGCATGTTCTCTGATAAAGCAGGAACCTTGAACGATGTCTTACCTTTAGGCAAATTCAGCAGTCTCTTTGTGGGTCCTGCATGTCCAGTTCATCAAACAGTCCAGGCAAGAGCAGTTTTTTGCCCAAATGGCTATCAAACTCCATGAGGAGACTCTTCGATGCCCATCTTCCTCTTGAAGTAGTTTGGTGCTACCAGGAGCAGATGTGTCTCATTGTCATGAAAAGTCCTAACTTCTTAAAATATTTTAAATGCGTATTCTGAAGGTCTCTGAAAGATTTAAAGAATCCCTATCCATCTGAAATATACCTCTTTACATCTAGAAAACCTAATATTACTACAAGCTTGACTATTATAGGTGATTATCTATTACACTACATTTTAAATGAGCTACACAGACACAGTACCTTAATCAAGATCAGAAATACATATACACAGTGTACCTTAAATATGTATTAATAAACTGAGATTCATACCAATGCAAATCTCTATAGCATATCCCCCTTTAAATGTAAACAAACATTTATAAGCATTATTTGGGAATTTGGGCATAGTTCTTTTCCAAACTGCTTCCTGCTTTTTGTTGGGTGAAGTTTTTTCTTTTAGGGGGGTGTTCAAGGTGACACTTCAGGGGCTCATGGTCCATCAAACCACATTAGTCTGAAATGAATCCAAAGGTTCTCATCATCTGTGGAAACAAAAGAAGAACCTCTTTTCCAAAGCATAATATCCTTAGACACAAATTCTGAAGTCAATATACCTTTCTAATATACATGTTGGTTTAGTTTAGTAGCCCATACAATGAAATGTTTCTCTGTACTTAGCTCATTCATAGTCAAATAGTTCAAAGAAAACACAATAATATACATAATCCAGACTCTCGGTGTATTCCATCTTTATGTGACTTTTCTTACTCTATTATTTTTAATATTTATATTGTTATCTTTACTCCTTTAATCTATGACTGTACTCTATTTCTTTAAAGACTTTCATTTTTTATAAACCATTTGCTTCTTTTTATAACTCTCCATACTTTTTTCTTCTGTATCCCAAGCCTGCGTACATTTTTTGAACACACTGTGACCCATTTAGAGGTCTTTTATGTCTAGATTTGTCTTTATTGCATATCTGTAATTATTTTCTGACCAGAAGCGCTTCTTAAAATGCTAAGCCCTTCTTATGAACTTAAGCGGCATCATTGCTAGGGGAAATATGGCACTGCCTGCTTGCCCCACCCAGTCCAGCATGGCGGAGCTGCTCACTGCCTCTGAGAGTCATGCACAATACCCCATCTCAGGGCACACAGCTGGTCCATGTTGCCACCAAGCAAGCTGTAGCACATTGCTCACAAACCCATTCAAATCCTAGGTCTCCTGAAGAGCCAGAGGTCATGCTGGCAGCAGGGCCCAGAAAGCCGGCATTTCAAAATGGCGTGGCTTTTTTTTTCTGCTTCCGCTGAATTGGGAAAATGGGCGTGGCTTTTTTTTCTGCTTCCACTGAATTGGGAAAACCTCCCTCAAAGGAGCTGTGGCATGCTGCCAGCAAACAACAAGAAGCTGTGTTAAACTCTGCATTTTTGTGTCTAGAATTCCTTTTCAAGCCCAATCAGGTTTTAAGTGGATTTTAGCCAACCATGTTGGCACCAATTTGTTGATGAGAGGCTTCTTGTTTATTCCAGCCGCCCAGTACCGAAATAATCACACAAAAACTGTATTAATTAAATCACTGGTTGGTCAATTAGCACTAGTTTTTTATTAGCTAACTCTTACATATTGATTTAACCCATCTCCATTAATCTGTGTATCACCTCAAGGTTGTGATCTTCCAGCAAGGTTTCAGCGTGTCTGTCTCTGGCTGTGGCTCCATGGCTTCTCTCTTTACTCTGCTTCCTTTCTCCCAGCATTCAGTTTAGTTTCCCCTGCCTAACTGTATTCTGCCCTGCTATAGACTCAAGCCAGCTTTCGTTATTAACTAATGGTATTTACATATTTACAGCACACAGAGGGGAATCCCACATCAGCTAGTGATGGGCAAACTACAATTTATCATAGATTTTATGAGTACTTTAAAATCCTTACTCAAGTATGTTTATTAATGCAAAAAAAACCTTATGAGGAAAATATAAATGACTGTCTTTTACATTAAGGCAATTCAGAATGTGTACTATTGGCTTTTGACATTTTCTGCATGGCCCTACCTGTGTATGATGCAGTGGTCTGTCTGTCCTTTGCAGGAAGGAGGAGTCAGTGGTTTCCTCCATGCTTTCATTGCTGAAGTGTTTGCCATGGTAAGAGCTCACGTTGCCGCACTGGGAGGGAATGCTGTTGTTTCCTACATTATGAAGCAGTGTGTCTTCATGGAAAATCCCAGTAAGAACCAGGTGAGGTGACTAAATATCTCTTAAGAAGTTCCCTTCTAAAAGAATTGCTTTAAAGAACTTTGACTGTAGATGTTAAAGCGTACTTAAATGACTTTATTATTCACACAGTCATCATTGCTCAGGCTCTGCTCCATATCTCACGTGACTAGTTATCACCTTAATTAAGCTTTGCTGGAGTTACTATTTCTGCCACTCTCTTGGTAAGCCTTGGAATATGGATGTGGCTGTGCCTCCTCTCAGGAGGTCTGAGGTGCCCCTCACATTATTTCTACCAAATGTTACTCTGTAAATGGGGTATGTAATAAGAAGAGGTCTTACTAGACTAAACCTTAGAATATCATTCTTTTATTAATTTTAACTAAATAGCTCAAAAATTTTGGGGGTTTCTTCTAAAATTAAATAATTATATAAGTAACAGAGTGTCTTGAAAGCAGCATGCTCCATCCTATTCTACTTGGCACATACCAGAAATCATATTTTTGCCTCACACTCACGATAGATGAGCAAAAGTACTTGTGCCCCAAGAACAGGGAACATTCAGGCAGATACTGCACTCAAGATCCGGTATTTCAGTTTCACAGGAATGAGAAGAGTAGATGTGTGTGTCTGTGTGGGTACGAATTTTGCTGCTAGCCCTATACTTAGATGATTATAATTAAGGGCAGATCATTTGCATTCTCAGGACTCCTGGCTTTTATGGATAGCATTATCCTCACAGTGGACTTTTGCCATAAATGTGCAAGCAGTGTAAGAAGAGAGCCAACTTAAGCACAGCCTTAGTCTTATTTCAGAGTCAATAATTTAGTCAGTGTCTTAAGAAAGATAAACCATTTAACCTCCTTTTCAGTTCTTATAACTTACATATTTTTATTAGTTTGTTCTACTACATTGAGAGATGTTAAAGAATAGTCCTAGTCTGAAACTAGAAGACAGCTTTCTGTTACATTTGGTGAAGCAGGTTACAGTGGGAGAGCACATTGTCACGCATTGGCCTCTGGTCTCCACACATGCAGGCTAGAGTGCCCACAGTCCCATACCCTGACCCCATACACTCTGCGGTAGCCTGTGTGTTTTTCACACTAAGGGAACCATCCCGACCTAGTTGCTTTTTATATTTTTAAGATACATTGTCCATATATGTAGTCTTTTTTATATTGTATTTTAATGTATGTTTTGGAGTTGCACTAGATTCAAACTTCAAAAATTCAATTATAAAACAAATGTAGGAGGTAGAAGAAGCAGGCAGAGCTATATGACTTTGAGGCCAGCCTGGTCCCCAGAGCTCCAGGCTACTCAGGTGTCTTAGGGTTTCTGTGGCTATGAAAAGACACCATTGTTGACCAAATTTTTTGTCCCACCTGGTCCTGCAGCCATTCAGCCCCAAAGAAATACACAGAGGTCTACATTAGTTAATACTGATTGGCCTATTAGCTCAGGCTTCTTATTAACAAATTATAACTTATATTAGCCCATAATTTTAGTTGCATTAGCCATGTGGCTTGGTACCTTTATCGGTGAGGCAGTCACAGCTTACGTGCTCTGAGTGATGACTGCAGACTGACTCTCTTCCCAGAATTCTCCTGTTCTCATTGACCCACCTCTACTTCCTGTCTGGTTGCCATGCCACTACTTCCTGCCTGACTACGGGACAATCATTTATTAAACAAGTACAAGAAACAAATCTTTGCAGGGTAAAACCATTGTCCCACAGCACACCATGACCACTACAACTCTTATAAAGAAAAACATTTAATTGGGGCAGCTTTCATTTTCAGAAGTTTAGTCCTTTATGATCCAACATGGTGGCATGCAGGCAGACATGGTGCTGGAGAAGGAGCCGAGGGTCCTGCATCTTGACTTTCAGGCAACAGGAAGTGGTCTGAACTAACTGGACATGGCTTGAGCATATATGAGACCTCAAAGCCTGCCTCTACAGTGACACAGTTCCTCCAACAAGGCCACATCTCAATAATGACACTCCCTTTGGGGGGTCATTTTCTTTCAAACCACCACACCAGGGTTACATAGTGAGACCCTGTCTCAAAAACATTAAAAATAAGTAAATAGAAAAGTTTCTCCCCGTTTTGTGTTCAGGCCAATGAGTTTCTTTACTACACACAGCCGAAGTCATTAGTGCCTTCCTTTTCTTCTTGTGTATTTTAATGTCACTTCTGTTCCTGAGGGCACAGCACGCCAGAGAGAGTCTTAACTGCACATGAACAGCTGTACATTTCACCCGCGTCTGCACAGTGCTGCTGTGTACATGGTTCTGTAGCTTGTTTTATCACTTTCTTTTTCTTGGTGACTTTCTCAGTTCAAGGCCAAAAGATTATCTTAATCATTCCTTTAGCCACTCAGCACTCCATAGTGTTGGTCACTCAGAGTCCTCAGCTGTCCCCTGATGGCAGTGGGTAGTATATGTTGACTGTTTCTCTGATATATATACAGTGCTGTAAGAACTAACATGGAAGCCGGGCGGTGGTTGCGCACGCCTTTAATCCCAGCACCTGGGAGGCAGAGGCAGGCGGATCTCTGTGAGTTTGAGGCCAGCCTGGTCTACAAGAGCTAGTTCCAGGACAGGAACCAAAAAAAGCTACGGAGAAACCCTGTCTCGAAAACTGCAAAAAAAAAAAAAAAAACCTAACATGGCTGTAAGGGGCTAGCACAGTGAGTGTATCCAAAGGGAAGGCCTCTGATGTTTGTAGTTTTCATACAATGATAAAATTTGTCTCCATTGAGACTATTTTGCATATTCTAATTATTTTCATTAATTTATCACATTCATGATGCTTAGCCATGTTGGTAGAGTTTATGCCATTTTCATTTCTGTTTAGTATCAGGTATAACTATATTTTCACTTTCTCCTTGATAGTATTTACATTATTTAAATTATTTTCCTTTTATAAACATGTAGTAAAAAGTCCCTCCAAGATTTTTCTCTAGAGGAAAATACAAAGTACAGGCTGGAATGGTGGTTGGAGATTGCATGTTTTTCCTTCTCTGTGAGAGATGACATCGCCTTTCAGAGTGGCTGCTCTTGTCCAGTACCTGTGTTTGCTGCCTGTGCCTCTGTCAGCACCTAGTAAAGTCCAGCTTTTACCATCTCCCCAGTATCCATGGTGTGGTCTCTTGCTGTCTGTTTGCAGAGCTCTGATTTACGGCGGGCTTGAATATTTTGTCATGTGTTCTCAGGCTTTCTGGATTTCTTTTCCTGTGAACTTTTTCTTTCCTCATCTTCTGCTGGGTTGTTCTAGTAGTTGATTGGCCTGTACTGGATTTGGTTTTCTACCAGAACCTGTGCACAACAGGCATATGACCTCTGTGCTGCATGCTCCTGGACTTCTGTCTGCTGTCTTTACAGGCACAGTGTCTCATAAATGTCAGTGGTGATGCGGTGGTTTTTGTTCGTGAATCTGACTTAGAGGCCATGTCAACTCAGCAGCCTGCTGTCAACTGCCAGACATCATGTCCTGGAGAAGTCACAACCTGAAGACAGAAGGAACTCAACTGTGTGAAATTCGTCCGTCTCCATTGTTTGTCAGCATCTTCACGGATGAGAACCTCAGCGGGTTAGATAACTGAGGAGGAGTGGGCATGAGTTGGTTTGGTTTGTGGTGGACGTCTTGGAGACTTGAGAATTTCTGATCTTGACATTTCATTTGCTTGTTTACACAGACAGATCCCATGGAATCTAGCACCTTCATTTATGGGAGTTACTTGTAATTTATGTTGATTTTAGTAAAATTATATTAAAAATGAGATGGGAAGATTGTCAAGAGACTGGGATAAGCAGCTTCTGTAACTTAGAAAACTAAATGGGAATCCAGATTGCTAACAAGTCCATAGTTGATTTGTAAAATAGAAAACACTACTGTGTATTTTCAGAAAATTACTGTGTGGGTTTCCCAGTATCTCTTGCTTGAAATGAGGAACTTGTTAGCTGGGCAGGTGATGTGCTTCAGCCACTTTTCAAAGGAAGATTCTGCAACGTGACCCGGATGCTCTGAGGAGCTTCCCAGGAGGGAGGATGCCTCTCGACTAACTACTGCTTCATATGTAATTGTCTAGAAGAGGCTTGGCTTCAACTGGGTAGAGACCATTGTGAAATGTATTCAAGTAGTGAAAGTACAGTCGACCTAGGAAGAACCGGATTGTTTTCTAATAATATTATATTGCACTCTTACTAGGGGACTTTGGTGAGGTACACTGTTTGCTATAGAACTTGGAAATGAGACTTGAATATGCTGTGAAGTGTTGAATGTATGTGTTAAGTCTTACCTATGCCAAGTACCCACTGCTAATGAAATATCAAAGTCCTCCTTTACCCCATAGAATTCCCTTATAAAAGTTAGCATTTTATTCTCTCGGAACAGTAAATTACCCTGAAGATGAAAAGTCATCTTATTGTTACACAGGTGTCAATATTTTTCTGTATTTTGTTTATAATTTTATTTTTTAAATAAAAAGTTTATAAACAGTATTCCCAATTCTTTGCCTTTTTGATGAGATACCGGTTTCTGAGTCATGGCATCATTTCGTGTCTGCTTTCATGCCTGAGTCAGTAAGTATCTGCTGAACACCTACTGCACGGTGGGTCCCCATCACCGTGGGGGGGCACCCCTGCTGTCTTGGGCAGTTAGCTGCTCAGTGTCTGCTACTGAATGTCTCTTAGATGGCAGGCATGGTTGTGGGTTATGACAAACACCTTTAAGTTCTTGCGCGCACCCGGCTTGCAGCCCAGCCGCCTGCACACAGAAGCATTGGGAGGTGCACTTTACAGAGCTGCAGTCTGACAGGCAGTCGACCTGGCCCTTTGCAGCTCACCACAGCTTTCCTGAGGACTCTCATGCCTGGAGTTTGCCCCTTTCATGCAGTTCCTTGCGGATCCATGTGGCCTCGAGCTGCATGGCCGCCACCACGTGTTGTCTAGACCTCTCTGTTCACACAGAGCAGCATGTGCCCAGCAGCAGTGTCCAGTCTTCAGCCCCAACCCTTACGGGTCTTTGCTGGCAGTAACCTTCCTGTTGCTATGACTTTTCATTTTGTATAAATGGGGTCAGAAGAGGGTTCTGGTTTAGGTTCTATATTTTGAAAGGTTTGTTTTTTTTTTTTTCCTCTTGTCACTCAAGGTATTGACAGAGGTGCTAGTAAGAGCACTCTCCCCATCCCCACCTACTGAGAGCACTGTCCCCACCTACTGAGAGCACTGTCCCCGTCTCCACCTACTGAGAGCACTGTCCCCACCTACTGAGAGCACTGTCCCCGTCGTCTCCACCTACTGAGAGCACTGTCCCCGTCCCCACCTGGCAGGATATGACAGTCCTGTTTTATCCATTTACAGATACTCTGTATCTCTGTCAGTAGTTGAGGTATGGGCATTTCTTTGCCCAAAGGCCAGTTCTGCCAAAAAGAAAGGCTTCAGGTGGAGTGTCTTTGGTGCTTAACATTTTCTTGGGAATAGATTGGTGTTGTCAGGAGTGATTGCGTCTCATTACCATGGAACTCTAGATTAGATTAAAGGCCATTTTTTACAGCTCTTTGAAGGGGTTGAAGATTATCTATAAATATAATCTCTATGTATCTAAAGAACCTGACTAGTCTAATTATAAATATGACAAACATAGATGACTATTGATCTATAATTCTCAATACCTATCTAACTTAAAGACTAAGACAATAAACAACTGTGCAATAAATGAGGACAGTGACCTTTAAATGTAAACAATGTGTAAGTATCTTTATCAGAGGTAGTAATGTACACTGTAATATGGTAGATATTTATCAATATATAAACAATGTTTTAAACAGGTAGAAGCATACATCTATACAATATTCAATATAATTTAACTTTGTATCAATATATAAGAATCTATACCAATATAATTGTCTAAAAACAATAACTTATAAATACCAATCTATTATCCCATCATCCAATTATCCCTCTGTTAAAAAAAAAAGGTCCCTGAGCCTATAAAATTTTTCCCCCATCCCTCAACCATATACCAATTATAATCAACCCGTAAATGATGTCCCTAAGCCTGAGGGCAAACTTTGTTGGGAGAGGGGACGTCGTCCTCTAAAATTGCTTGTGGGAGGACAGTCCACTGGTACCTTGTAGTAGGCTGAGAATTATAAGTAGGCACTGTGAAGGCAAACTGTTTTCTATCTTTTTCTTGTAAAGGTATAGTGAAGAAACAATCCTTTAAATCAATAACTGAGAGGCCATCCCTTTGGTAACAGAGAGGGCAGAGGAATTCCAGATTGCAGAGGGCCCATAGGTTGAATAGCCTTGTTGATAGCTCTAAGATCTGTCACCTTTTCCATTTTTTTTAGATTTTTTTTCTTAACAAATACAGGAGAATTCCAAGAGCTGGTAGATTTTTTTTATATGTCAAGCATTTAATTGCTCTTCTACCAGCTGTTCTAAAGCCTGTAACTTTTCCTCAGCTAAAGGCCATTGTTTAACCCATATTGGCTTTTTAGTTAACCAATTTAAAGGCAGGGCTGTTGGTACATCGGAAGGGTTATCAATTGCTTTGTGTTTTTGTACAGCCCAAATGCCTGGTGTTTGTTGTCTGTAATATCTTTTAATATTTTCCTCAGAAATATAAGCTTTAGGGGCTGTAGGAATGTTAATCTGGGTATTCCATTGTTGTAATAGGTCATGACCCCATAAATTTATTGTAATTTTGGCTATATATGGCCTTAGTTTTTCTATTTGTCCTTTTGGTTCAATGTATTTAACTCATCTTGTGCTTTATCTTACCCGAGATAGGGTTCCAATTTCCATGAACTGAACATCTACCTCCTAAAGAGGCCAATTCAGATGTCAAGATTTTGGAGTAATGATACTTACATCCGCACCCTTGTCTAATAAGCCTTCAATAAAAATGTCATTTATTCACACCCTTAGCTTTGGTCTTTGTTCATTTATAGAAGTCTGCCAGAATATACGTTTCCTCTGTACCACCAGATTTCTTGAGTCATTTTTTACATTTATCTCATCATTTAGACCATTATTGTTTTTGACAGCAGGCATGGGACCTTCTAATTTTTCTGACGAGACACTTTATGCACGGTAACTGGGAATGACTGGACCACATTTGTCATGGGGGTTTGCAAGAGGCCCCCCACAGCGTTTTCCAATGGTATCAGGTTGTCTTGTCTATCTCTTGTTGATCTACATTCATTGGTCCAATGTCGACCTTTGTCACACCTCCTACATAAATCTGGAGGCTGAGTCCTCCCATTCCTGCTATTCCCGGAAGAGGCATTATTCCTGGAATTTTGATGTCTTCTTGTTGCAATAGGAGCGGTGGGGCTGCATCCCCAGCACCCTGGCCGCCTGCTAGCTTATGCCCAAAATAACAACACACAAACTGTATTCATTTAAACACTGCTTGGCCCATTTCTATCTAGCCTCTTCTAGGCTAATTCTAACATATTAATTTAGCCCATTTATTATCATCTATGTAGCACCGCTAGGTGCGCTTACCGGGAAGATTCTAGCCTATGTCCATCCTGGGTTGGAGCTTCATCGCGTGTGTCCTGGAGAGAGCTGCATGGCGTCTCTGTCTGAGGCATCTGCTCAGATGCTCAGAGAGCTATCAAGTCTGAGCTCACTTCCTCTTCCTCCCAGCATTCTCTTCTGTTTACTCCACCCACCTATGTTCTAACCCATAAAATGGGCCAAGCCAGTTTCTTTATTAGCCAATGACCTTCCTCCATCATCTTCTCTTACCGTTGGAAATTGCTTCCCCTACCCACGCTTTAGTACCATAGTCAAATATCTCGACATTTATTGTATGCAAGACCTATTCATCCATTGGTGCTGATCTGATCTTTAAAGACCCCAGGATCCTTTTGCACTCTATGTTGGCATTTTCATAAGCTAAAGATTCAATTATTATACATCTAGCTTCTGGGTCAGTTATCCCTATTTGTATGGCCCTAGTTAGTCTTTGCAAAATGTCACTAAAGGTTTTTTTTTTCTGTCCCTTTTTAACTCTAAGATATGATTCCACTCTCTGTCCTGGTTCCTGAACCCTGTCCCAAGCCTTTAAAGCTGTTGTGGCACATACGGACAGGGTGTGCTCATCATAAAGAGCTTGGTCCTGAGGATCAGAGTAAAGTCCATCACCTAGAATTTGATCTACGGAAATCTCAGTTTCTCTTGCTCTTTTCTGTTGCTCTAAAATTCTTGCTTTCTCTTTAAGAAGGCATCTCCAGTGCAATTGCAGCCCACTTTCTAGGACAGCAGAGATTAACTGAGCATAATTGTGAGGTGTGACTTTGTTACTGAAAACCCAGGTTTGGACTGTCTCTCTAACAAAGGACAAATGTAGTCTGTAAGTCACAATTGCTTGTTTAATTTCTTTTAAAGCACTCATACATAGGGCTTCCATGTATGTTCCTTGATAACCTTAGAGTATTTGGAGCCAGCTATTTTTTCTGATGTTATTACTGGAAAGGTAGGTAGAACTCTGGGGAAGCTATCCCAGAGAGTTTTACGTACTGACGAAGTTAAATTTTGCCTTCTTAACTTTTGCTCCTGGTCATCAAAGTTGATAATTTTCTCAATCTATTTAAATCTGTTTACCATTGCCTTCTGCAAGGTCTGGATCTCCTCCTGTCCAGTATTTTGCTCTAATGCCCTCATTGAGGATTCTAAGGTATGAAGTCTGTCCATTAGAGATAATATCTCATCCTTGGACATAATCTTTATGGCATGTATAATACCTTCTTGGAGAGACATTCTATCAGTCAATCTGTCATACCTCTTTGACAGAGTCCAATTAATACATTCAACAGTGCGAATCCTCTCAAATACTGTTTTAACACCCACTGTCATGGACTGGATTTTTTATGTGCCAAATTAGCTGTTTCCTTCTCCAGAGTGCTGAACTTCTCTCTAAATGAATTAATATTAAGTGTCAAATCAGCTGTTTCCTTCTCCAGAGTGCTGAATCTCTCCTTAAATGAATTACTATTAGACTGTACCTTTTTATGATTACTTTCTGTTTTTATTTTTTAATTCATTTAATAATTTAATAGAATTTGGGGACAGCCTTTAGATCTTGGGAATTTTTTTTATTTATTAAAATTTTCCACTTCCTCCCCACCTCCCATTTCCCTCCCACTCTCCTCTCTCTCTCCCCCTCCCTCTCCAGTCCTAAGAGCAGTCAGAGTTCCCTACCCCATGTGAAGTCCAAGGTCCTCCCCCCTCCATACAGGTCTAGGAAGGTGAACATCCAAACAAACCAGACTCCCACAATGCCAGTCCATGCAGTAGAATCAAAACCGAGTGCCATTGTCCTTGGCTTCTCAGTCAGCCCTCATTGACAGCCACCTTCAGAGAGTCCAGGTTGATCACATGCTCCATCAGTCCCAGTCCAGCTGGCCTTGGTGAGCTCCCATTAGATCAGTCCCACTGTCTCCGTGGGTGGACGCACCCCTCGCGATCCTGACTTTCTTGCTCATTTTCTCCCTCCTTCTGCTCCTCATTTGGACCTTGGGAGCTCAGTCCAGCGCTCCATTGTGGATCTCTGTCTCTATCTTCATCCATCGTCAGATGAAGGTTCGATGGTGTTATGCAAGATATTCATCAGTGTGGCTATGGGACAATGCCAGTTCAGGCACCCTCTCCTCTGCTGCCCAAGGAACAAGCTGGGGACATCTCCTTGGACCTGGGAACCCCTCTAGAGTGAAGTCTCTTGCCAACCCTAAAATGGCTCCCTTAATTAAGATATCTGCTTCCCTGCTCCCATATCCACCTTTCCTCCATCCCAACCATCCCATTCCCCCAAGCTCTCCCCAATCCTCCCCTTCTTCCTTCTCTCTCCCCATCTCCCCTTACCCCCACCCCACCTCTACCCCCGTGCACCCAAATTTTGCCTGGCAATCTTGTCTCCTTCCAATATCCAGGAGGATAACTATATGATTTTCTTTGGGTTCACCTTCTAATTTAGCTTCTCTTGGATCACAAATTATAGGCTCAATTTCCTTTATTTATGGCTAGAAACCACTTATGTGTGAGTACATACCATATTCATCTTTTGAGTCTGGGTTATCTCACTAATAAAGTGTTTTCTATATCCATCCATTTGCATGCAAAATTCAAGATGTCAATGTTAAACTCTAAAGTGTATATGTTCCACACCTTCTTTATCCATTCTTCTATTAAGGGGCACCTAAGTTATTTCCAGGTTCTGGCTATTAGAAATAGTGCTGCTATGAACATAGTTGAACAAATGCTTTTGTAGTATGATTGGGCATCTCTTGGGTATATTTTCAAGAGTGGAATTGCTGGGTCCTGAGGTAGGTTGATTCCCAGTTTCCTGAGACACCGCTTCACTGATTTCCAAAGTGGTTGCACAAGTTTGCATTCCCACCAACAATGGATGAGTGTTCCCCTTATTCCACATCCTCTCCAGCATAGGCTATCATTGGTGTTTTTGATTTTAGCTATTCTGACAGGTGTATGATGGTATCTCAACGTTGTTTTGATTTGCATTTCCCTGATCACTAAGGAGGTTGAGCATGACCTTAAGTGTCTTTTGGCCATTTGAATTTCTTCTGTTGAGAATTCTCTGTTCAGCTCAGTACCCCATTTTTTAATTGGGTTAATTAGAGTTTTCATGTCTAGCTTCTTGAGTTCTTTATATATTTTGGAGATCAGACCTTTGTCTGAAGTGGGGTTGGTGAAGATCTCCCAATCAGTAGGTTGCCTTTTTGTCTTAATGACAGTATCCTTTGCTGTACAGAAGGTTCTCAGTTTCAGGGGGGTCCCATTTATTCAATGTTGCCCTTATTGTCTGTGCTACTGGGGTTCTATGTAGGAAGTAGTCTCCTGTGCCCATGTGTTGTAGACTACTTCCCATTTTCTCTTCTATCAGGTTCAGTGTGGTCAGATTAATACTGAGGTCTTTAATCCATTTTGACTTGAGTTTTGTGCATGGTGATAGATAATGGATCTATTTTCATTCTACAGGTTGACACCCAGTTATGCCAGCACCATTTGTTAAAGATGCTTTCTTTCTTCCATTGTATAATTTTAGCTCCTTTGTCAAAAATCAGGTGTTCATAGGTTTGTGGATTAATATCAGGGTCTTCAATTCGATTCCATTGGTCAACATCTCTGTTTTTGTGCCAATACCACACTGTTTTCATTACTGTAGCTCTGCAATAGAGCTTGAAGTCAGGGATGGTAATGCCTCCGGAAGTACTTTTATTGTATAGGATTGTTTTGGCTATCCTGGGTTTTTTGTTTTTCCATATAAAGTTGATTATTATTCTCTCAAGGTCTGTGAAGAATTTTGTTGGTATTTTTTATGGGGATTGCATTGAATCTATAGATTGCTTTTGGTAGAATTGCCATTTTTACTATGTTGATCCTCCCAATCCAAGAGCATGGGAGATCCTTCCATATTCTGGTATCCTCTTCAGTTTCTTTCTTCAAAGCCTTAAAGTTCTTGTCAAATAGATCTTTCACTTCCTTAGTCAGGGTTACCCCCAAGATATTTTATGCTCTTTGTGGCTATTGTAAAAGGTGATGTTTCTCTGATTTCCCTCTCTGCTTCTTTGTTCTTTGTGTATAAGGAGGGCAACTGATTTTTTGGAGTTGATCTTGTAACCTTCCACCTTACTAAAGGTGTTTATCAGCTGTAGGAGTTCTTTGGTAGAGTTTTTGGGGTCGCTTATGTATACTATTATATCATCTGCAAATAATGAAAGTTTGACTTCTTCCTTTCCAATTTGAATCCCCTTGATCTCCTTATGCTGTCTTATTGCTATTGCTAGAACTTCAAGCACTACATTGAAGAGGTATGGTGAGAGTGTACAGCCTTGTCTTGGTCCTGATTTTAGTGGGATGGCTTTGAGTTTCTCTCCATTTAATTTAATGTTAGCTGTCGGCTTGCTGTATATTGCTTTTATTATATTTAGGAATGAACCTTGTATCTCTAATCTCTCCAAGATCTTTATCACAAATGGATGTTGAATTTTGTCAAATTCATTTTCAGCATCTAATGAAATGATCATGTTTTTTCCTTCAGTTTATTTATATGGTGGATTACATTGATAGATTTTCATATGTTGAACCAGCCCTACCTCTCTGGGATGAAGCCTACTTGATCATAATGTATAATTTTTTTTGATGTGTTCTTGAATTCGGTTTGCCAGTATTTTATTGAGAATTTTTGCATCGATGTTCATGAGTGAGATTGGGCTGTAATTCTCTTTCTTTGTTAAGTCTTTGTGTGGTTTTGGTATCAGGGTGACTGTAGCTTCATAAAAGGAGTTAGGCAATGACTCTTCTGTTTTTATTTTGTGAAACACATTAAGGAGTATAGGTATTAACTCTTCTTGGATGTTCTGGTAGAATTCTGCATCGAAACCATGTAGTCCAGGGCTTTTTTTTTGGTAGGGAGGTTTCTGATGACAGCTTCTAATTCCTCACAACTTACAGGTCTATTTAAACTGCTTACCTGGTCTTGACTTAATTTGAGTATATGGTATTTATTTTAAAAAGTGTCCATTTCTTTCACATTTTCCAATTTTGTGGCATACAGGCTTTTGTAGTAAGATCTAATGATTCTCTGAATTTCCTCTGTGTCTGTGGTTATGTCCCCCTTTTCATTTCTGGTCTTGTTAATTTGAGTGTTCTCTCTCTCTGGCATTTGATTAGTTTAAATAGGGGTTTGTCAATCTTGTCGATTTTCTCCAGGAACCAGCTTTTTGTTTCATTGATTCTTTGGATTGTTTTCTGTGTTTCTATTTTGTTGATTTCAGCCCTCAGTTTGATTATTTACAGTCTTCTACTCCTCCTGGGTGAATCTGCTTCTTTTTTTTTCTAGAGCTTTCAGGTGTGCTGTTAAGTCTCTCATGTGTTCTTTCTCCATTTTCTTTATGTGGTCACTTAGTGCTCTGAACTTTCCTCTTAGCACTGCATTCATAGTGTCCCATAGGTTTGGGTATGTTGTGTCTTAATTTTCATTGAATTCAAGGAAGACTTTAATTTCTTTCTTTATTTCTTCCTTGACCCAGGGATGGTTCAGTAGTTGACTGTTCAGTTCCCATGAGTTTGTAGGCTTTCTCATGTTAGAATTGTTGTTGAATTCTAACTTTATTCCACAGTGATCTGATAGTACATAGGTGGTTACTACAATTTATTTGTATTTATGGATGTTTGCTTTTTTACCAATTATGTGATCAATTTTTGAGAAGGTTCCATGAGATGCTGAGAAGAAGGTATATTCTTTTCTGTTTGGGTAGAATGTTCTATAGATTTCTGTTAGGTCCATTTGGTTCATTACATCTGTTAGATCTCTCATTTCTCTGTTAAGTTTCTGTCTAGTTGACCTGTCCATTGTTGAGAGAGGACTGTTGAAACCATCCACTATTAGAGTGTGGGGTTTGATGTATGCTTTGAGTTCGAGTAATGTTTCTTTTACATAAGTGGGTGCTTTTATATTAGGGACGTCGATATTCAGAATTGAGACTTCCTTCTGATAAATTGTTCCTGTTATTAGTATAAAGTGTCCATCTCCATCTCTTCTGTTTGATTTTAGTTTGAAATCAATTTTGTTAGATATTAGTAGAGCCACACCCACTTGTTTCTTTGGTCCATTTGATTGGAATACCTTTTCCCAACCCTTTACTCTGAAGTAGTGTCTGTCTTTGAGTTTGAGGTGTGTTTCTTGTAACCAGCAGAATGTTGGATCCTGATTTTATATCCATTCTCTTAACCTGTGCCTTTTTATAGGTGAATTGAGTCCATTGATATTAAGTACTATTAATGACCAATTGTTGTTAACTCCGGTTATTTTTTCTGGTGGTAGTGTTTGTGTGTTTCCCTTCTTTGAGTTGTGCTGGTGGTGGGTTTTCAGATGCTTGTGTTATTATGAGTGTTGTTGGCTTCCTTGGTTTGTGATTTTCCTTCTAGTATTTTTTTAAGGCTGGGTTTGTGGCTACGTATTGTTTAAATCTGTTTTTGTCCTGGAATATCTCATTTTCTCCATCGATGGTGAATGCAAGCTTTGCTGGGTATAGTAGTCTGGGTTTGCATCCATGGTCTCTTAGTGTCAGAAGCACATCTATCTAAGACCTTCTGGCTTTCATGGTTTCCATTGAGAAGTCAGGTATATTCTGATAGGTTTACCTTTATAAATTACTTGACCTCTTTCCCTTGCAGCTCTTAATATCCATTCTTTATTCTATACGTTTTGTGTTTTGATTATTATATGGCAAGGGGATGCTTTTTTTGATCCAGTCTATTTGGTGTTCTGTATGCTTCTTGTACCTTCATAGGAATATCCTTCTTTAGGTTGGGAAAGTTTTCTTCTATAATTTTGTTGAATATATTTTCTGGGCCTTTGAGCTGTAAATCTTCACCTTCTTCTACCCCTATTATTCTTAGGTTTGGTCTTTTCATTCTGTCCCAGATTTCCTGTATGTTTTGTGTTAAGAATTTCTTGGATTTGTTCTGTTCTTTAATCAGTGAGTTTATTTCTTCTATAGTATCTTCAGTGTCTGAGATTCTTTCTTCTATCTCTTATATTCTGTTGGTAATACTTGTCTCTGTAGTTCCTGTTCATTTACCCAAATTTTCCATATCCAGCCTTCCCTCGGTTTGTGTTTTCTTCATTACCTCTATTTCATTTTTCAAGTCTTGAACTGTTTCCCTTACCTGTTTGATTGCTTTTTCTTAGTTTTCTTGGTTCTCTTTGAGAGATTTATTCATTTCCTCTACCTTTTTGTTTGTTGTCTCCATTTCTTTACAGCAGTTTTTCACCTCCTGTTCCTCTATTATTTTCATAAAGTTCTGTTTAAAGTAGATTTCTTCTATTTCTTCTGGAGTAGGGTATTCAATTCTTCTTGTTTTATGATCTCTGGATTCTGGTGATGTCATGTTGCCTTTCAGGTTGTTGGAGGAATTCTTGCATTTGTGCCTGCCAATCTCTTCCTTCAAATGCAGCCAGGAGAGTCTTGGTGTCTTGGTCCAATCTTTGCTGTGACTGACTCTCTGGGTAGATCTCCTCAGTGAAGGTGCAGGAACTGTTCCTTCCTGGATGGAACTCCTCAGCACAGAAACAGGGACTCCTGCAGACAAAAGGGTGGCCATGGGAGGAGGGCAGGGTCGAGTGGAACACAAAAGACCCTGCAGCAGAAGCTGAAGGTGCCCTGCACTCCCTTGAGGGGACCTTGTGGCCTGCCTGGCCAGCAGACACTCACCCCTGTGGGTGGGTCGCCTTAGTGCAGGAGCAGGAAATGTTCCTGGGCCAAGGACTTTGCAGACAATAGGGCAGGCTTGGGGGAGGCAGGGTCATGTGTAACAAAGAAGCCCCTGCAGCAGGAGCTGGGGAGCTGTGCTCACTTCAGGACAGTCTGCCCTGAGGGTTGCTCACACTCACCTGTCTGGATGGGACTCCTCAGCACAGAAACAGGGATGCCTGATAGTCCAAGGACCCTTGAGACAAAAGGGTGGCCATGGGGGCTAGACTGTACCTTTTTTCAAACAAACAAACAAACTCAGTTGACCAAATCGTATTAAACAAAATCCTAGTATCCTCCTTTAGATGTGTAATCTCTTTATTGAAAAGGTTGGTATCAGTCTGTATTGTTTTTAAAAGTACCCCCAGACAACTGAAAATTGTTAGTTAAGATGGTTGTGTCTTCCTTAGATTTCCAACTTCTTTTCTAAAAATCCTGGATTCAGTCTGTAAAGATTGCATCATTTTCCTATTGTCAAACCATATTTTATGAAAAAAAGACAGAGTACAAGAAAAAAAGTGAATCTTAGAAATAGCAATGTAGGAGAGACATCATATGTGTCTTGTAAGACCTCACACATGGTGTAAGTGAAAAGGCTATGGAAAGCTTGGATGGTTAGATTGTCTGACATATTGCCCTTTTAAAATTCAAAACAATAAGTCTTACCTGTGGTCTAATCAGCCAGAGTAGGTGCAATAACCATTGCCTGCCAGTAGGTGTCAGGGTGCACCTGAATTCATGTGCTTTGTTTTAGATGGCTGAATTGAAAGGGAATACTGAAAAATACTCAAATCAAGAAGTTATTTATTTATTTATTTATTTATTTATTTATTTATTTATTTATTTATTGTATAGATCACAGACCGTGTGTTCTGTGAATGTCTTTGGCTGTTCAATAGTTTCCTGCTCTGTTGGCGTGGGCTGTGGGGCATGGGGTGCAGAACTGAGGGAAGCGGAGTGGGTAGTCTATGTTCATTGTGGCAGGGCACATGAGACTGTAGTGGCCCCACGTTTGGGCACCAGATATAGTGAATTAGGTCAGTACAATAAATAACCAGGCCAGCTCAAGAATAATAATTATTTTTAATGGATAAGAGGGGAAAACTCACACTGCAAGAGTGGGAGGTACGACTTCCTATCTGTCTGGTGGGCACCACGCAGAGAGAGAGCAAGCATCTGGGTCCTCCCAGTTTTTTTTTCTGGGGTCCAGGTCACTATGCCTTAATTAGATGAGATTAGTTGACAGAGTTTCCCCCTCAAATCTACTTTAGGTCTATTGCAGCACAGAATAGGGCAAGGCAGGAATTCCAAGAAGATAGAAGAGGAGAGAGTAGGCAGAGTCAGAGAGAAGCCATGTAGCTGCTGCAGGAGACAGATGCCTGCACACTGGTACCAA
Source organism: Alexandromys fortis (assembly GCF_014885135.2). Classification (NCBI taxonomy): domain Eukaryota; kingdom Metazoa; phylum Chordata; class Mammalia; order Rodentia; family Cricetidae; genus Alexandromys; species Alexandromys fortis. Next base: position 1,013,131 of record NW_026067905.1, read on the forward strand.
TAACCATAAGCCTTGTGGTAAAATACAAAATAATAGAAATGGGTTAATTTAAGATGTAAGAGTTAGTTAATAAAAAGCTAATTGGTCAAGCAGTGTTGTAATTAATACAGTTTCTGTGTGATTATTTTGGGTCTGGGTGGCCAGGAAACAAATGAGAAGTCTCTGCCTACAATCTGGCTTGCATCTCCTGCTACCCAACTTCAACATTCTAGGGGCCCAGAAACTGGATTACAGTTTTAGGATGTACAATCTAAAAATTGTTTTACATACATACACAAAAAATTTTCATGCATATGATTTAGGATTATATACATTAAATTTCTTTTAATGTTCTATTCATTGTTACTGTATGTAGGGTGGCTACGAGTGTGGGTATCTGTGTGCTGTAGTAGGCATATGGTGGTCAGAGGACAATTAGTGGAGTCAGGTGTTCCCTTCAACTTTTATGTGGGATCCAAGGATTGAACTTCGGCCATCAGAGTTTCATGATAAGCGCTTTTATCCTCTGAACCATCTTGCAGACATTATATACACGATTGATAAACAGAGCAATTAAAAACCCATTCCATCACCAGTCCAAGTGCTCGGTCAAGTTTTCTGCTTGTCTGTGACAGTTGCTGTATACCCCCTTTCGTGCTTGGCAATCGTCACTTAACTCTGTTGAGATGGGTTCAGGCATGGACAATGCTTTCCAGTGAGCACGAATACGAGCAAGATAAAACTATTTCAATGGTGTTTGCATTTTCTGTGAGAAAGGGAAGTTTCTGCTCTGTGATGTTGGTTGTCTTTCTTGATGGGGTGGTTTACAGTTTTCTGTGTGTATAATAAATGTTCCCTTGTTTTGTTGTTTTTTCCTATGCTTTGTATTAACTCTTGCTATCTCTAGGCTTTCAACTAAATTTTAGACAAGTGACTGTCCTTTCTGCTTTGGATTCTCTAGCTAAGGTGGCCTCACATTCAACTTGATTTGTCGGACAGTCTTGGAAGTTCGTCACATTTCAACATCCCAAATGCCTCCATTTGGTACTCTTTGAGAGAAGGTTTCTCACTAGATTCGGGACTTACCCATTTTGTGAGGCTGACCGGCCAGAAAGCCTAAGGGTCTCTACCTTCCTAGTGCTGAGATTACAGGTATATGCCACTGTGCCCAACTTTTTAAAAAAGGACTTTTGGGGGGAATTGGAGTTAGGTCCTCATGCTTGTGCAGCAAGCACTTGACCAACAAACCATCCCAGCCCTGCGTCAATAGTTTTTACCACTGTGCAACCACACAGAAAACTTCAGCTTGTACGGCAGAGGTCAAGTAAGGGAGGCGGTAAACAGATATTTGGGGATGCTGCAGCCATGCAGGAATAAGATGCAGAGTGGTAGAGCAGGACACCCACTATTCTCCCCTAGCTTGTGCATGTGCATAAGTGCCTTCCTGCATGCACACACACACACACACCACCACCACCACCACCACCACCACCACCACCACCACCACAGGATGAACAATTTGGTGGCCACTAATTGTACTCTTGAATTCATTCCACAAAATTGAAATTTTGTGCCCTATGGCCAACATCTTGTGAACACTTTCTCTCTCTCTTAGAAGTTCAGATTTTCATACGTGGAGTGGAATCGAATGCTGCCTGACTCTTGGTGCCTGGTTTATTTCATTGCAAACAACGTCATCCAGGTTCATTCATATCATCACATGTGACAGGACACCCTTTTTCCATACTGAATGATATTCCTCTGCATAGAGAAATGATACTGTCTCTATTCACTCAGCCACTGGTAGACATCTGATCCACTCTCTTGGCTATGGTGAACAATGCTAGATTAAACACGGGAGTTTCTATGACCTCTTCAACGTGCCAATTTTGTCTTCTCTTGGATGTGCACACAAGTGGGATTGCTGGATCATATGGTAGTTCTATTTTTAACTTTTTGAGGAATCTCTACACTGGTTTCCATCATGGTTGAATTAATTTACATTCCTATCAACAGCATGTAAGGCTTCCCTGCCACCACATCCTTTACAACCAAACCTATATTTAAAATTAATTTAAGAAGATAAAGCTGATTCTGCTTCTCTTTGAAGTAAGAGTGTTAGGTCTGTCCATGTCATTTTAAACAGGTATTTATTCATTAAAGTTAAAAAAACATTTTAAATATTAAAGACCCTCAAAGTATTCTTGGTGGGCCACAAAAAAATCACTTCAAAAATTTCCAAGGCCCATTTCCCTGGGAGTTACCTTCAATGACAAGGCAAAAAGGACTTTGTATGTGTGATCGGGTTAACCTTAAAATAGAGAAATAACCTGAGTGGATTCTAGAATAGCACCACATAAATCCATTAAAGTGGAGAGGGTGGGAGGGGCTTGTCTGGAATCTGTAGGAGGGCACTGACAGCCTAATAATATCCAGGCTTCCAACTCACAGTGCTCTCAGACCGCTGAGAACTTATTTCCCTCAGTAGTATTTTGTGGTTTTCTGTACACAAAGGTTGCTCAGTTTTGCTGTTATAAATGCTTAAGTGTTTCAGATAAGGGGAGGGGAGTCCTGTGGTAAGCAGTATTGGTTTTGTTTGCTCACATTTTAATTTTCACAAGTCATTCATTTTGCTATCTATACTGATTTTTATATCAATTTGTATTCTTCATCCCTTTCTTAGTTTTAGCATTTTTTTTTTTTGTGGAATCATTGGAATTTCCTAAGCAGATTATCAGTGCCATGAAACTTATCGTTTGTTTGTTTGTTGAGACAGGGTTTCTTTGGGTAGCCCTGGGCATCCTGGAACTAACTCTGTAGACCAGACTGGCATCAAACTCAGAGATCTGCCTGCCTCTGCCTTCTAAGTGTTCGGATTAAGGCGTGCATCACCAATGCCTAGAGATAATTTTATTTCCTTGTCTCAATCTGCATGGTTTTTATTTCTATTTCCTATTAAATTGGTCTTATTAATAATTGCTTTGTTGAACAATTGGGTATAGCAAGTAGGATACAGCCTTAGGGAGAAGGCACTTAGATTTTTCACCATTAGAAAATGCTGCTGTCTGGGCTAGCGAGATGGATCAGCAGATTAAGCATTTTCCCTGAAAGCCAGATGACTACAGTTTGGACCCCTGGGACCCACATAAATGTCCAGTAGGCATAGCTGCCTGCTTGTACTCTCAGCCTCTTTAGAAGGTAGAGACAAAGATTCCCCCAAACCAAGTTAGCTAACAAGACTAGGTGTATCCGGGAGCTATGGGCTTGAGAGATAATGGAGAAGTACTCCTGACATTTACTAAGACTTTTTCTTTCAGTGCTGGTATTGAACTCAGGTCCTCACGCTTGTTTGGTAAGTGAGCTACACCTCCAATTGATGACTTATGTCAGAATATGACCTTTTATATTACACTTTTTATATGCATTGTTAAAATGTTTATACCTCCTTTTGTTGGATGGCCTTTTGTATAAGTGATAATCAGATCAACAAGCTGGAGTTGTTTGTTATTTAATTAAAAATTATTTTGTGTCTAAGGCCTGTGTATTGTGTGTCTGTAGTGCCTGTGTAGGCCTGAACAGGGCATCGGATTTCCTGGGACTGGAGTTACAGATGGCCAAGAGCCACTGAGTGGGTGCTGGGACTTGAACCTGGGTCCTCAGCAAGAGCAGAACATGTTCTTAGCCTCTGGACCACCTCTCCCACCCCAGTAATGTGTACATGTTTTAAACTCTTCTATGTCTGCACTAGTTTGACTTCTACTTGTTCTCCTGGTTATTGACAGGAGAGTCAAAATTTAAAAGGCAGTGGTGCCTGTGCTTGTCACCTTTCATTCCAATGTGTTATTTATTTTGGAGTTTTGTTGCTAGACCATGTACATCACTGAGCCGTTTCTCATGGTTCAGGACCCACCTTGTGTCTGGCTGTACTCTTTTATGCCAAGATTTGCAGGAATCTGTATAGCTATTTCAGTGGTACCAATCAATTGTGTGTGTGGGTCTTTCTGCACAAGACTGCTGATTCAGACCCCAGCCCCAACAGCTGTTTTCTTACTTCAGTTGGGTTTGGGTGGTTCATACCTTTTTTTATCTTTCTTCTTTTAATTACACTTTGAGTTTTATGTAAAACTCATGTACTTGATCAGTTTGGTTCATCAAATCTGATAATGGTTGCTTTTTAAAGTGAATATTAAGACCATTTTAATGTAGCTATTGATATAATTCAAGTAAAATCTACCATCTGGCTTTTTCTTCCTACTTGTTCCATCTGTGCTTGGTACACGTGTGTATACACATACACACATACATATATACACACATTTTCTTTCTTCTTTATTTTCCCTCCACTATTGGTGTGTAAGTTATGACTCCTCTTAAGAGAACTTGTAATAGGCTTTTTAGCATATACTCTTATTATAGCCCTCCTTCATATAGATCACACTACAAGATACATCAAATAGGCCGGGCGGTGGTGACGCACGCCTTTAATCCCAGCACTCAGGAGGCAGAGGCAGGTGGATTTCTGTGATTTCGAGACCAGCCTGGTCTACAAGAGCTAGTTCCAGGACAGGCTCCAAAACCACGGAGAAACCCTGTCTGGAAAAACCAAAAAAAAAAAAAAAAAAAAAAAAAGATACATCAAATAAATGAGAGTAATTATGCTGTTATCTCTGAATTATCTTGGATGATTTCAATCAACCTTATTGTTCTTCTGCATGTTCTCACTGCCTTTGGCTCTAATTTTCTGAGTTCAGTGCTCAACTGTATTGTCAATCTTTCTAGCTTTTGATGCATATATAAAGTTATAACTTCCCTGATGGAGGTGGGTCTTGTAATAATAAAGAAACTGCCTCGGCCCTCATAGGACAGAAAATTAGGTAGGTGGAGTAAACAGAAGAGAATTCTGGGAGAAAGAAGCTGAGGAAGTGGCCATGATTCTCCCGCTCCAGACAGACGCAGGTTAAGATCCTCCCTGGTAAGCCAGCTCGTGGGCTACACAGAATATTAGAAATGGGTTAGAACAATATGTAAGAGCTAGCCAATAAGAAACTGGACCTAGCCGGGCCAGACAGTGTTTGAAAGAATACAGTTTCCGTGTAATTATTTGGGGCATAAGCTAGCCATGCGGGCGGCCGGGTGCCGGGGACGCAGCCCTGCCGCT
>NW_026067905.1:1020507-1205447 GCF_014885135.2 Alexandromys fortis
TAATAATAAAGAAACTGCCTCGGCCCTCATAGGACAGAAAATTAGGTAGGTGGAGTAAACAGAAGAGAATTCTGGGAGAAAGAAGCTGAGGAAGTGGCCATGATTCTCCCGCTCCAGACAGACGCAGGTTAAGATCCTCCCTGGTAAGCCAGCTCGTGGGCTACACAGAATATTAGAAATGGGTTAGAACAATATGTAAGAGCTAGCCAATAAGAAACTGGACCTAGCCGGGCCAGACAGTGTTTGAAAGAATACAGTTTCCGTGTAATTATTTGGGGCATAAGCTAGCCATGCGGGCGGCCGGGTGCCGGGGACGCAGCCCTGCCGCTGCTCCTATTTCAACACTTCCCCTGTGATTTTTCCCTTTAAAATACCACAAGTTTTACATAGTGTTTAATTCGGAATATTTATAATGACCATTTTGACTTCTGAACTTTTGAATTATTCAGAAATATATTTCTAGCCTTCCAGGGTAATTTTTTATTCACTTTTTTTTCCGATTAAGTTGCATAATGATAGAATATTTTGATCCGAATGACAAGTTATTTGGAAAATGTTGAAGATTTATTTCCTTGTTGCTTATTCAGTTTATATAACCATCCCAAATGTGTATGAAGGAGAAAATGAATTGTTTGCTGTGAGCCACACTTCATCTCCCCGGGTCATCTAGCTTTCTTCCATTTTTCACATATCTGTAAAATCTAGATTGTTAGTTGTATCGTTGAATCTTGGCTCGTGTTGACCATCAGCTTCCCGGGCTCTGGAGTCACTGAAGGGAGAAGTCTCCATGCATGTCTGTGAAGAATGTCCTAGAGTCAGTTCATTGGTGTGGTATCGTTGCTGTCTTTCCTGTTGCTACAATAAAACACACTGGCAGTGCTGTGGGACAATGGTCTTTCATCCTGTCATGTGTATTATTTTCAATAAAATGCTGATTGGCCAGTAGCCAGGCAGGAAGTATAGGTGGGGTTCCCAGACAGGAAGTAGAGGCAGGGCAATGAGAACAGGAGAATTCTGGGTAAAGGATGCAGTCCGCAGTCATGACCCAGACGCAGAGGAAGCAAGATGTGACTGCCTCGCCAAATAAGGTACCAAGCCACATGGCTAGTACAGACAAGAATAATGGGTTAATGTACAAGGTAAGAAAGAGTTAATAAGAAGAGCCTGAGATACTAGGCCAATCAGTTTATTATTGGTGTAGACTTCTGTGTGATTTCTTTGGGACTAAACAGCTGTAGGACTGGGTGGGACAGAAACCTCTGTCAACATAGCAGAATTAGCTTAAGAGTGAGAGGGTTCATTATGGCCCCCATTTGAGGATATAATTTGCAGTGGCAGGGAAATCCTGGCACCACAAGCCTGAGGCTGGGACCCATTGCATCTGCAGTTAGGAAATATAAACAGTGATGATATTCCGCTGGCTCGCTCCTTTTCTTTCAGGCCAGGGCCCAGCCCATGGTATGATGCTGCCCAAACTTAGGGTAGGTCTTCCCACCTCCATTACCCCTTCACACACATGCCCACAGATTTGTCTCCAAGGTGATTCTAGATCCCCCCCAGGTTGGTCATTGGTATAAACCGTCATATATAGGAGAAAGCAAGCATGGATGGGATTTCTTCTTTCCTTAATCTTGTAAACCACCTTCTGCTGTCTTCCGTATCTCCCCTGCCTCTCATTTTTTCAAAGCTAAAGAGTGAAGGCTTTGCTCTGGTTGGGCTTTGGTTGAAGGAAGTAAATGATGTGGCTGGTTAGGCTTTGGTTGAAGGAGGGATTTGATGTGGCTGGCTTGAAATAGATGGACCAATGTACTGTTCTTTGTGTTCACAGTGAGCCTGTTTGCCTTCTTGTCATCTGTATGCTCTTGGGAGCAGCATCTTCCATTTCTTCCAGGAATCTTGGCTGTTTTCCTAATGAGGGCTAGCTTTTAGCCCAACTCAGTTTCTAATGTTCCTTCTTTCACAAGGCTAGTCATCTCCAGCTCACCCCCGTTTCTTATTCATAGAACATTTAAAGACCATTGTAGCATTATTAATTAGTTTAATCTCTCTATCTCTCTCTTACTCTGTGTGTGTGTATGTGTGTTTGTGTGTGCATGTGCACACGCATTGGGGGTGCTCCACATATGTGTGCATGGTGCATGTATGTGGAGGCCAGAGTGTCAGGTGTCTTTCTCCATTTCTGTCTACTTTAATTTTTGAGACAGGGTCTCTAACTGACTCTTACTGATTTGTAATATGGAGGCTACTTGTTCGTTTCCAAGCTACCCAGACTCCCGAAAGAACCACACAGAAAATGTATTAATTAAATCACCGCTTGGCCAAATACTTCAGTGTAATGCTAGCTAGCTCTTACATCTAGAACTAACCCATCTCCATTATTTTATATTTTACTATGAATTTCATGGCCTACTGGCAAGGTTTCAACATGTCTGTCTCTGGCTCCATGGCTTCTCCCCTGACTACACCTTCCTTCTCCCAGCATTCAATTTCGTTTTCCCCTCCTATCTCTGCTCTACTCTATCAGGCCAAGCCAGTTTCTTTATTAACCAATGGTATTCACAGCATACAGAGGGAAATCCCACATCACTGATTGACTAGACTCGTTGGACAGCACACCCCAGGACCCGCCTGACTCCCACCTCCCCAGTGTCAGGAGTAGAGGTGGATGTCACATGCCTGTTTTTAACGTGACTTCTAAGGGAGCTGCATTCAGGCCCTCACGCTCTCACACCCAGCACTTGCACACAGAGCCGTGGTCCTGAACCTCTGTTCTAGGGTGTTTATTGCTGGGATGAAACACCATGGCCAAGAATAAGTCGGGGAGGAGAGTTATTGCATCTAGAGAAGTCAGAGAGCTCAAGGCAGGGCCCAGAGGCAGGAACTGAAGCAGAGACCATGGAGGAGTGCTACAAACTGCCTTTCTCTAAATGTCCTTCTCAGCCTGCTTTCTTATGCACCCAGGACCACTGGCCCATAGGTGGCACCACCCACATGGCTGAATCTTCCCCCATCATCAATCAAGAAAATGTACCACAGTTTTGTCTAGAACTAGGCTGGTGGGAACATTTTCTCAACTGAGAGGCCTTCCAAAAAAACCCTAGCTTGTGTCAATTTGACACAAAACTTGAGGACATCAATCTCTAATATTAGCCTAATTTTGGTCTTTTGGGGATTCGTGGTACACAGAAGCCTAAGGAGAAGTGACAGAATGGCTGGCTTGTGAGTAGACAGACTCTACAACTTTATCCCAGAGATCTGCCTGCCTCTGTCCTGAGTACTGGGGTTAAAGCAGATGCCACCACACCTAGCTCTAGTCCTGTTTTATGTGGTGCTGGGGATTGGAGTCAGGACATCATACATGCTAGACAAGCACTCTACCAACTGAGCTAAGTTTCTATGTTCTCCATTTACTTTTAATGTTCTAATTTCCAAAAATATCTAAGCTTAGAGTATCTCGGTTCTCTCCAATAAGCAAGGATTTAATGACATTGCCTATGCCTTTATAGTTCTAACTTTATATTCATATGCAAGTTATGAGTTATGATTGCTTTCACTTTATAAATACATATTTGGATAACCACTATTATCTTTTTCTGATGCCAGATTATTATTATTTTTAACCTACCATTTATTTCTCCTGGGGTCATTTCTATCTTTCATCTCATATACATTTCTTACAATTTAGTACGTGAATGAGACTGAGTTTTTTATATGCTTCTCGGTTCACCATACTTCTTCCAGAAAACAGCATCATGGCTCCTGGCAGAATACCAGACAGTCAGGTCTGTGGTTTAAAGGTGAAATGTACCTCCTAGGTTCATGTGTCCCTAGTCGGAGGCATTGTTTACGGGGATTGTGAAGCCTTTAAGAGTTGGAACCTCACTGGAGGAAGTGGATCACTGGGGGCGGGCCTTGAAGCTTATAGCCCCGCCTCACTTCCTGTTCTGTTTCTGCTTCCTGGCTGCAGACTGCCATGATGTGGGAGTGATTTCTTATTAATAAAGAAACTGCCTAGGCCCCTTGATAGGCCAACCCTTAGGTGGGTGGAGTAACAGAACAGAATGCTGGGAGAAAGAAGCTGAGTTAGGAGTCGCCATGATTCTCCCACTCCAGACAGACGCAGGTTAAGATCTTTCCTGGTAAGCCAGCTCGTGGGCTACACAGAATATTAGAAATGGGTTAGATTAATATGTAAGAGCTAGCCAATAAGAGGCTACAGATAATGGGCCAGGCAGTGTTTAAAAGAATACAGTTTCTGTGTAATTATTTCGGGGCATAAGCTAGCCATGCGGGCGGATGGGTGCCGGGGACACAGCCCGCAGCTCCTAACACTACACTGCCATATGACTGGCTGCCCCTGGTTCTTGCTGCCAAGCCTTCCTTGCCATGATGGAATCATCCCTCTAGAATTAACTGTATGCCAGAATGCTTCCTCCTGTAAGCTGCTTTTGTTGAGGATTTGATTATAGCAACAGAATAGTAAGATACCTAGGAACGAGTGGGCGAGCGAGTGAATGGAGGAGCTTGATAGTCACTGGGGTCAGAAGGGTAATTTTGGTCCTGGAATCAGAAGATTATTAATGCAAGAATGTCTACGGGCCGCAGACAGCTTTGGCAAAATACCATTTAAATGTCAGTTTTCTCATTCGAAATGGGAAGTATCTGTGTCCCAAATCCCAGTATGTTTGGGTCCCAAAGTAAAAAGGACACAAGCAGCTTATTTTAAAATGCTGCATTAATTCTAAAATTATATAAATTCTGTGAAATCAGTTGAGTACTATAAAATAATTAATTTGAATTGAGAAACATTTCTGAAATATGAGTTTAAATCTACAATCCATTTCTTGAATCTGGTGAATGATTCAGAATTTATGTTAAAGTCAGTGAATATCTTCCTTCTTAAGCAATAGAATCATCTCATATTTCACAGACTTAACTCCTGGAGAATTTGATTACCTCAATGAGTAAAAACTGTGAAGTAGACTTTTCTCTTGTATATCAATATAATGCTTTTATCTTGATGGTTTTTGAAATAAGTTCATATGGAAATGATTATTGTGAAAACTTGATACTTTGAATACCCATGTTTCCTTGACAGAGAATTATATATTTGGGATTGTTTGGGGAATTTGATTAGATCCCCAGAGAAGACAACTGAAACCTGAGCTGTGACAGACCAGCCCCTCTGATGTATAGAGTAAACTTCCTCTGTCTGTATTACAGTCAGTCACCCAGACATTCAGAGAATCTACTAGAAGGCAGATAATCTACTACAAGACCATAGGGCAGAAGATGACTGCACTGTACCTGTGGGATACAAAGCCATGCCTATCCCCATAACACACGGCCTGTTGACTCACCCTCGCTGGCCTTGGGAGGTATTTGCTGGGCTGTTACAGATGAGCCAGCATATGTACACATGGCATGGACCTCCTCCTTATATGTGAAATGGAGAAAAATTGTCTTTTATGGCTTGACCATGCTTACATCTGATGGACCTCCACAGAATTTAAATCAGTCAGCACCCTTGATCCTCCTCTTTGAAGTAAAGCACTCAGCCAGGATGGACTCACAGTGTACACGTTAGAGAGGATCATTAGTTTACAAATATTCTGCACTGGCACAAATACCTCATTTGCTGGAGTGGCTACGCTGAGGGAAACAAGAGCTGAAGCATCAATTTATAATGGGTGGAAGGAGGCAAGAGCAAGTGGGCTCGATATATTGATGGCTCTTCGTTCCCTCGGGCATTTTCCAGAAAGCTCTTTATATTTATTCATACCTTGTTCCAAAGGTGTGCACTGAGGCAGTCTTAGGTAGGGGCCCCTGAGAGCCTGGTGTTCTATGACAGTTAATGGGATAGATGAAGGCACCCCTTTGTGCCTCAGGCTTTAGGTTCTAGCCTATTAATCATCTCTTTGTAAGTGCTTCCCTACATTGTTTCATCTGATCTTGGTGCATTAAAAAGAGGTCTCCTGCAAACTGATGCAGGATGTCTTGTACATGTGTTGCTTTTATTGGATAATGAATAAAGGTGCTTCAGTCAATGACTTTGCAGGGTATAGCCAGGCAAGAAGTCCGAATATATATATATATATATATATATATATATATATGGAGGGGGGCAGAGTCAAGGAGATGCTGCCACAGGAAGGAACCTTTCTGGCAAGCCACAGCCTCATGGCAATACATGGATTAATAGAAATGGGTTAATTTAATATATAATAGCTAGGTAGGGATACACCTAAGCTAATGGCCAAGCAGTATTGTAATTAATATGGTTTCCATGTGATTTATTTGGGTCTGGGTAGCCAGAAAAGAATGAGCAGTCTCTGTTTACACAGTGGCACCAGTGTGGGCCAATTGCATGCACATCAAACCCGAGAGAGCTTAGGAAGGAATTCTAGACACAAAAGAACAGAGTTAAGCACAGCTTCATGGTAACATTATCTCAGCTGGACTCTGTTTGCTCATGGAGAGCAAAGGCATGGCTCCTTTAAGAGAAATTTTTCTGACTCATCATAGCAGCTTCCTGGTTCATGCTGATCCTGTTAATGAACACTTAAATGGAGTCTGTGAGCAGCATGTTACAAATTGCTTAATGGTGACATAGACATGCTATGTCACTGGAGCTGGGGCAGTGAACATGGCTCACAGAGTGAACATGCTCTGCCATGTTGGACTGGGTGGATCAAACAGGCAGGGCCATGGAGTAGGTCCTAGCCATAGCCCCTTAGCATTTAAAAAAAATGTACTCCTGGTCAGAAAAAAATGATTACAGGTATACAATAAAAACATATTCAGACAGAAAAAAGACCTCTGAATGGGTTGTGGTGTTGGATAAATGTGAATGGGCTTAAGAGAGAAGAAACAGTACAGACAGTTATAGTTAAAGGAGTAAAGATAATAAAATAAATATTTAAAAGTAATAGAATAAAATAAAAGTCATATAAAGATGGAAAATACACAGAGTCTGGATTATGTATACTATTGTGTTTTCTTTGAATCTTTTGACAATGAATGAGCTAACTACAAAGAGACATTTCATTGTACAGGCTGCTAAGCTAAACTAACATAAAGATATCTTGACTTCAAAATTTGAGTCTAACGATATGTTACTTTGGAAAAGAGGTTCTGCTTTTGTTTCCATAGAAGATGAGAACCTGTGGATTCCTTCCAGGCTAATGTGGTTTGATGGAACAAGATCATGACCCTAAAAATACTTTGCCCAACAAACAGCAAAAAGCAGTTTGGAGAAAACTATTCCCCAATTCCAAAATGATTATTTATAAATGTTTGTTTTTATTTAAAGGGTTTTCATTATAAATGGTTAAATGATCACAGTCAACCTCTTTCTAAAAAAGTATGGGGGAGAGATATGATATAAAGATGAATACTTTGCATTGGTATGGATCTTAGTCTATTGATATAAATTTAAGGTCGATTTGTTAAATTGTGCATATGTATTTTTGTTCTTGTTTAAGGTATTATGTTTGTGCATCTCATTTAAAGATATAATGTGTAGTTAAGAAATAAAGATTAATAGATAGCCATATATAATAGTCAAACTTGTAGTCATGTTACAGATATATATTTTACATGGATAGGTATTCTTCAAACCTTTCAAAGACCTACAGAATATGGCATTTGAAATATCTTAAGAACTTAGACTTTTATAGTCAGTGAGACATGTCTACTTCTGCCAGCACCAATTACTTCAAGAGGATGATGGGCATCAAAGAAGCTGCTTATGGAGTTTGCTAGCCATTTGAGCAAGAAACTGCTCTTGCCTAGACTGCTTTATGGTATACTGTATAAACTGGACATTCGGGATCCACAGGCAAATGGCTGTTGAACTTGCCTGAAGAAGGTGAGACAACCCATCAGGGTTTCTGCTTTATGAAATAATCTGCCAAACATTCTTCAGGATAAAGAAGAAAGAAACTGATGAACTTCACCATTACAAGGCAGAACAGGATCTTCAAATTTCCTGCTTCTTAGAAAAGTCCGCCAGATACTATGGGCCTGTAGGCTGAAGATGGATGCCCCAATGTTACAGAAGAGCTTTGGGTAACTGTACAGGCAGCAAGATGTCTCTGCAAATTCTAGAACTTTGGTAGTTGCTTATGATGCATTTCTTGCTTACTTAAGTAGTATTATATTCTGCTGGGGTCTTGAAGATTTGAAGACAGACAGCTATAGTTATAATTTTCCTTAGTTTAATAAAGGATAAGTTAGATATGAAACTTAAGGCTCACAAAAAATAGTGTAACTAATTCTTGCATGATACCTGTTTCATTATATGCAGTTTTACTGTGTTAAAGTTAAAGCCTTCCTTTTTATTTAAATAGAAAAGGGAGGTAATGTGGGATGTATTTCTGTGTATGCGTTATTTTTTTTTATCAGATAATGAATAAAGCTGTTTCAGCCAATGACTTAGCAGAGTACATCCAGGTGGGAAGTCCAAATAGAGATATATAGAGAGAATAGACAAGCTGCCAAAAGATAAAGACACTGCTGCCAGAACCTCTCTGGTAAGCCACAGTCTCGTGGTGATACACAGATGATTAGAAATGGGTTAATTTAAGAAGAAGAGCTAGGAAGAAATATACCTAAGCTATTGGCCAAGGAGTATTGTAATTAGTATAGTTTTTGTGTGATCATTTGGATCTGTGCAGCCAGAAAGAATAAGAAGTCTTCACTTATACTAACAGCATAGGAACTGGTGCACAATATTGATGTGGACTATTAATTGCATATAAAATGAAAGAAAAATTAGTTTTTTTTGAAATGAAAACGATACTATTATGGCTAGGGAGATGGCACAGTGGTTAAGTGTGCTTGCTTCTTTTCCAGAGGACTTAGGTTCCGTTGACAGCACCCAGGTTGGGTAGCTCACAACCATCTGTAACTGTACCTGCAGGGGAATCCAACACCGCTGGCCTCTGAGGACACTTGAACGCATGTCTTTTTACCTACATACAGGTACTTATGTGTAAGCGCGCACACACACACACTTAAAAATAATAAAAATAAAGGCTTGAGAGGTAGCTTAAGAACACTTGTTGCTCCTACAAAAGTTGTAGATTCAGTTCTAGGACCCACATGGTGGTTCACAACTGTCTCTAACTCCAGTTCCTTTTTTGACTTCTGTGAATGACAGTTATACTGCACATATATACATATTATAAAAATGATAAAAAATGAATCTAAAATTATGGTGTTACTTATAGAAATACTTTTAGGCATAAAGCTGTTCTTTTAATTTTATACAAAAAGTTTTTTCTCATGTTTATGCATCTCTGATCATATGTTGCTAGTTAAAACCGTGGTGCTGAGGTTGGAGAGCAGTGGTTAATCATGCTTACTGCGCTTGCAAGGGACCTGGGTCTTCTTTGTGGGTGCTGAGAACCAAACTGGGTTTATTTAAACAGCAATTAGAAAAAGAATTTAAAAAGAGGTCAATTATTTCTTGTTCTACATTGTAAGTTGCTATAACCTTTGACTTTAACATTGATTTTATCTATTTAGAGATTTGGCAGAATTTTTGAAAAGTAGGAAGCGTGATGCTAAGTATCATGTTTCTCTTCCTTTGTTTTTTTAATCTTTGTATGAGTGTTTATGATTGAATCGTTCTGTTTTATTGTATCACAAGTTGGTTGTGCATCTAAAAACTTCACCCATCAATGATAATGAATTACTTTTCTCATTATATGACCCAAATATCTGATATTATATGTCATGCTGTATGCACTGGTGTTGACTGTGCCATAGAGGGTGTTGGTGACACACTTCTATGACCCCAGCACTCTGGAGGCATAGTCTGGAGGGTTCCCTTAAGTTCTAGTCCAGCTTGATCTATACAGTGAATTCCTAGACAGCCAGGGGTATGTAGTGAGACCTTGTCTTAGAAACAAAACAAAACTGATGGTAATGTCTCACTCTTTTCTAGGTTCTCCCACAGTTGAGGATGTTCATTCCTTGTACTTCTAATCTGGAGGCCTGGCCAATGGCAACTGGAGAAACTCACTGATTTCAGACATGTCAAAGTAAGAAAATTGTACATATTCAAATTGCAAAAATAGTGTAATGGCTAGGGAACAAATACATAGTCATAGAAAAACTTAATTGAATGTTGTCAAACCTTTGAGTCCCTAAGAAATCTTGTTCTTGTCTTGATATTGATTTTCTGAGAATTGTGGTATTTGAATGCAAATGGCCCCCACAGGCTCCTATGTTTGAATGCCTGGCCTCACCCAGTTGGTGGACCTATTTGTGAAGGACTAAAAGGAGGTGTGGCCTTGTTATAGAAGGTGTGTGGCTGGTGGTGGGCTTTGAGGTTTTGTTTCCACTGTGTCTCTCTCTGCCCTGTGGTTTTTGTCTCCACATAAAAGCTCTCAACCACTGCTCTGTTTCCATGCCTGCCTGCCACCATGTTCCCTGCCATGATGTCATGGACCTCTGAAACTGTAAGCAAGCCCTCAGTAAGAAGCCTGATGACGACAAAAGTGAAGGTGTTGGGTTAGAAGCTCCCTCAACATCCCCTGTGCTTCATGAAGAAAATGCTTTGTCAATGGCTAAAGCTGGAAAAAGTAAAGTAACAGAATTCTTAATAGACTGTTAAAAAATGTTCAATTCCCTGGATCACAAAAGAATGCTACTCTGTTGTTATAGGTTATGGGTTCCTCCTCACCCTCTCTTCCTCCTCCTCCCTCCCCCCTCTCTATCCTTCCCTCTCCTCCTCCCTTTTTTTCCTTTTAGGGTAATTGATAAGTGGTACAGTTGCCCAGCTGAGGAGGCATGACGCTGGGATTCTGCATCCATGGCTGGCCTCTTCCTCTGTTCCCATCTGTAGCTGCTGAGGATGCACAGCACAGAGAATGACCAGTTGAAAAATGAGAGGTTTACAAACAGGAACAAATGCATGGGTCATCTTCACATGGCCTCAGTCAAAGACATGGAGAAGGATGGCCTCTGACCTCTACCAAGATAGGAAGCACTTGGGGTCTGGTCAGAGACGAGGCGGAAGACTCTAGAGGGCCCTTTGCCAAAGACAGGAGTTCCTTATATCTGGATGAAAGGACTGAAAATACAGTAAGGACAATTTCAATGTTTCTACTTCATTTCTGTGTTTTATTGCTAGCTCTGTATTTGATTGTATTGTAATTAATTACTCTCTGTTTCTTTTCTTGACCTATGGTCCAGAGCCTCGATGGAGAACTGAGTGCAAACATTCTCCCACATCAGCACACTGCTTTGGTTGGTTTGCTCATTTTGGGGTTGACATGGAAGAGATTATTTGTTGGAGTTTGTTGCTTCGGGCCATCTTCTATTTTGGTTACATAACAGGGACAGAAATGTCTCCCTCTCTCCTAGGTTCGTCCTGTAGAAGACACAGTGCTGAGAAATTATACTGGCCTGGGAATCTCCTCTTCCTGGAATTCTCTGAATTTACAATTCTTGCTCAGAACTGAAGATGCATCAGCCGGAAGTTGGTCTTGATCTTTCAAGACTACTTCAGAAATCACACCATAGCCTAGCAGTTTGGAGTTTATTACAGGCATTAAAGGGGGCTAAGTACCCTGCCAAATTTTTGCTAATATTATCATTAAAGATATTTAGTTACTAGTATTTCTGCAGCCACTGAAAATGGCATGCAATTACCCACAGAATATATTTTCTCCTTTCAAACTGCAAAGCCCCAGAGAGTCTGACTAATTGCCAACCTCTTCTAGGGACATTACTCAATACATATTACCCTTCTGTAAGTCTAGATTACGGGAGACTAATGACCTGCCATATTCTGAGTCATGTGTATAGTAATTTATAACAGGCATTTCAAGCCATATTTTGCTCCTGGTCAGTGGGTTTTGCCTTATTCAGGAGTGCTAGCGATGGCTTGCAGACGCCAGTGCTTGCTAATGGGGTGCTTTGAGCCACGTCTCTCATCTGGTTTGGTTTTACTTTTTGAGTAGCCAAGCTGGCCTTCTTGATCCTATCTACTACTATTTCCTAAGTGCTGAGATCATTTCTCTTTAATTAATTAAATTTTCACACTTCTGGGGATGAAGTCTAGGGCCTTGCACATGCTGGACAAGCACTCTGGCCCTGAGCTGCATCCCTAGGGTTTACTATGATCATCGTTTTAAAATAAAAGCCTTGCACATGCTGGACAAGCACATCGGCCCCGAGTTGTATCCCTGGCATCTATCATGATCATTGTTTTAAAATAAAAGCCACGGACAGTGTTGTTTTGGTTTTTAGCACTGAGGTTTGAACTCAGCCTCCTTCCTCATGCCAGGTAAGCATCTGTAGCATGAATTCTAATTGGTATTAATAATAACAACTCAGAGTCAGCTACCGGGGTGAAAGCTGAAGGATCAGAGAAGCAGAGTGGCCAGTGGCCAGTCACTGGAGTTCTTACCTCTCCAAGTGCTCAGCTCCTGTCCTCAGACCGCACTGAGCTCCTGTCTCCTTGCGCCTTATACTCTTCTCTCCAGCCAGCCATATCACTCCTGTCTTCATTTCCCTAGTGCTGGGATCAAAGCCGTGGAATTCCAAGTGCTGGGATCCCCTTTGTGTGTGTCCGCTCCGTTTCTTTTTTAGAGTGGATCAATTTCACGTAGCCCAGGGTGGCCTTGAATGAACAGAGATTTGTCTGTTCCCAAAGTCCTGGGATTAAAGGTGTGTGCCACCACTGCCTGGTTTCTAGTGGCTTAGCTGTGCCGTCTGGTCTTCAGGCAAACTTGGTTAAAACACAAACAAAATACCACTACAAGCACCCTTGCCCCTCGTGGTGCGCTAACGCTCCAACAGCACTGCACACTGTGGTGGTCAGCTTCGGAAAGGAAGGAGAAGACGGTGGAGTGAAGACTCTGAGATAGCTTCTTACCGGACGATTGGCAGGTGACATGGAAGGCGGGTGGGCGATACAGTGATGGTAGCAGCAATTAAGACGTGAGCTCTTGTCGAGTGTGATTCTGAAGAGATGCAGGAGTTGAAAGACACATGGAGAGGTGTGTCCTCGGCTGAGAATGTGATAGAGACCGCACCACGCTTCATTTCAGGACACTGTTGGTGGGATTGGATGCAAACTCACCCCAGCACACACATGGAAACTCCCCAAGGAACAGGTGGGGATTCTTTGTGCAGAAGAGCCTTCCAGGAGGCCACCAGAGCGGCTGAAGTTTGTCCTCAGGTCTGACATGGGAGCTCCAACACTTGGGAGGTGAAAGCAGAGGGACCCTGAGTTTGAGGACACATTGGGCTACATAACCTGTTTCAAGAACAAACAAAGATTCCTTTGATTATAGTTTTTAGGAAAGACTTTCCCAAAACCAGCCTGGAGGTTAAATATCAAAGATACAAGAAGTCTTCAAATATCAAATTTGGAACAAATGTAGATGAAAGATTTTTAAGACCAACCACAAAGCAGCGATAATCGTAGAGATCTGCTTCAGAGACTCCCCAGCTTAAGCCCTGTCATTAAGTCTGCCTGCATCAACTCATCACTCCAAGAATGGAGAGTCCAGGTGAGTTTCCTGAGTCCCTCCCTGGTCAGTTCCCGTCCTCCCTGCCTCCTTGTCCTGCCTTCCTCTCTCTTCAGTCCAGGGAGCTGTCAACAGCTCATGTTATATTCATCACGTCACCCACACAGTGCTTGGGAAAGACCGTTACAAAACCACAGAAGACCAAGTTTTATGGACACATAGTAAAAACATGTGCTTGAATAAAAGAGTCATCAAAATAAACTATTGAGATGCTAGTTTGTAATCTACAGAAGTCTCTAGAAAGAAAATACACGGAGACGGAGAGCTAGGCTGAGGAGTTAGCCCTGCTTGGTTGGGAGGAAAGTGGCCAGGGGCATGATTTATTAAAGAGAAATACAAATAGGTTGTAGTTCATATATAGAACCATGATCAAATCAGGTTTTCCTATGTGTGGATTCTACTTCTGTCGATTCAACAAAATGCAGATATATACACACATCAAATAAAAATAATTAAATCCGGCAGAAGAGACACAGAAAGTATTGGCTTTGACCCAGAGATGAACTGTGTGAGGATGATGTGGGGTTTGTGTGCCAGCACGGTGGCACTTTGCAGGAAGGAGCTGAGCACCCACACATTCTGGTCACTTTGGAACCACCTGGAAGCTTAAACACCCATGAGCATGCAGGCAAAACGGTTTACCCTGGTGTCCCTGAAGTGCTGATGGCAATCATAAAGGAAACAAAACCCCTAAGCTTTTGTTCTTGTCGGTATGGGTCAATTAAATTAAATGAATTGGCTATAAACACATCAAGTTTCAGTAATCTTCCTGCCTGAGAGGAATGTAAGTGGCTGGAAAGGTCCGCCTTCTTTCTCGTTTCTGCTGTAGGGTTATGGCCGGAGGTTCACACCGCCCTCCGCTTAATATTTCTTGGATAATAATCTGCATTTTATTTTATAACAATAGACTTTAGTCCTCCCAGATTGGCCCGACTTATTCTGGACACAGCTGTGTACCGGGAGACAGTAAGTTGATTAATTATGCTGCCTGTCGTGAGGACCTGCAGGGGCGGTGTCTGCCTAGCAGCTGAGAGACGTGAAGCAGGAGGCCGGGGCTTTCAAGGGTCCCTGAAATGAGGGAGTCTGATGTGGGAGTCCCCTCTGTGTGCTGTGCTTACCATTAACGAATAAAGAAACTGCCTTGGCCTGTTGATAGGGCAGAACATAGGTAGGCAGGGAAGACCGAACTGAATGCTGGGAGGAGGAAGGCAGAGTCTGGGGAGACGCCATGGATACACACCGAGAGGTAGATGTGCTAAAACTTTGCTGGTAGGCCACAACCTCATGGTGATACACAGATTACTAGAAATGGGTTAAATTAAGTTGTAAGAGTTAGCCAATAAGAAGCTAGAGCTAATGGGCCAAGCAGTGATTTAAACAATATGGTTTCTGTGTGATTATTTCTGTTCTGGGCAGCTGGGACGAACAAGCCTGTGTCATTTGTAGTTATTCTGAAGGAAATCTGACATTGGCCTCCTACTTTGGGGCAGTAGAGGCTAACATTAAACTAGAAACCATGGAGAACACCTTTATTGACTGAATACAGAATAAGAGGCTGCGGGTCCTCTCTGAGGAAACAAGCAACCTTGATGTGTTGATGTTGAGGTCGCAAGAACACAAAGTGGAAAAATTATGTAAGTGCAAAACCAACAACCTCCTGATTATCAAGTGTATTTCCCAGTCTTAGGAGTCAAACTTTTCTTTTGAACGACATTACTTTTCTTCCTGAATTCCCAAAAACAATTTCTTTCATTGTTTTTCTTTTGTGGACTGAGACTGCACAGAAGCAAAGATCTTATAATGTACATCATCAAGAAATTGAACAAGTTTCAATAATCTTCCACAGCCGCTGTGTGGCAGCTTCCTGTGCCGGGTTCCGCAATACCTACAAAGCAGTGTGTTCCATTTTCAGAGATGCAATTCAAGTACTATAACATGGATATTAAATGATTTCCAGGAAAACATTTTCTACTACTTGAGGAAGCGGTTCCCTTGGTTCAGTGCTGTCTGAAGGCATGGTCAGTCTGCTGCGTGCCTGGTGGCCAGAAGGCGAGCTCCGGAGCCTCTTTTCTCCTTCCACCTGTGCTCAGGCTGCCAGGTTTTTCAAAGCAAGAGCTCCACCTGGTGAGGCATCTTGCCAGCCCTGGTGGTGCTGCAGACCTTTAAGCTGGCATTAAAGCAGCTCCTCCTTGAAAGCCCTCTTCCGGTTCCCTGTTATCTCCCCATCTGTCTTAGTTATACTTCGCCTTGCTGTAACAAAGTTCCCTACAATAGCGGCTTGAAGACGAAAGAGTTTATTTTGGCTTGTGGTTTGAGGAGGCAGCCAGTCCTTCAAGGCAGCAAGAGCATAAGGTGCCTGGCCCAGTGTCGTCTGCAGTCAGGTCACCCGTCAACCTTGAGAGACGAACATTGACGCCCAGCTTAACCCTCTTCTCCCTCCCCCTTTTATCCACCCCAGGACCATAGCCCATAGTAGGCTGCCAGCTGCTTCAAGACGGCTCTTCTCCCCCCGCCTCCACCTTGTGTAAACCTCTCGGGAAATGTCCTTAGAGAGATTGATCTCCTAGGCGATTGTAAATCCACACATGGTGACTGTGAAGTTGGCACACATGTGGAGGTCAGGGTATCCTGCAGGAGTGAGTCTCACCTTCTGCTATGTGGGTTTTGTGGATGAAACTGGTCACGAGGCTTGGCAGCAAGTGTGTCTTTACCTACTGAGCCCATCTTGCTGACCTGGCATTTAAAGCTCTTTCCAGATGGGCTTCTGAGAGCTAAGGTTTGTTGACAGAAAAAAGAATCCTGCTTCTCAGAGAATTCGCCGGAGTTCTTCCCTCCCCTGCCTGCTTTCTCGGGTTTTATTTTCTCTGTAGAGTTGGTGAATGCTAGATTTGGAGAACAAACTGTCAAATTTGACCAGGTAACTCTTCTCTATTTTTTTTTTTCTGATCAGAACTCAACTGCCTTGACATTCAACCTTAATATTCAAACAGCTGCACCCAGAGAATTTGATCAGTTGGCAATCTCATAAAGTGGCAAAGATTTCCAAGGTGTTCTAAGTAATGAGCCATTAATGTAAATAACAAATACCAATAAAACAATGATTCAGTTTCACTCGCAAGGAAACTGTCAAGTCCTGTGAAAATTATTATAATAAGTGTCCTGGAAAAAAACTACCAGGAAAATGTTTTGAATTATCAAGGTCAAGCCAGCAGGATCATTAAACGTGTCTCTCCTCCATGAGCTGCTGTGGTGACATATTTTGAAGCTTTTTAATGACCTAGAAAAGTTTAAAAGACACAGCACATTGGCTGCCTGTCTTGTCCCTGTAGCAGAGGACCCAACAGAAGCGGTTTAGGCAGGCTCACTGTCCGTCACGTAGAGGGAGGGCTTGTGAGCAGGGCAGGAGGAGGCTGGCTGCGTGGCATCCACAGTCAGGAAACAGAAAGTGAGGAATGCTTGCTTTCTTTGGGTAGGCTCTGCAGTTAGTGTGGGTCCCCCCACCTCAGGTGGCTTAATCTAGTTCATCCCGTAGAGACTTGCCCGTGGATTTCTTCATGGAACTGACAATCAAGATTCACCACCACACGTGGTTTTCTGTAAACCATCAGGAATCAAGTTATTAGAAGCACACGTTTAAAACGTGCTATCCCTTAGCAGAAGGAAAACGGTTGCCTTGACTGGCTTGACACTGATCACTACTAATCACTGTCCTCTGTGCTCTTGCTGACTGGCTGTCTTTCATTTAAGGATGCTGTTACTGGCTGCACCTGCAGGAACAGCCATTTGGTTCCTTTCCTAGTATCAGAGCGAGATCACTGGCCCCTTTGGGGGTTATTTAAAAGGGAAAATTGTACAATATAACCTGAAAACAAAGACAATTAGCCCAGTAGGGGACTAAACACATAACTTCCCCCAATTCCTGTCCCATCAGTGCCATTTTCTACTCAGAGGACCCACTGTGCCTTGGATTCCAGGTCCCTGGGACTCTACCGGGCATGCTCTTAACAGGCTTTCTGCTTTTGTGAGGGTTCTGTGAGCGCAGCAACCTCATGCAGTTAGGTGAATTTCGGTTCAAATTAAGAGGCTTTGGTTAGCAAGATGACTCCGTGGGTGTAAAGGTGCTTTTCACAAAATTTTACCACCGGGGTTTGATCTCCCGACCCAACATAATAGGAGAGAATGGATTTCCTCATGCTGGCCTCTGACCTCCACATGTGTGCTATGGCAAGGGCATTGCCAGCAGCACTGTAAAATGAAAATATAATTAGGAATAAATTGAAAGGCTTAATGTGTCTTTGACCTCCTGGAATCTGACATAGTGGGACTTTATGTTTATTATAGAAATTTCTTTTTAAAAAGATTTATTTACTTTATGTGTATGTATATATTTGCCAGTGTGGGTTTATGTGTACCACATGTGTGCAGGATCACATGGGGGACAGAAAAGGACATTGGAGCCCCCTGGACTTGGAGTTACAGGTGGTTATGAGATGTCACATGATGCTAAAACGGAACCCGGTCCTCTGCAAAAGCAGCAGGTGTTCTTACTTGCTGAACCATCTGTCCAGCCCCCAACAACCAAAGTTTTTTATTTGGATTTTTGGTTGGTTAAGTTTTTGACCATCCAACCAACTGCCAACAGATATCTTTTGTGGCAAGGTGTCTGCCCCCTTGCTACACTGTGGCAAGGTGTCTGCCCCATTGCTACACTGTGGCAAGGTGGCTGCCCCATTGCTACACTATGGGAAGGTGATTGCCCCATTGCTACACTATGGGAAGGTGATTGCCCCATTGCTACACTGACAGATGCTGTTTCCTGAGCTGCTTTGTGGTGTCTGTTTTTCTAGAGACTGTTGTTGTCTATGGCTTCTTCCGATGCCATCTGGAACACTTACTGAGCATGTAGCCCCCCTTCCGTATCTCCAAACGGTGCAGGCGGTCATTCTGCGGTGGCCATGAGACTCAGCTGGGAACAGACAGTCAACAGCCCCTGCCATCCAGGCTTCAGTGTCCTGCCTTGAGCATTGTTCTAGAACAGAGGTCGATTGACATTTTCGCTGTTACTTAACCTGAAACTTGGGTTAGCAGCCCCAGCCTTCCTCCAACCTGGATGTCCCCTGCTGACATCACTGCTGCTTGCTTTGTGTCTTTGCTTTCAATTCACAACTTTATTCAGGAAGCTGATCTCCCCTTTCTCACTCCTCTGGCCTGAAAAAATTCACCATTTCCTCTCTTTTCACTTAATTTTAAAGAAGTAATACATGTTTATGATAAAAACATCCGCAGCACATTAGGGCCAGTGAGGTGGTAGAGACACTTGCCACTAAGTCTGACAACCTGAGTTGGATCCCCAGGACCCACATGATGGAAGGAAAGAACTGATTCCTGCAAGTTGGCTCTTATCTATGGACACACACACCCCACATGCACACACACACACACACCACCTGCACGCACACATGTTCTTCTGTTCCCTTGGACAATTTTATGTGTATTTTATACGTATAAATAAATAATAGATACATAATTTTGATTTTACAGAAAGTAGACTATTTTAGACTTTTTTCTAGAATGGGTTTCACCAACTTTCCCTATCATAGTTAGAATCTTATTCTCTCTCTTTTTAAACACAACCAGTGGCCTGTATAAACAGTTCTTATTCTGTGAACAGGACATCCCGGAGTGAGAATAGTGAAGAATAGCTTTATTCAGAAGTACAGTAATTTGGTCCATGCCCTGCTAGGGTCCAGCCTCAGCTCAGGTTCAGTCTTGAAATGGGAAGGGGCATCAGCACAAGGAAAAATTCTGACCACCAGGTGGATTGAATTCAAGTGGCCCCAAATAGCCATCTTTATACTTTAACAGAGTTTTTCCTACCAGGTTTACATGAGCAGCTTTAGTTTTGACTCCATTCTTTACTTTTATATGTTAAGAAATATATAGTAATCATTATAAAAGCCTCAATTATCCTCCTTTGTGCTTCCCCAAATATACTTTCCGACCCCTTACATAACCTTATTCTAGTGGTCAGCATTTATGCAGACTTGACTAAATATCGAGCTGGAAGCATCCTGCTCCGGCAGCACTTAGGTCAGCTGGCAGGGACTTGTTATTAAAAAGTAATAGACATGAGTACAATGTTTTCAGGACAACAATATTTGAACCCAAACAACTCTTTCATGTCTACAAGATATGCATTTATACAGTTTCCTTTTCTGTTGTGGAATATTAGTTGAAGACGTGTTACATTCCTTAATGCTGTGGAATATTTGTTTAATGATGCAAAGATGTGCTTCATTCTCTTAGGTTGCATCTGTTTAACTCTGTGAAGCTGTGCTATGTTGCCTGCCTAAAACACCTGATTGGTCTAATAAAGATCTGAACAGCCAGTTGCTAGGCAGGAGAGGAACAGGCAGGCACTGGGGATTCAAACCTAGTTGTGCAACTCACCTGTAAGCCATGGGCATGTGCAGCACAAGATGGCTTCCAAATTAAAGTCAGAGCTACAGTAATGTAGAAAAATGATTCGGAATATAGATTTTATGAAGTATTTATATATTTGAATTTTAAGAATATTTGAATGTACATATGATCTCTTAGAGATGAGACTTAAGCCTAGGCACAAAATTCACCTATGTTTTATATACTCCTTCTATGTGTAAGCTGAGGGCAGACTATAATATTTTAGAAAACTATGCACAAGGCAAATGGTAACAGTGGAGTTTTCCATGTTACTCAGAAAGTTTCAGACTGGGATGGAGGAGGGATTCTCAGCTCTATTAAGTTAACCAAGTTCTGCTTGCTTAGTTTCCTAAAAGAAGTATCTCTGTTTTAGACTACAGCATCACGGCTGGGGAGATGGCTCAGCTGCTAATGAACATACTGCTCTTTCTGGGGACCCTAATTTGGTTTTCGGCACCCACAGTGGCTCACACTTATTTGTAATTCCAGCTCCAGAAGAAGCTAATGCCTTTAGTCTTTGGGGGCATCTACACCCATGTGCACACACACACACACACACACACACAACAATAAAAACAATTAAAAAGGTTTATTAAACAGAACTCAATAGTTCTATTTCTTTTCATTAGGGTTTCTTTTCAACCCTTTGGATTTTTGTATTTGTGAAATGAGTTCATAACACAGAACATTTTACCAATGCTGGCTTTATGTTTTCTATGCAGTTTGCCGAAGCCAAAGGCAAATTCTGGAATTTTGGGGCTAGTGTGTTTCCTGATTCTCAGGACTGGGTCTACAACAAATCTAAAGAGCAGCGATCCTGTCTGTCCTAGTGGGTAGCGAGGGCCGCCTCTGTGCTGGGATAATAGAATAATGGCCCTGTTGCTGGGATTATACAGCTCAGTGGTAGGGCACCTGCCAGGCATGCTCAAGGCCTTGGACTAGATCCCCTACCCAGACCTTTAAGCAAAAGCAAACCCGTAATGAAACTTGCCCCTTTGTAGGAAGTCTTTAAAGGGTTTACCTCATTCAGTCTTTACAATGACCCTGTGGGGTTGTTATTTTCATTTGTAAATGAATGAAACAAGCCATTAGAATATTTCAATGCTTTACATACATGATACCATGACTAAACAAGCCATTAGCAGAATAATTCAATGCCTTACATAAGGGATACTGTGATTAAATGGTGGAGTCATGGACTTGAACCCAGGAAGTCTAATTCTTAAACATAGACTCTTATTTTCATTTGCTTTATGTGCAGGAATATTTTGCCCACATGTTTGCCTGTAAACAGTGTGTGTGTGTGTGGTGCCTGCAGGTCAGACAGGAGCACTGGAACTAGAGTTACAGACCGCTGTGAGCTACCAGGTCCTCTGGAGGAGCTACCAGGGCTCTTAACCCCTGAACCTTCTCTCCAGCCCCAATACAGGCTCTCTTTGTTTTTGCTGCTTGTTTTGAGTGACAAAAATTTGCTGTGTAGCTTAGACTAGTCTCCATTTGTGATTCTCTTCAGGTTGCCAAGGGCTAGGATGTCAGGTGCACACTGCATGAGGTTTCAGACGCTGGCAGTCACCTTGTGGAGGGCGTAGGGGAAAGCGGCTTATATGAAGAGCTAACTTACTCCTCTCCAACCAATACTTTTTTTCTCCATGGATTTTTCTCTTTTATTATGACCTTATACTCAGAGTCTTAAACTAAAAACTAAATACCACGTGGCATTTTGTTAAATATTCGGCTTCGTGGAGAATGTGGTGTGTATGTACAGAAATCCACATTTCTATCTGTATGCAGATTTACACCTATTTAATTCCCCAAATAGTCACAAAACTTTGAACAACTACCAGAGCAAACCTTAGCTTATGTGGCCAATTAAGATTTCCAAACACGGACACATAGGTTATCTTAAGATGGCCTTTAATCTTTGTACGTGTATTTATTTAAATGTAAAATGTAGATGCATGTGGGGGGGCGAGGGGCACACAGGTGCCAGGGCATGAACACGCCATGATGGGCATGTGGAGGTCAGAAGTCCCGTGGGGTTGGCTCTGTCCCGTCCACTGTGTGGGGCCCAGCACTGAACAAGTCATCCGACTTAGAAGCAAGCACTTTACGGGTCGGGACATCTCTCTGGCCCTTAAGTTTTCCTTTTTTACTATTTTATTTTATGGCTATAGATATTTTGCCTAAAACATGTCTCTGCCCCAAATGTGTGCAGCACCCATAGAGTTGAGAAGAGGGCATTGGATCACTTGGAATTGGAGTCATAGACAGTTGTGAGCTGCTGTGTGGCTGCTGGGAATCAAACCCGGGTCCTCGGGAAGAGCAGTCAATGTCTTTTCTTTAAAAAAACGATTTATTTATTTATTATATATGCTGGGTTCTGCCTGCATATACGCCTGCAGGCCAGAAGAGGGCACCAGATCTTATGACAGATGGTTCTGAGCCACCCTGTGGCTCAGGACCTTTGAAAGAGCAGGCAGTGCTCTTAATCGCTGAGCCATCTCTCCAGCCCAGTGAATGTCCTGAACCGAGTCATTTCCAGCCCTCTGGACATTCCCTTAAGTGCTGTGAACTCATTACAGTGTACCTAAAGCAACACTGTTTTCCCGTTTTTTACACGTCTTTCACTATACTGATGTTAGATTGTCTTTCCCATTGCTGTGGGTGATTGGCACATCTCCTGCTGTTCCTCTCAGAGGGCACATGAGAGGTAGAGGCATTCTCAAGTTCACTGCACGGCCTCCCCATTGTCAGAACAGTCTCCAGCACTGGCACCTTCTTAGTTCGGATGAAATCTAATCCACTCCTTGTTTCCATCCTATTTCTGGACAGTATCTGTGTCCCTACCAGTGTGAACCCAAATGCTGTATTTTTAGTGCCTTTCTGAAGGGAACAGAACACGGTCCTTGATCTGTAACCAAGTGCACCCACCCATCGGTTGTTCTGAACATGCTATCCAGGCAAGGATGAAGGTGTTTAAAGGGACAGAACCAAGATTTCACCTCTGTGGCAGTGCTGGTATTTCGGGTAACAAAACACTTTGCAGTGGGTGGAAATTTGGCCTGTGCACCCCAGAACCCCTAGTGGCATTCCTGGCCCACGCTGTGAGATGCCGCCAGAACCTCCCTCTTGCCTGAATTGTCACATCCACAGTATCTCCGGATATTGCCAAACTGGGAAGGACAAAAATCCCCTTGACTGAAAACCACTGATAATCACGCAGTAGCAAAAGAGCATGCTGGGAGTGGAGAGTCAGGCTCAAGGAGAAACTCCTGCCGTGTGTGCTGCTTCTCGTTCCTTAGCACCAGAGGACTGTTGGTGATTGGCAGGCGCCCTGGAGGAGCCTGCTTAACAGGCAAGAGCAGGAGGCTGGCCGAGAGGCAGGAAGACAGCGAGGACAGAAAAGCCGGAGCGCCTCTGAGATGTCCAAACTTGCTGTGTTCTGGCTTTGGGGAGGGGATGAATAGGGATTGGTGACTGTCAGTGAGTGATTCTGGGAACTTTATGTTTATGGAGTGTGGTGGCACACTCCTGTAATGCTAGCACATAGCAATGACCATGAGTTTGAGGCCATCTCAGCCCACATGATGAGTATCAGAGCTGCATAACACGATGGTGGCTTGGCTAGGGAAATGCATCACAAACGCTTAAGTATTTGCATGCTGGGTCCCCAGTTAGTGGAACCATTTAGGAACGTTAGGAGGCGGAGCCTCGCTAGAGGAAGCAGGTCCCCAGAGGCTACCTTTAAAAATTTGTGGCCTCACCGTTTCCAGTTCGCTTTCTGCATTGTGTTTGTGGGCAAAGACATCATCTCTCAGCTTCCAGCCCTGACTGCCCCCTGTCGCATCTCTGACGTTATGGGCTCCCCATCCGGAAGTGTCAGTCAAGACAAGCTATTCTTTTCCATAAGTTGCTTTTGCTCATGGTGTTTTATCGCAGCAACAAAGTAGCTGCTGCCTTGATCTTATCTCACTGCAAATGAGTGTACATACTAACTTTTACGATTTTTGCTTCGTTTTGCTGATATCCCAGGTTGGCCTCAAACCCACTGTGTAACAGAGGATGCCCTTGGATATGAAATCCTCTCATCTCTGTCTTCTGAGTGTTGGGATACAGGCATGCATCACCACATCTGCTTTATCTGGTGCTGGGGATCAAACCCAGGGCTCTGGGAATGCTAGGCTAGCGCCTTACCAACTGAGCTGCCCCCAGCCCTGTAAACATTTGTGTTAATGCGCATGTGATGGCCTGCAAAGACAACTGTGTTTTAGGTGTCAGTGATGTGTGTGAACATTCTGCCATGTTGAGGTGTATAAACTGGAAAGCATGAGATATAGTTGATTTCATCCCAAAAGACGATGCTGTGAGTGACAACCCCTGGAATTTGGTATGTTCTCTCTCTCTCTCTCTCTCTCTCTCTCTCTCTCTCTCTCTCTCTCTCTCTCGTTTGTTTTCTCAAGACAGAGTTTCTCTGTAGCCCTGGAGTCTGTCCTGGCACTAGCTGCTCTTGTAGACCAGGCTGGCCTAGAACTCACAGAGATATGCCTGCCTCTGCCTCCCAAGAGCTGGGATTAAAGGAGTGCACCACCACAGCCCCGCTGGTATGTTGTCTCCTAACTTTTACTTTACACTGTTCTCACTAGTCTTTCTTTGTGTTTCTGAGGACATTTTAATGAACGGAAGATGACTGGAAGGGGGTGGCATTGCTTCTTTCCTATGGCATGCAGGTGCTCAGATCTTATTGTATGGTTACAATGTTTCAAGGCATCCTGTGCTTACAGGTAGCTTTGTGCATGTCCTCACCTGCCTTCTAAGTTCATTTCAATGTCATTTTCAAGTTTACATCTCTGGAGGAAACGTTTTTGCCATCTAAGACATCTATAAAAAGAACATTTAGACACTTTCGTTTTCTGAGATAGGCAGTGGTATTTTACTTCCCGCCCTAAGTGAAAAATAATTGGCAATATTTTGCAGTGAGAACATGCCATAATTTGGTGTTGTAGTAGGAGCGGCGAGGCTGTGTCCCCGGCACCCAGCCGCCCACATGGCCAGCTTATGCCCCGAAATAATTACACGGAAACTGTATTCTTTTAAACACTGCCTGACCCATTAGTTCCAGCCTCTTATTGGCTAGCTCTTACATATTAATCTAACCCATTTCTAATAATCTGTGTAGCCCACGAGGTGGCTTACCAGGGAAGATCTTAACCTGCATCTGTCTGGAGTGAGGAAATCATGGCGACTCTTAGACTCAGCTCCTTTCTCCCAGCATTCTGTTCTGTTTACTTCGCCTACCTAAATTCTACCCTATCAGAGGCCAAGCAGTTTCTTTATTACTTAACCAATGAAACAACAGATAGAAAGATGACCCTCCTCCATCAATTTGGTTCACTGTATGAGGAATATAATTCAGTTTCCCAGGAAGTACTGCTTGGCCCTTGGTTGGCTTTGGATTTACTTTCTAGCTACAACCCTGGGAAACGTATTCTACACAACAAAGATCTCAGCTCTCCCAGGGCCCTCACCTCTTACAGGATTTGATTGTTTTTATCTTCCGAGTCTACTGTCCCTATTCATTCTTTCCTCCCGTCACTCTTCCTTTTCCTCTTCGTCCTCTTTGTCCTCTTCTTTGGTACCCATTCTTCCTTTTCCTAGCCCAGTTGTTCCCCTCCCCATTTCCCTTCCCCTTGGTTAGTTCTTTTTCTTCCCCTCTGTCTATTGCCTTCTGGTGATTTTCCCCAAATGTTTAAGCCCCCAGTAATTTTACTAAATTTCTTCCTTGTGGAGCGAATTGCTGTAATTAAAAAAAAAAATCCTACCAGCTACAAAATTTTTACTCTTTTCATCATTTCTCTTCATGGAGCTGTATGGAAAGAGTTAATCACGTGCACAACTAAGCTGCGCATGGTGAGCCTGCTGATAGCTCTCCTCATATAGTAACAGAGCTGTGCTGAGGGATCTAATCCTTGGGATGATTAAAAGTTCTTGGGAAGAGGAGCTAAGAAGATTAGGTTTTAATTTTGCATATGGTGAAATTAAAACTTTCTTAGCTGTAGCTCTGAGTTGCGAGCTATTCATAGTCATAAAATCAGCATCACCACAATTGAAATGCAGAGCGGTCCTACAGCCCAGAATCATCTACCAGAATACCTTCTTGCCATCATTCCCTGCATAATCCCAGTGCCTGGCACTACCGAGCTAAAAGATGCCCATGCCAGGGACTCTGCTTTTCCCCCATGCCATGCAGCAGGGTTGTACAGGAGCAACAATGTTGGGATTGTACAGGAGTAGCAATGTTGGGGTTGTCCAGGAGCAGCAATGTTGGGGTTGTCCAGGAGCAGCAATGTTGGGGTTGTCCAGGAGCAGCAATGTTGGCACATTGTTCTTTCTGTTCACTATAATGCAGTATTTTGAGATTTGTTCTTGTATTGATGGCTGTTTCCTTTTTTAAACTGTTGACTCGTGTCCCTTTTACAAGTATTCCAGAACTTGTCATTTGCCAGGGAAAGAATATTTGGGTGATTCCTACATTGGCAGTGAACATTAGGCTGCTGTAAATACCTGTGTACAGGTCTGTGTGTGAGTAGCATTTTTCTTCCTTTTGGATAAATAACCGACAATGAGGTTGCTGTGTCATCTGTAGGAAAGGCCATGCTGCCTTCCCCAAGGGCTGTGCCCTGCTCCTTCCTATTGGCGATGGATGGAGCTCTCTCTGCCTTGCCTGCCCAGGAGAATTTAATATTGTCAATAGTTTTTCATTTATTAGCTAAGATTTGTTAATGACTGAATTAATTAATAAGACATTCTGATAGATATTTAGTGATGGTTCACTGTAGTTTTAAAATTACCTCCGAATAAATTATGATGAGATCCAACTGTGTGTGTGATAATTCTACTTTTGTATCTGTATTTTGTGAAAATGTGCATCAATCTCTTCCTACTTTTTAGTTTTTTGTTTTGTTTTCAGCTTTTCTCTTGGTTTTCAGAGGTGGAGAATCGTATAGCGGAGGCTGGTCTTGAAGTCTGCTCTCACCTCCTCTCAGAAGTGTTGGGGTTTTAGGTGTGTACCATCAAACCGTTGTCCTTGATGACTTGGGGTTTTGAAGGGACTGGACCTTTCTCGGTCCATTGTGCTTATCTGGGGGACCTAAGAAACCAAACAGCCTTTAATACTCAACCAGAGTCAGTGGTTTGGAGTTCATTTTCTCACACGAGAGAAAATTGAAGATGTGGACACGCATAGGCACATTATTTATCTTTTTAAAAATTATTCTGTGTGTGAGCGCCTTGCTTGCATGTGTGTGCTTGCTTGGTGACCAGGTGAGCATGGGGACCAGAAAAGGAAATGAAGTCCCTGAGGTTGGAGTTATGAATGATTATGAGCCACATGTGAGTACTGGGAACTTAACCAAGGTTTTCCTCAAAAACAGTAAGTACTCTTCAGCATGGAGCTATCTCCATGCTGAGAAGCAAACTTTTCCTAGAGAGAATGAGGGAAGCCAAAAGAAACACCCAACAGTGGGGTAGGGATCCTCAAGGGAGAAAACATTCCAGTTTCTCTGACCATAGTTACAGGACTTAGCAGACAGTAGACCAATAGGCAGTTTTATTAGTTGGCCAATTAAAGAGTTCCACACTCCAAATACTTCCCTGGCCAGGCTAGGGAGAGGCTCTTGCTGTGTTCACGTGCTGCACACCCAATTATGGGTGCGTAGTGGGTTGTTTGTGTCAACTTGACTCGAGCTAGGGTCAGGCATTGTCAGTGAGAGCAAACCCAGACTGAGAAAATGTTTCTATCAGATTGGGCTGTGAGCAAGCCTGTGGGTCATTGTCTTGATGAATGACTGGTATGGGAAGGCCCAGCCCACTGTGAGTGGTGCCACCCCAGCAGGTGGGCCTGGGGTGTCTAAGGAAGCAGGTAGGCCAGCAAGCCATGGAGAGCAAGTCAGTGAGCAGCCATCTTCCACAGCTTCTCATCCTGTTCCTGCTTTCAGGTTCCTGCCGCAAGTTTCTTTCCTAGCTTCGCTCAAGGTGGGGGGTGGGGTGACCCAGGGTATGTAAGCAGAAATAAATGCTCACCTTCTCAAGTTGCTTTTGGTCATGGCGTTTATTGGCAACAGAAAGCAAACTAAGCAGAGTGATTGGAGGTTCCCTGCTCATCCCGAACTCCTGCTGTTCTGTGTTGAC
Source organism: Alexandromys fortis (assembly GCF_014885135.2). Taxonomy (NCBI): domain Eukaryota; kingdom Metazoa; phylum Chordata; class Mammalia; order Rodentia; family Cricetidae; genus Alexandromys; species Alexandromys fortis. Next base: position 1,048,707 of record NW_026067905.1, read on the forward strand.
TGTAACTGCCCTCAGATGAGACTGCTGTCCCCACCTCCCACCTTGCATACAACTCAAGAGCTGTTAAATTACTGGGCTCTTTGTTTATCTTGGCTGCCAGTTGTTCCTGGTTGATTCCTTAACTACTGGAGGGTATGGGACCTCTGTCTTGCCATAGGCGTAGGCTTTCTCAGAAGCTATCTTTACTTATTCTTTTGCAATTGACTGCATTAGAAGCAAGAAGGGACAAGAGCGACTTGTCTGTGTTCGTGGGGTCTTCCAGCTGCAGCATGCCTGCTGCCGCTGGCCTGGCATTCCCGATCTAATGATCTTAATCCTGGTCATTCCTTTAACCCCATCATCCCCTCCATTTCCCACTTCAGCGTATAGAGAACTAGCTAGCGCCGGCATCAGTGATGTGGCTTGCATATATTTTATTATCATATGTTAATTATACATAATAACAGGATTTGTTATAGATTTTACTCTAAAGCACGAGCTACAGACAGGGGTGAGTTGGCCACCGGGTGGAGGGCATTGAACCTGAGCCAGCGCTGTGAACCATTGAACCATCCTCTAGCCTCTGACACTCTTTTGAAAAGGTTTTTGTCCCTATTTTGATATTTTTTGAGACAAGGTTTTTCTGTGTAGTCCTGGCTGTCCTGGAACTCACTCTGTAGATCAGCCTGGCCTTGAATTCAGAGATCCACCTGCTTCTACATCCCAAGTGCTAGGATTAAAGACGTGCGCCACCACGGCTGACTCAAACTTAGAATTTTTTACACAGAAAAGCTAACCTTCATTAAGAAAGGATAAAGTCTGCATCCAGCAATAAGGAAGTAATTTATTATCGACAATATGACTGAAAAAAGAGGAGTTCTCATGAGAAGGAAATAATGCCAACTAGAAACTAAGATGGCCCAATAAAATAGTTTGTATTTCTAAACACTTAAAGCCACCTAAAAGTTAATCATTTAATATAATAGTCATCCTAACAACTTTTCAGAAGATTCAGACATACAGATAAGTGAAATAAATACCAGCCATGTGACAGGACCAAGAAGGAGGACCAGAAATCCTTCTCCCCGACGCTGTAAGATATCCACTCTCCATGTGGAGAAGCACACGGTGTTATTTGGAGGTAAACACAGACTAGTTAAAACTCTGTACCTCAGTCTTGTGTTTTCATGTCACGTAACTGACATTCTAGTGGAGGAGATGAAATAGAGTTTACGATAATATTTATTGAAGCCACCAAGGGCTGGTGGAGAGGGACAGAAAGAAAAGCAATTTACATAGGAACAATAAGGAAAAGACTCTGGAAAAACAAAGGCACCTGCATGGTGGCTTCACAGGACTTTGTTAAGTCTGGACTCTTGAGCAGGGGGTGGTGGCTCCCACTTGTAATCTCAGCACTTGGAAGACTGAGCCAAGGTGGTCACAAGCTCAAAGATAGTTTTAGCCATGTAGTGAGACCTTGTCTCAAAGAATTCTTAATCAGAGGTCTGGGAAGATGAGTCAGCGGTTAAGAGTGCAGGCTGCTCTTCAGAGGACCTGGTTTGATTCCCAGCACCCATATGGTGGCTCACAACTGTCTGCATTCTTGTTGCAGATTACCTGACACTCTCTCCTGACTCCTGTGGGTACCAGGCGCTAACACAGAGGACAGATATACATACTGCCAAAAAAATTCATCTACATAAAATTTAAAACAATTAAAAAATTTTAAAATCAAACCATTTATATTGTTGAGTTTGGAGCTAAAACACTAATACGTATATAGAAACCTACAGCAAGGCCCGGGGAAATGCCTCGGTTAATAAAATTGCTGCAGTCTAAGCTATGAGATCTGAGCTCACGTCTGAGCAGCCATATAAAAACTAGGCGCAGTGGCCCGTGCCTATAATCCCGCCTCTGCAGGGGCAAACACAGAAGGAACTGGAGCTCACTGGCCAGCCATGCAAACAAACTGGTGAGCTGTAGGCACCTCTGACCTCCACACTCACACACACATGTCTGTGTACATACATACTGTTGTTCCTTGGAAACTACAGCTCCCAGACTTCTCCTGGATTACCGTCACCTGTGCGCGCGGGCGTGCCCAGGTGCGGGTCATTCCTCCCAGATAACCTTGCGCCCCCTGTTAAAAGCGAGCTTCCACGAGGTCTCGCTCTCTCACCTCTCTCTCTCACCCCCCTCTGGCCCCTTGTGTGTCTCGCACACCCCATCCCTTATCGTGTTCCCCTCTCCCCATTAAAGCGCACCCACGTGGGAGCCGCGTGTCTCGTCTCTTCCTTTTGCGCGTGTCTCGTCTATCCTGTGTTTGTCCACACACCCACCGCCGCCATTTTAAAGGAATAATACATACACATAAACATGTACACATACCATGTCTGTGTACATACATACACATAAACATGCACAGACACACCATGTCTGTGTACATACATACACATAAACATGCACACAAACACACAAAACCTGATAGTTTTAAACACATACTTGGCTAGTGAATTTGTTTGTTTGTTTGTTTTTGTTTTTCAAGACAGGGTTTCTCTGTAGCTTTGGAGCCTGTCCTGGAACTCACTTGTAGATCAGGCTGGCTTTGAACTCACAGAGATCCACCTGCCTCTATCTCTCAAGTGCTGGGATTAAAGGCGTGCGCCACACTGCCCGGTGACATTTTTATTCTGTACAATATGATATACTACTGGATTAAAGACCTCACATTAATTACTTTTTTTTTCATTTCTATGACCAAATGCCCAGTGAGAAGCATTGTGAGGAAGAAAAGAGGTACTTGGCTCATGGTTTGAGAGCGTGGTCTGTCTTGGAGGGAAGGAACGGGGCAGAAGCACGGGAAGCTGGTCACTCTGCCTCTGCAGTCAGGGGACAGCAAGATGAGTGCTGGTGCTTAGCACATCTTCTCCCTCTTATTTAGTCCAAGACCCAAGCCCATAGAACGGGGCTACCCACTTCCCAAACCATCACCCTAAGCTAGAACCCCACTCCCCCCAGATCCACTTAGATCTTTGTCTCTTAGATGATTGTAGATCTTGTTGACAATCAACACCGAGCATCCATTTGTGCCCTAGGTGATGCTAGAGCCTGTTAAGCTGACAGACAGTATTAACCAGCACAGCCGCGGCGTCTTCCTTCAGTTCCGTTGGCAGAAACCAGGGCAGTGCCGCCTGGTGAGATGGACTTCACGCCAGTGTTTATAAGAGCTCAAGTCTACTCAGAAGGTCTGAACCAAAGGCGGACTCTTCCGAAAGGTCAGATTGTCAATCTCTCCCAACCAATTTGTGCCTTGGAGAAGAGAACTATCTTTGTAATTGTGTCTCTGTGGGCATGGTAGAACTAATATAAAGCAGACAAGCCACCAGTGGCATCCTGCCGTGGTTTAAGCTGTCCAGATTTCCCCATCATGTGCCCATGGGGCCTAATCCTCCCTCAACGTGGACATTGCCCTCCGCTAACTTTTGTAATCTGTGTGCCAAGGTCCACTCACAGGCTTCTCTTGTCTTCTCTCAGTTCTGGGGCCACCAGCATCCCTGGCACATATCTGTCTCTCTGCAGACAGCAGTCAGACCTGCAATAGCCTCTCTAAGGGTCTTATCTGGCTGAACAGGTTCTTCTTATCTCAGGGCCCAGGCTTAGGAAATCATCCCCACCCACCAACCACCACACCTCTGGGAGCACAGGGGGCCAGAGCTGGTCACAAGGCTCAGCCAATGCTGTTGCTTCGTGTTTGCGGTTTGGGTAAAACTCAAGAATGGTGTTTGTGGCAGCTACTTAACCCAAGCTGAGTTCAAACTAGCTGTAAAAATTCCACAATTATCCTTTTTTACACTCCGGGAATAAATCATTAATGCTCATTGAGACAAGATGGTTTCCTGATAAGAGCACCTTAAGGAAGCCTGTGTGTGTATGTGTGTGTGTGTGGTGTGTGTGTGTTTGTGTGAAATTACATGGTATGCACAATCAAAAGCAACCTTCCACTAATTTCTACTGTGTCCACTCAGCTTTTGGCATCAGGTGACATCACAGCCAGTCTTCTAGAGGCACTGGAGTAGGGAGGACAGTGCTCAAGACGTCAGCTTTAGTGTCTAGAAGTAAGAGCCTCCAGAGTCACCTGTGTGCTAGGCCAACCCAGGCCACTCTGCTTGGGGCTGCTGCCTTCTGTGAGACCTGCAGAGCCCATCACCTTGTTGGGTACCAATTGCATTAGTTACCTTTCCTGTTGATATAACAGAACACCAAACACAAACAACTGACAGAAGGGAGTGTTTTCTTTGGTTCACAGTTCCAGAGTACAGTCCTTCAAGGCGGGGTGGGCATGGTGGCAGAAGCTTGAGATGGTGGGCCACATGGCTTCCACAGTTGGGAAGCAGAAAGGTGATGCCAGTACCCAGCTTGCTTCCTTCCTTTCGTTCAGTCCAGGAGGCCAAGAGGGTGCTGTGTGCATTCTGGGTGGGTTTCCCCTCTTAGTTAGACTTCCAAGAAATACTTTCACACATGTGCCCTTGGCTCTCCTGCTTGATTCCAAATCTCATCAAGATGATCAATAAGAGCAATGTCACAGCAGATATGTAGCTTAGTGAACAGCCTTTTAGCCACATGGAACTTCTGTCCTGAGTGCCAATACTGTCCTCAAATCTGTGTGTGAGGCTCCTGCATTCATCAATACCAGGATCATCTGCAGTGTATAGTATTTGTTTTATTTTTAGTTGTGTGTGTGTGTCTCTGTGTGTGTATGCACGTGCATGCATGTGAGTGCGTGTGTGTGTGTGGTTTGGGCACTAACATAGGTGTCTGTGGAGGTCAGAGGTTATCCTTTGGAGCTGCAGCTATAAGAGATTGTGAACTACCCAACATGAGTGCTGGGAATTGAACTCAGATCCTCTGCAAGAGCAGTACTCACTCTTAACCACTGAGCCGCCTCTCCAGCCCTTCAACTTCCATTGGACTCCGATTGAATCCCAAGTTTATCACATCATCAGGATATACTGTAGAATTCAACCACCCCATAGAGGAAGTGGTGCCAAATGTCTATCCTTCCCTCCCATGAAAAGGGAAGCTTTCGCTGAAGAAGATTCTGGAAAGATTGGGACAGAGAAAGTTTACCTAACCAAGGCTGTGTCGACAGCCACTCTCTTGGTCTGTTGGGTTGCCCCCATGACTGCCATGATAGGGCCTTCACAGATTGATTTGGGCCACGATAAACAAACTAGTTTATACAAATCACCCACTAATTTTCTCCTGCAGGACAGAGAGCATGGCTGTGAGGCAAGCCATTAAGAATTAGCACACACACCCTGAATTGCTGGTTTTAATTAAAAATTTATTATCGTTAAATACATTTTATTATCTGTATTTGAGGCTTCTAACACATTATGGGGTTCACAGAGAAAGTGGATGAATCACATAATAAAACAAAGTCTCACATCATCGTATGTCGCTGCTTTCCTTGGTGACATGAGCCACTACAATCAGTTTGTTTCACACTGATCTCTAATACAGTTCTATTAACTATAGTTAATATAGTCTTATGCTGTATTAGCTGTCTAGACTTGGTCATTCTTTGGTCTAACATCTATGCTGGATTAGCTGTCTAGACTTGGTCATTCTTTGGTCTAACATCTCCCCGTGTTTCTCTCTTCCCCATCTCTTGTTCCGGGGACTACTGTCTTTTCTGATTATTTTTCTAAAGGTATCTAAGGGCTTGGGGGATGCCCTAGAGACACTCAGATGACCTGAGCTCAGCTCATCACCGGGCACAAACGGTGGTTACGATGGCACACATGTGTGATCCCTGGGTTCCCACGGCTAGATTGGCGGTGGAGTCCAGAGGATCCTGGACATTCGTTGGAAGGCCTGGAAGTAGGGCACACTCAGTGGTGAACAGGAGGCCATCTCAGATGAGGTGGAAAGTGAGGTCTCACACCTGAAGTTGTCAACCTGAGAGACCAAGTTTTGATCTGCTATTTACTCTACAGCAGCTGATACAGCTCTTAGCAGCGGAGAAATGGAAACTTCCCAAATGTCCGTGAACGGATAGAGATAGACAGTGTGGTAGACAATGGAGTACTACTCAGCCATTAAGAGAGTGAAAGCCTGCTGGGCAGTGGTGGCTCACGCCTTTAATTCCAGCACCTGGGAGGCAGAGGCAGGCGGATCTCTGTGAGTTCAAGGCCAGCCTGGTCTACAAGAGCTAGTTCCAGGACAGGTCTCAAAGCTGAAAAACAGAAACAAAAGCAAAAACAAAAAAAGAAAGAAAGAAAAGAAAAGAAAGTAGTGGAATTCTGTCACGTTTGGCAACACAAATGAAAGTGGAGGTCATTATGTTAGACAGGCTGGGTGTGGCTGCTCCCTCTTGTAATACCAATGCTGGAAGGAAGGAGATATACAGAGCCCTTGGGCTCACTGGCAGCCTTCCTAACCCACTGTCAAGTTCTAGGCCTGTGGCAGCTGCTCTACCCCCCAAACACACTGAATGGTGCCTGCAGAATGACAGTGGTGGTGCTCTTGGGTCTCACACATGTGTATGAACGCATACGCATAAACCAGCACATACAGCCAAACAAAACACGCAACCAAAGGACTGGAGGCACGGTGAAATGGTGGCTGTGCTTTGCTGCGGGTTACGTTACGTCATATATGCTCATCATACAATGGTTCATCTTTACTGTCAAGTTGATCCCATCAAGGGATGCATAGGGCAGGAGTGAATCACCCTCTGTGTCTGTGATGACATTTCTAGGCCTCTAACCTAATCAAAAGTTTAATTCTGTTCATAAATTCATAATATAATAGCATTATTGGGAGGAAGCGAAAGCCAGGAAGTAGGGTGTACTTAAAGGAAGTAGGTCTTTGGGAGCAGCTGCCATGATGACCCACCTTACCTGGCCCCAGAAGACTAAACCCCTTTGCCCACAAGCCAATATGGGTCCTTCCTCTTCTATCTTGCTTGAGTTGGGAGCTTTGCCACCTGGTAACCAACACACAGAATAATGAAACAGGTATTATTTTAGGGTTGGAAGGCACAGCTCAGGGCTTATGAAGTAACGCATGGGATTTGGGCAAGGCTAGCCTGACAGAGACTAGGGCTCAGTCTAGGAAATGTTCACAGAGTTTAAAATGCCTTTTATCTCACAAACACACCCTGCATGTGTTCCTTACACACTCAGGTGCGGACCACAACAGAATCTTAACCTCCTTGCTGACAGCCAGCTAAATAAAGTGCCCCCGGACGTCAGGTGAGATATCTAATTTCAAACACTGAGATGCAGGAGGCTACATTTTGCCTTAAATGGTGCTGAGTTAGCAGTGGCCCAAGTAATTTTGAGGCTGGACATTTTATTGACTCAAGAAACAGTTATTTCTTGAGTTGGCCTGAGACTAGGCTGGAGTTGGCAGTTGGGCAAACATGAAGAATGAACACTGTCTTCCCTGCTCTCCCCCAGTCGTGTAAACACAGCTTGGCGACTTCCAGTGCGGAACAAGCAAACAGTCTCGCTACCCAGAGACTGAGGAAGAGTTCTGCATGGAAAATGCTTACAACAGAAAAACTCAACTGAGAGATTAATCATTTATCAGAATCAGAAAATTCTAGAAATATTCAGAGTAGGTCAAGGGAAATGGGAAAAGGAATCAAAAATACTCACTGAGCATATCTACTACAAAGCCTGCCTTATTTTTATTTCAATTTATTGTTATCATTATTGTTATTGTGTATGTGTGTATGATGAATGCGTGGGTGTGAGCCTGCCGTGGCGTGAATGTGGAGGTCAGAGGGCACATTTCAGCAACCAACTTTCTCCATATAAGATGGGTTCTAGGGACTTTGGGCTTGGATGGCAAGTGCTTTCACCCACTGAACTGCCTTGCTGGCTTGAAAGCTGGTGTTTTGGGTGGTCTGGGGCCGCCACATTGTTGAGGGAGACTCTAATGGCCACTCGACCTTAAATGAGCCAATAGATTTGTAAGGAGGGGGACAAGCATACTCAAGTCTGTGTGGTCACTATACCCTGACAGACATGGTGCACTGAAGACTTGGAGAACTAAAGGAAAGACCGCTGAAGCCATTGTTAATGCTACTGAGAACCAGGGAGTAAAATAAAATCAAATCTGACTACAGGTAGGAAAAGAGTAAGAAGAGATAACAGCACAATGTACTCACATCGCAAGGCACTACTAAATATGATACATTTCAGAGGTCCTCATGACACTTCTGTGACCCTTTGCTTGTTAGTATTTCCTTTACTCCTCAGCTCTATGGGGAGCTGGATAAAGAGAAGTTGGGATCATTTGTGCATTGTTTAAGTTACAGGGAGGGAAAGTGTTAGATGATGTATCAACAACCCTTGAAAGGTGGGACACGTCCCATCTTGTCTTCCTTCCTACAATACAGTGGGGAGGGATCCTCATTTTATTTTATTTTTGTAAAATAATTTTACGAGACAGGGTTTTTCTATAGCTTTGGAGCCTGTCCTAGAACTAGCTCTTATGGACCAGGTTGGCCTCGAACTCACAGAGATCCACCTACTTCTGCCTCCCGAGTGCTGGGAATAAAGGCGTGTGCTACCCGGCCCTCATTTTATTTTTGAATTATGTGTCTGTGACTGTGTGGAGGTATGCGAATGTATGTAGGTGTCCCAGAGCCTGCCACATCTCTTAGAGCAGAACTGGTAGCTGCCTGCTGTGTAAGCTTGGAACTGAACCCAGGTCCTCCACAAAAGCAGCAGGCTTCTGGTTTAGGAGGCTCTCTCCAGCAGCAAGGGCAATCTTTATTTTAACTCATCCATGCTAGGTTCCGCTCTGGGGGCTGCCTGCTCGCGGTCCTCCTAAGAAAAGCATAATGGTGTTGGTAGATTGACAGCCACCGTGTTTGGTAAATAACTGCACCAACGTCTCAAGTTTCACGTCTTTGTGCTGGAAGGTACTAGAAGAAGACGGTAGGGCACAAAGTATTCGGTATGGACCGTCTAGAATGTTGCTCACAGCTGAACAAATGGAACTGTGGTGGTCTGAGATTTTGGCTTGGTGATGACTAAGCTGGCTGGTTTTGGAGGCTGCAGACTTTCTTCTTTGTCCTTGTACAGGATGCTTAAGCAAATAGAATAGGCAGCCGCTAGGAGGTACCGAGCTTTTTTGTCTCCTGCTTGGGCGAGCAGAAATGGCTTACAGTGCGTCCCTCCACTAGGCGGGTCCAGGCGGGTGGCACTTTTCCAAGGTCGTGGTTGTGATAAGCTTGCCACTGCAGTCTTTTAAGAATAAACAGCTCTTTAATCTACAGAGGCAGGGGAGCCGTTATCTCCCCCAAGGTCTGCTGCTTGGGGCACCAACCACTTGCACGTGTGGATGCAGCTCTGCTCTCTACAGGGCTGAGGCAAGGTGGCGGACCCCGGTGTGCACGCACCTCCCTCGTGCCCGCCAGCATCTCTCTCTCTCTCTCTCTCTCTCTCTCTCTCTCTCTCTCTCTCTCTCTCTCTCTCTCTCTCTCTCTCTCTCTCTCTCTGTGTGTGTGTGTGTGTGTGTGTGTGTGTGTGTGTGTGTGTGTGTGTATGCGCGTGCGTGCCTGGAATCATAGCTCGCGGACGGGCTGATCTGGTTAAGGAAGCTCAGGAAGGAATAAATCTTCTCCAGCCTCCTCGCTGCTCGTTTATAACCAATCAGTTGCAGAAAGGCGAAGGTGACAGAAGCCCGAGCAAGCAGGGTGGGGGGATCCCCAGTTTATATATATATGTGTGTGTGTGTGTGTGTGTGTGTGTGTGTGTATGTGTGCATGCATGCACCAGAGGGGCCGTTGTTCTTATTGTCTGCTTCTCTCGGCAGAGAACAAGGGCAGCGGCGAGGGGCCTGCGCCCTGGGCTAGTGTTGCGGCCCCAAGCCGGTCGCGAGAGGCAATTTCGTGGGTGGGGGAGGGCGGGGGAGACCTTGATTTCCACCAATCCAGGGGCGCGTGTCTGCAGAGTCCAGGGTGCAGCGGAAGGCTGCGGTGCGACTCTGAATGAACTGATGAGAGCGAGTTCTCAGCCTGCTCTGGAGGGGAGTGGAGCGAGGGTCCCGGCGGCGGGCAAGACCGAAGCACTGGGGGCTGGGTAGCGGTCCCCGGGCCGCCGCCGTGGAAATTTCCAAGGACTTGGAGCGGCGGGGAGAGCACGTCTGAGGGGTGCCGGGCACCGCACCGCGGCGGCGCAGGAGGCGGGGAAAGGGCGGTGCAGGGCGCAAGAGCATCTCTTTCTGAAAGGGACACAGTGGGTCAGATGTCCCGGAGCCATCGGCACCTCTTTCAGGACCTCAGCCGAGGGCGACTGTAAGGGCGGTAGCAGCCAACCCCACTACTCTCCTCCAGACCCCTCCAGCACTCGCCTCTGCAGGGAAAACGACCATGGCTCGTGACTTACCCGGGGGCCACTTCCTCTAGCAAGAAATCCGTGGGAAAAGTTGCATTGGAGAAGATCCTTGTAACTGACCTCTGGGACCGTGGTGGGGGTTCCCCAGCAGTGCATACAAGAAAGCCAAAGGTGTGTGTGCATGGGGGACCGGCCGTGGGGACACCTTCCCCTGCCACTTCACCTAGCATTGTGCTGAGGCTCCCACCACCGACTCTGGGACTCTGAGACTGTGATGGGCCCCTGCGGGCGGGCCCGGCTACACACATCCAGAGGGGCAATGGCCATACTGGCATGGAAGTTCCCGCGTACCCGGCTACCCGTGGGAGCCAGTGCCCTCTGTGTGGTGGTACTCTGTTGGCTCTACGTCTTCCCTGTCTACCGGCTACCCAATGAGAAGGAGATCATACAAGGAGTGCTGGCACAGCGCACCGCTTGGAGGAGGAACCAGACCGCCGCTAGGGTCTTCAGGTACCTATGACTGGACACTGCTCCCTCCAGCATCTCTTCCTACTAGTGTGCAGAGAACAGGGTCATCTGTGAGGCTTCCCTGTCCTGCTCCCTCTGCACCATGCCCAACCTAGCAACTTAAGTCAGGGTCTCTGTCCCATCCCTTACCCCCAAGAGGTGTATCAGATACCTTTGCATGTGTTATTTTCAAGTCCGCGTTCCATTGCAATTGGCCCAGCTCCGGTCGGTGGGAAGGGCAACAACTTAATCCCTGCTACTTTCAGAGAATTTATTTCTTGGACTCCGCAGATGGTTTGGTGCTAAGAAGTAAGCTAGAAATAGGTTAATAGGTGTTCGGAGGGCAAATGGTAACAAATCAAACGCGCTGGAATTATAGGCAAGTCAGGAACACCTGAAAACCAGCCATGTCGTTGTGACCCCCCCTGCCCTCTGCCCCGGCTTTGTGCAGTGTGCCATCACCTACTAAGTGCCGGAACCGCGTGACTTTTGTGTTGAAATTTCAACAACATTTTGATGATATATTTTCTCTTCTGGTCAGTTTTTTGGTAGAACAAGTTACTAGCCCAAGGTCATTCACTACCTAAGACAAAGTGCAGACACTAGAATCTTTACCACTTCAAAAAGGTGCCTGGCTTCTTCTTCTTCTTTTTTTTTTCTTAGTTCAGACTCTGGGACATGCATGTGACAGAAGCGCTTAAAATCAGAAAACAAATGAAACCCAAGGCCAGGTCTGAAGTAGGGTCAGCGCAGAGCTAGTAGTTTCTCCTCTTAGGGGAGGTTTTTATTTAAGGAGCAGGAGACAGGGTTACAGCAGGGGTTGGGTGGCTACCTTGGAGTGCTTATTACCGGAATGTTGGGGAACCGATTGACCAGCCCAGCTGACTGAATGACCTGAGGGCAGTGCCTTTGTACCTCAGCCCCTGGTGCCCTGTTGCCTAGCTGGCCTCTTCTGATAGTCTGAGGGAGGAGTTCACAGTCAGGCAAGAGCCAATGGAAACCTTTCCCACCGGGCTTATGATCTAAAGTAAAATCTTTTAAAAATAAATAATTTCCCTCCTTAGGTCAGAGGTTAAATGGTTCCTCCAGAATCTAGATGAAGGCAGCTGACATTTTTCTTTCAGATTAAGGAACTCTATCTTTTTCTCAGCCCCCAACCACTTTCTTCACTTTGTCAGAAGTTCTGAAAATAATTCCACTGCCCTTGAAAGTCAGAGATGAACTGACTCTCACTGTCACACCGCTGACCTTTGAGCTCTAAGGCAGGTGGAATGCACACACCCCCAGCGACTCCTTACAGACTGAAGGCATTTTTCTGTTTGAGAAATGGATAGAAATGAGTTAAGAATGTCCCACTGGCTTGCCATGAAGGAATATATATATATATATACATATATATGTGTGTGTGTATGTTTGTATACCTGTTAGAAAACACACACACACATCTTGTTAGAAAATAGATTTCTTTGAGCAGACTTGGCCAAGTGCAAAGGGCTTCATAGTGTATAAACACAGGAGAATGGTCTCTGAGATGTGCCTACTTGTTACTGTCTTTAACCCGTGTGTGGGGGATCTTCATCCTTTAACTCGCTTTCTGTGTTCAGAGAATGACTTAGGTGAAGTCCATACACCATCAAATGTGCCTAAGCACACATCCTTCAAAATCAGTGCCTGTAAAAGTGTGCGAGAAGCACTTACTTCATTGAAACAACTTAAACTTCAAATTAGAGTCTAGAGTTTGCACAATGCCTGTGTCACAGGAGGGCATAGTCTCTTCAGCAAGTTACTCAGCTCTTGGAATCTTGACTTTCTTATTGATAAGATGCTGACAATAAGATGTCCTTCCCAGGGCTGGGCTGTGGTCTGGTACTAGTTTCTGGTACCTTGCGAAGCCAGAGAATGGCCAGTGTGTGCTCATCATAGACTCTAACTTCCTGCACATGTTGCCACTGTAGAGAGGACATCTGGCCTGCCTGGAGGAGTTCTGAATATGTCGCCTGTCACATTTATAGACACGCTTGTCTGTGCTTTTCTCCTTGCTCAAACCGATTAAACTAATCAGAGACAAAGAGTTTAGAGAGACTTGAGAAATTTAAACTAAAAACCCTGAGCATTTATAAAAGTCCTCAGTTTTTAAACATCTGCATGATTAGTTGATGGGTGTGAGTGTGTGTTTGTGATAGACAGGTGACTCAGAGGTCTTTGTGACATTATAGAGTCCGCTCTTCGGCAACCACATACCTTTGTTAGGTCTTAGACATCTTCACAGATGCGCAGATGTGTGCACGTATAGACACTGTGTATTTCTGTGAGGAGAGAGACAAACTTGTTGATGAACCTGGGATAGTATCATCTATATACACAGAGAGATGTCCATATAGGCATGTGTTTGCAATCGCTTAGTCTATACCTAGTGCGTGGCTGCTGTGTCAGGCCCCCAGAGCCCAATTACATAGGCTGGTAAGAGCTGACCTCTCACTAGGGACAAATGACAATTCAGAGAATAAACAAGTTGGAAACACCATCAAGTCCCATCCATAAGAGGGAACCTTCCTGCTTCCAACCCTGCAGCCCCGATGATCTTCCACACACTGGATCCCAGTTTTTCTGATTCAGTATTCCCACGCCAGAACCTGTGGGTCAGGCAGTGTTGTAAAACAGCTTAGGAGACAGCAACCCAGCAGTGCAGAGCCGTGCAGGCTGTGAACTAGCAGGGGACACCCCAGTCTCTCACGTGGTGGTGGATTACCCAGCCTCATTCTGGAAGCCCGTGGTCCTCCGGCTCCTCTGGATGGACTGCTTACATGGTTGTGCTAAGCTGGAGGAGTGCTTATGTCTCTGTAAGCTTATTTCTCAATCCATTTGCTCTTCTAAATGAGCCCCCATCCAGGACGTCTGTGTAAGGCTTTATTCTTAACACCTGACATGGCACCAACAATAACACTGCAGCCAAACCAACCAACCAGTGCCAGCTCCGTGAGGGCCTTGTCTGCGCTGTCTTTCAAAAGGATTTACTTATTCTTGCTTGTGGGTATAATTGTTTTGCCTGCATGCATGTACAACACTGTGTGTCCACAGAGGACAGGAGAAGACGTTGGATCCTCTGGCACTGGAATTGTAGGTGGTTGTGGATCGGGTACTGGGAACTGAACTAGGGTTCTCCACAAAAGCACCAAGTGCTCTTACCGCTTCGACATCTTTCCAGGATCCTTGCCTGTTTTGTCAACATTAGTTCCCTTGAGGAACTTGTAAACATGGATAAAAATGATCCATCTTGGTTCCTAAAGCAGGACTTTCTGGACTCCTATGGGAGGAGCAAACCTAAGTGGATGTGGATGTAACCGACAGGATGTTGAGGCACTGAAGAGAGGTAGCATGCCTGAGAAGACACTGGGAACGTCTGAATGTGGTTATGATTCTTCCTACTAGTGGCTCATTGTTGAGGCAAACAGCCCTCCGGCTTCCTTTCCCGCCTTGTGAAATAAGATGTGTGAAAATTCCACGAGAGCTGTAGGGAACTGAGTGCACACAGAACACTGGCCACATCTCTTTTCCATTCCAGGGCCACCGGGGAAGTTCACAAAACTTGCTACTTATACTTCAAGTGGGGGGGAGGGAACTCAGAGAGGAGATGGGGTTAGTTAAAAGCCTTAAAGGAGAGTAAAATGGGGTTGTGGGTGGAAGGCTGTTTCCATCAGAGAAGGATGTATGTGATTGCTGTGTGGAGTTCTCAAGTCACCGATGGAGACTCAGAACATCAGTGGAGGCCTGGTTCCAATCTCTGAATCCCTTTATGGCTCTTCCTTGTGAGATAGGAACCAACAGTGTTGCTCCCTTGAGGGAATCTAGGGGACAGAGAATGTATTACTACATCAAAATATCTGTGTGTACGCACCCAAATGCAGAGCACATGTGTGCACATGCGTGTAGATGCCAGAAGTCAGCTTCAGGTGTCACTCCTGAAATACCATCTACCTTGTTTTATTTTTGAGTCAGGGTCTCTCCATGAACCTGGAGCTCGCTAAGCAGGCTGGGTGGCCATTGAGCAACAGGAATTCCCCTCTCTGTACCTCTCCAGCTGTAGATGTTGCCACATGGTCCTGGTGAGAAGGGCACAGCTGTCAGTACATGGCGTGCACACCAAGTGGCTGCTATGGCAAGGGATTATAGCATCAGCTTGTAAAAAGTAGCCTGGGAACAAGTTGGTGCAATAAGTTTCGATAGTTAAGAGAATAAGCTAAAAGCTGTGAGTCAGTACACACTTGTAGTCTCAACACTTGGGAGGCTGTGACACAGTGAGCATCATAGTTTCAGGCCATATAGGGAGGCTCTGTCTCAAAAGAAATCACACAAACAAAAATCCAAACCATAATAAAATGTTACAGTTATGCTATGCCTTAAAATAGGGGCTTAGCAATAATCATTACAGAAAATAAAAATCTATCATTAAGATTGGTTGGCTATAAAATGTCCTCAGCCTCGTTCTTAGCACTCGTCCCCAAAGCAACTCTATAAAGTAGATTCTTTTAAAAAAAATTCTCTGCTTTTACAGATGAAACTGTGGGAATCAGAGAGATTCAGGAACCAAAACTCCTGAATCCTGAAGAGTTGGCTTCCCAGTGTGGAGCTGTTTAAGCCTCTAGCTCCTCTTCTGATGGTGGTGGGCAATGGAGGCATCACACAGACCTTTTGTGATCAGTCAGACCTTGATTTCCCTTCCCGGGGTCATCCTCCATCCAGTCTGGTTTGTATAATAAAGGCAGTAGCGCTGGCCTCATTATTGTCCTAGAAACACACCAGGCTGGGTTAGTTTTGTGCATCTCTCCTTTGACCTGGGCTTTCCTTTCCTCTGATCACCTCGTCCTGCCCTGCACAGACTACTTCCCACTGACCTCTTGGGAGTACGTGTGTGACTTGGCTGTAAAGAGTGCTTCTGACATTAGCCCTGATTAACCCGAGAGCACCTTGCTGTGGGTGCTCTTGAGCAGCTCCGTCTTTCTTGCTTACTGGCCTGTAAGAATGTTCCTTGTAGGATTGTGCTGAGGTCAGTTTAGGTAATGCACTGGAAATGCCCACAACGGGATCTAGTGTGTAACTGATGCTCCAGCCATAGACACTCCTCAGCTTGGATTTCTTTAGACTTCCCCTACTGGGCTGTTACAGACTCTTCTTCCTCGCCTTCCTCCTCTCTGTTCTTTTATCCTTTGTATAAATGCAGGAGCAGGTATGTCAGGGTAACCCCACCTTTTACTGTGAGGCCGAGTCTGTTTCATGGACATTGCATGCACTACAGACAGGCCCACGAGCTTCTTGGGCTTCTCATGGATCCACCTCCCACCTCACTGCAGGGGGACCGGGATGGAAGATGCATGGTACCATACCCATACCTTGTACCTGGGGACTCAAACTCAGGTCCTTACCCTGGCATGACAAGAAACATTTACCCAGCCCTTCTCTGTCTCCTTTATGGCATGCACACACGATTAGAGCTACCCGGAAAGCTGAGTCAGGAAGTTCAAGACTTGCCTGGGCTCTGGAGTCATTTTCCACTACCTGAAGACCCTGTCTCAAAATGAAACTAGTGAAAAGAGGAAGCGGCGTGCTGTGGAGCATTTGTCTAGAATGTGTGGTGGCCCTGAGTTCAGTTTCTCACCAAAGAGAGGGGACTAATTTAGGAAATTAATTAAGCTAACCAAATGATTATGTATGCCAGGTTAGGGCGTGGCTTGTTTGAAGTCTGTGGGTCATCTTGGAATGGTGTTGACTCCTGTCCTCCCTACAATAGCCCAGGCTAGCCTTGAGTTCATTGTGTAGTGAAAGCTAGCCTTGTGCTCCTGATCCTCCTGTTTCCAGTGCTTGGATTTCAAATAATCCATTTAATCCTTTGGGGTCTTGACTGTTAGTGTCCACTTACCTTGAAGGGGTTAGGTGCTGGCTGAATAATTTCTAATTAGTAGCTGTGTCTTGAGGCACATTCTATGCCTACAATTGTCCGTTCAGTGAAGAGCTACGTGGCAATGGAATGTGACCCTCTCATGTACTCTGCCTTCCATACTGGCTACTGAGGAAGCTGCAATTGTGGCTTGTGGCCTGCTGAGGAAGACAACAGATGTATTATAAGTTATCAGCCATTTGTCCATCAGCCATGCCAACTGTCAGAATGGTTCTTATGGGCCAATGTGTGGCGGGGAATGCAAGGAATCAAAATGGGGTTCCCGACTTTATAAAATCCCATGTCTAGTAACATTGGTTGAATCGATGAGAAATTGAATCCTGAACCTAGTAGTGCACACCTATAATCCTAGCAATTGGGAGGATTGTTATGAGTTTGAGGGCAGCCTAGGCTCCATACATAGTAAGACCCCCATCTAAATCGCTCTCTAGCAACAATAACAACAATAAATTTTCAATTAAAAAAGAAATGAACAGATATAATACCCCAAGATATGTAGTTCATCAGCTTTGATATTATTATGATAATTTTGAAGCAGTTGATTTGTAGGAGGCGGCCACTTGTTCATCCTGGTCGCCCAGAACCAAAATAACCACACAGAAACTATATTAATTAAAACACTGTTTGGTCCATTTACTCTAGCTTCTTATTGGATAACTCGTATATTAATTTAACCCATTTCTATTCATCTGTATATCACCATGTGGCAGTGGTTTACTGGCAAAGATTCCGTCCGCATGTCTGACTCTAGCGGCTCCATGGTGTCTCTGACTCTGTCCTCTTCCTTCCAGAATTCAGTTCTGTCTTCCCCGCCTACCTAAGTGCTGCCCTATCAACAGGCCAAGGCAGTTTCTTTATTCATTAATGGTACTCACAGCACACAGAGATCAAACATCATTGATTGATCTCTCTGCTTGAGGAACCATTTTCTTATTGTGTCACTGAGTGAGAAAGCAACCCAAATGGTGGGGTTGAGTGCAGAGGAAGCCGGGCTGGACTCAGAGGTTCTCGGCTTCCACTTGGCACCAGCCGAGGTCCCTGCTGGAGCTGTCCATCTGGCTGTACTGAGCACAGGCTGACTTGAATGAAGCACTCAGATCAGTGACGTAGTTGATATGAGAAATACATACGTGATTTCACGTTTCCCACATTCACTGGAGCATTTTATAGTGTTGTTATCTGTCTGATTTCTGGAAATAATACCATTTAATGCAGAACAATTTAAAATTTAGTAAAAAGGAGAAAAAAATCTTAATGCTGTTATTGGTGCTCAGTGTAAACAAATTGGTTTGCACGTCTCTATCACTCAGCTGTGTGTGTTTTGTAGACTTAGCTTTATATATTCCTTTATTTACTTAAAGTCATTCTTACTGACATTTGGTCATGTAATTGTTATTTTCAAAATTGTGATAACACAACTTTATGATTTTTATTTTGGAAAAATAACATTTATTGTGAGTTTTTTTTGCTATTGTTGTTTTCAAGAAGTTAGAACAGCTAGCTTTCATAAGGGGCAATTCTTGCTGCTGGAAAAGTTGTATATTGACCCTTTAAAAATTTTTCTGTGTCTTTGGTGAGTGGTTATTGTATGTATGTATGTATGTATATATATATTTGTGTGTGTGTGTAAAAAGTCCCTTCAAAAATCATGCTCTGTGACTGAGGACATTGCTCGGTTGGTAAGTGCTTGCCTAGCAAGCAGGAAGCCAGGGTTGGAATCCCAGCACTGCATAAACTGGGCCTGTTGATTGACAGTCATCATCCCAGGACTTCTGAGATGGAGGCAGGAGACTCAGGAATTCAAGATCATCATCAGAGCTGGCTTGGGATACATGAAGCCCTATCTCAGAGAGGGAGGGAGGGAGGTAAGGAGGAAAAGAGGGAGGGAGGGAGCATGGCTCTGCTTTTGAAATGTTAAAGGTAACACTGTTTTTATTTGAAAAGGAGAGGCATGGAGCCAGCTTTGCTGGTCATGGCCTTCCAGCCCCTCTGTGTTTCTCTGTGTATGTGAAACCTTGACCTGGAGCATCTGCTATGGACACTTCTTGGCAAAAGCATCTCTAGTTGGCATCTTTTCAGTTTGCTTGCTTGTTTGTGAGACAGGATCTCCCCCTGTTGTCTTCAAATTCGGCACAGCCCTCTTGCCCCAGCGTTCCAACTGCTGGAGTTACAGGTGTGAGCCCTGTAGCTGCCTGAGAATTAGCATCTGGGCAGTGCCGTTCCTACCATCGGTTCCCAGACTGCCTCAGACAGTTGCTCAAAGAGTGTAATCGACTCTGGCCAAGGGCACTTTGGGTTTTTCCATCTTTGAAAAGAGCAGAGGGTGATTGCATAAGCCACAGACTCAAAAATGAGCATCAGAGTGATGAAATTCCCCACGGATGGATTTTCGAGAGGCCAAAGCCGCTAAGACAGCTTCCCCACACTGGAACTGTGCCTGACACTGGCCCCTCCCCATGGAGGACCTTTATTTGGGCCAGTGGTACGCGCGCTGTCTCTCCCTGTAACTATCTCCTTTCCTGTAGTGAAGGTGACTAACACTGGCTTCATGAATGGGAAAATAGCAGTGTCTTATCAAATCACCGCCATCATGTTCGTTTCTAGGTCTTCAGTAATTAAATTAGACTGTAATATAAAAAGAAAGGCCGCCTTACTTCAGGCAGAAGTTGAGATGTCATGGCAAGAGCAAAGCAGCTCAGATAAAGTAGAAGAAACATTGTAACTGCAACTGTAGTTTTGGGAATCCTTCCCCTAAAATTAGAAGCTTAGCGTGTGACTCTGCAAGAAGGGGGATGTTGGGTTATGAAGGGACAAAAACCCCATAATGACCTTTGGTTGGGTCAGCATTTGCTGGCGGTACGCTGTAGAGCGAGAGGCCGTTAGCATCCTCTGTCATTGTGCTGTATTCTCCTTGGTCCTAGGTAAAATGACTAGCCACACCGTCCCCTCTGGTATTTGGGAGCCAGTGTTCAGAGCTGTTTCTGTTTATCTGTCCCACACCCCACCCATACCTCAGTCTCATCAAGTGTGGGCATGCCCTGTGTTTGATGTCCACTAAGTGTTTGTTGGGTGGAGGGAAGTAGGATTGTCGTGGAAGCTGATAGACAGCCGTCTGGTACCTGTGAGGGAGGGTTCTACTGAGGGTCCAACAGATTCCAGCTAATTTAGCACAGTTTCATTCACTACTTTGAGAGCAAGTATCTACTCAGGGCCCACCTGTTCCAGACCCTGTGTGCTTCTTGCAAACCCCAAGGACACAGGCTCCACCCACATGGAGCAAATGAGCACACAACAGGTCAGCAGAGGCCAGCAGTGTTCTCTAGTCCCACAGCTGTGTTGTTTGTCTTTGAGGCTAGCCGGGGACTCATCCCCTGCTTCTGTCATCTGAGTGCTGGCATTGGAAGTATGAGCCACCACATCTGACTTTCTTCCTTTCTTTGGAGATAGGGTATTATGTGGTCCAGAATGGTCTCAATGAACTCACTCTGTCACCAAGGATGATTTTGAACTCCTGATCCTCCTGCCTCTACCTCCTGAGTGCTTGAATTGCAGGCTTGCATGCCCGTGTTTGGAGTATGTGGCCTTTGGAGTATATCCGAGGGTCTTCTGCACATTAGGTAAGCCCTCCACTAATTGGGCTACATCTCAAGTCTTTAACTCTTTTTATTTATTCATTTTTTAAATGGAAGAAAAAAATAAGCACACATTCAATGTCACTTTCAGAATTTCATTGGGTATTTCTGCATTTAGTAAAATGTAGAGAGGCCTAAACCCTTCTAGTTAGCCTGTACCAAGACTGGACATGGGAGACCTTAGAATATCTTTCTGTCAAGGAAAAGCACTTTAAAACAGGGGCAGGCATCAGTTCATGGGGAAAGCTAAGCTCAGTCACCCATAGAATACAGCCATCTTGGGCAGGAACACTCAGAGCCTAAGCCATTGCTGCACTGGCCCAGCCACCTGGGGTAAGGTAGAGAGGAGATGGAATAGGAGAAGCTCAATTTGAAGTAGCAACAAAATTATCATTTTTCTGCTTTTTTTGAGATAGGATTTCTTATAGCCCAGGCTGGTCTGGAACTCCCATCTCATTATTTGTAGCCCTACCAACTACTAACTACCAACTACCCAAGAGTGACCTTGAACTCCCAATCCCCATGCTTCCACCTCCCAGATTTTGGGATTATAGATGTTTACCACCATTTCTGGCTGGCTTATATTTTCTTAATAACAGCTCCACTGTGTTGTGTGACAAAACTTTTCCTGGGGAGACACAACCCATGGCTGCCCTCTCCAGCCAGGGAGCCCAGAACAGACCAAAGTATGGATACCTTCAAAGTCCAACTTGCTGAATAATGAGATTTACTGGGGTTACTTACAGGAACAGGGATGACTCAAAGACAGCTATGTCACCAAAGTCCATCGCAGCCTGGGTGACAACTCACAAAATCTGGGAGACCTGGAGCACAACACATAGCCTATAGGTGGCTCAACAGGCTGTGGGGTGTCGTTTCCAAGTGCTCTGCTCTAAACCTCTTTTGGGGAGCTCAGATGGGTTTGGCTCCTTCCAAAAACCTGGTCTGGTCCTAGAGTCTTCTTTGCAGTTTGGCTTCTCTCTGTTGAGAAGGTCTCCCAGCTTTTATTGCTTAATCTTGCAGTGAATGAATCTGGTCAGTTTTAGGAACTTCCTGAAGCTATTTTGAGTTGTTTGCCTTTCCCTTTCAGGAGCTTCCTTGCAGGACAGAATGTTCAATCCTGCAGAACACTTACACTACACTGTGCCACCTCCAGTGCCGCTAGCTCCTCACACCACCTTCCCCTACTTACCTGTTTTGATGGGTCTCTGACTGCCTTGGTCCCGGTTGAACTGAATCACTGGCTGGAGCCCCTCCTTTGCCTGGTCCCAACCTTCCTTCTTAGGTAGACTCTTGAGCCCACAAGTGGCGGCCCCTTCCCTTTCCAGGCGGGGAGTGCCACCTTGGCTTGTCACTGCCCCACCCCAGTGGCCTGTAGCATCTCTTTCTTTCCTTCCTTGGCTCTCCTCACAGCCCAGGAGCAGAGTTTCCATCCGGGGAAGGGATGCCTGTTGCTCCTTGCTGTAGACTCCCTTGATGTTCACTGTGCCTGCTTTGAGGCCTCCCATACTTCTCCTCCCTGTTTATCAGGGAAGAAAACCCATGCTTCCTCCTTGCCTCTGGAGAAGTAGCCGTGACGTAAGAACACGACACTCCACCGCTGCCACGTTCTTCTCAATCTTTCCCTGTGTGAGTACACTGGTTGCCGAGAGGCCGGCTTCTCAGCCTTGGCCTGTTTGGTGCCTCCAAACCTGATGGTGTTCTGAACTTGGAAAGCCAGGGTGATTCTGTATGGGGTTGGCTGCAGGTCACAGAGAAGAGGAAACAACCTCCTATTTTGTGTACTGAGTTTGTATCCTCACACCAGTCATTCTAATACAGGGCTTCATATGTGGGAGGCAGACACTCTACCACGAAGGCACACCCTAATCAAACAATGTGGTGCTCAATCTCTCCCTGCATTTCCTCCCCCTCCGCCCCTCCTTTTCCCTCTCTCTTTGTCTCCTCTCCCCTCTCTGTGACTGTGTTCTGTTGTCTTGCCTAGCAGTGTCTCCTACTGCCAGCTCTTTCTCGGTTCTTTTCCTGGCCCAGGGAGCTCGGGAGTAGACCTTGTCTCCAGACCAACTGAGAGTAACGCCTGCATCTCCAGCATGAAACCCACTGAAAAATCTTGTGACAAACCGAGAGACCCACTAACGAAGCTGTAAGATTGCTCCGTGTGTGTCAGGTTCCAAAATTTATCACTTGTACACAGTCCAAAAGCTTTTAAAATAGAGATGCAATATGGGAAATTAAGTTTGGATTTAATTAACATTTACCGAGCCCCAATTACGTGCAAGCACCATGCTACACGCGGTCTGTGCAATGTGTCGGTTGATCTAACCCTAGATCTTAAGCTTTGTTTTGCAGACAATGATATTTCTAGTAGGATAGCTGTTTATTTTATGGTTACTGTATGTTGGTTCTGTGTTAAGCATTATATGTAGTGCTACATTTACAAGAACTGAGTGAGGAACATATTGTTGCCCCTCTTCCACAGAGAAGCAGGCTGTGACTGTTTGTCCAAGATGGCCCCTGGTGGTAGCGACCAGCATTCAAGGAGTGCCCAGCATTGCCCTCTGAAAGATTCAAGGTGGATACTGATATCACCCTGGTGGCCCTGTAGGCTTGTCCTTCTATTGGTAGAGAGGCTGAAGCCCATGAACCTTAAGAAACTTAGCTAAGGTTGTATGGTTGGTAATGACCTTTTGTGAGGGCCCAGGAACTTCCTTTCCACAGGAGACCAGTGTTTTCAGTCTTCACACTGAGATTTCAGTCAAACTCTGGTATCCTTCCATGGCAATCTTGTTATTTTTATTTTTCCTTTCGAGATAGGGTCTCACTTTTGTAGCCTAGGGCTGACCGATTGCTCACTGTGTAGCCCAGGTTGGCTCAGAACTCTGTGACTATCCTTTCAAGCCCAGTCCCCCAAGCACTGGAATTCCAGGTGTGAGGCACACACCAGGGTCTGCATGTTTCCCCGGGAGGGTAAATCTCAGAGATCAGCCAATACCGCCATCCCCTTTTTACTTCCTCTAATGGCGCAGTTTTGATGCTGCTCCTATCAAGAGTTCTTTATAACCAAAGCCACAGGCCTTCCTGGGGCAGGAAAGGGGCTCGCTGCTCTTTCTGCATCTGTCTGGTGTCTCTGGGTGATAAAACTGAGTTGTTACGAGCTGGGGGACTTCAGCTCCAGGTTCTTTTCGAGTAATATCTATGAGGACTCTGTGCCCTTCTCCCCAGAGAGTGATGAGTAACCAGACCAAGCAAGAGAATTGTTTTTATGATGATTCTTTACTAGCAACTTCAATATCCAATGCATCAATGGGGGTTACAATCTTAATAGGCATGGGGGATCGATCATGGGCAACACACAGGCACTTCAATATCACAATTATTAATCCTACTAATCCTAATACATAAAACCAATTCATAACCTTAATCTAACTTATCACTTATTCATAAAACACTTCTTAACCTTAATACAACTTATCCATTACTTATCTATAAAACACTACTTAACCTTAACTTATCTGTTACTTATCTATAACTTATCCATTACTTATCTATAAAATACTTCTTAACCTTAATTTATCCATTAACATTTCCTAATCTTTTGCTCTCCTAACTTCCCCTCTGTTGTGGCCTTCTCCCCTCCTGCTTTTGGCACCTGTGAGGCACGTGCCTTGAAAATATATTATTAACCATGCTGTGGTCACAGGGCTGGAGCCTCACTCCTATGAGAAGCAGTAGTGGAGCCGCTGGGCACAGAGAGGCTCGGTGCTATGTGAAAATGTGGCTTCTCTCATTTTGATTGGCTGTGGACATCCTCAGGGACTTTACTTTGGGGTCTTTAGACCCTGTTGCTAAAATGTCTTTGTGGTAATGTTTTGTGTTACTCCGAAAGATTGCCCAGAGACGTGGCGCACATGTGTAGAATAAAATCATGTATTTGTGCAATAAAGCTCACGGAAGGGTGCTATGCAGTGTAGAAACTGTCTGGACCGTTTCTCACAGATCAGCAACATTAGATTCCGTACGTGTCCTTCTGGGTTGTTCTCTCTAGCACATCGTGTTATCTGAGCTTGAATGCTTGAGGTGAAATGTACAATTTTGCCAGGACTACAGGCATGACTGAGGGCTATTTTAAGCAAACAGGGCTGCATACATTCTTCCTGCGGGTGAGTTTATATGCCTGTGTCATCCACATCTTATCTGTCAGTCAATCTACTCTCTCACCATCTGTATCTATCCTCTAATCTATCCATTTCTATCTAGCATTTATTTATCTGTTATCTATTGCTGACCTAGTTATCATCTACCAATCAATTTTCTATATGTATCTAGCATCTATTAGCTATCACTAGTTATCTATTCTCTGCTTCATCTAGCATCCTTTTATCTATTTCCTATAACCTATCTAGGTATCTATCATCTACCTATCATTTGTCATCTACCTATAATCAATTAACCATCTGTACATTTGCCAATCACTTAATGTTTATAATTTATCAACTATCATTTATTATATATCATATATTTATCATCTATCTATCTATCTATCTATCTATCTATCTATCTATCTATCTATCTATCTTCATCATCATCATCATCTATCTTCACATCATCATATCATCTATCTTCTATCTATCATGTGCCTATCATTTATCCTATATACTGATGCACAGCCTCCAGGATATCTCCCAGTTTCCCAGAGTCCCCCTCCCTGGCACCCTTGCCCTGTGCTGTCCTCTTTCATTTTGAGTGTGGGCTGCACTTAGTGACTCACTTCTAAAATAGAACAGAATTCGGCAGAAATGATGGTGAGAGCAGCCATGGCGTCATTTGCATGGCCTCTTTCTCTCCGCTGGATCACTGCCCTGCTGTGGGGACATCCCGGCAGTCTGCGGAGAAGCCTGTGCAGTAGGAGACTGAGTTCTAGTAAATGGCCGGGAAGGAGCTGAGGTGAGCAGCAGCCCTGGATGGGAGCCGAGAAGGGTGTCCTTGCTCTGAAAACCGCAGCTCCCACTGACAGTTGACTGCAACTTCAGGAGAGATGTGAGCAGGAAGTGTTCAGCTGAGACAGCCCTGATCCGCAGAGCAGAGCCTGAATCACTGCTAACACTGGGGGTAACTGTCACACACCTCAAACAACAGTTGCTAAATTGTTACTATTGTTTTATTGGATGGTTACATGTATTAATTAGTAAATTGGATTATGAAATTACTCAACATGAAAGCATGTAGCTAGGCATGTCCTGTCCTTTCCCTGCACAACACGCTCAGTGTGCATGTTACAGAGCATTCCCATGGCGGGGGTTTTCCTCGGGCTTTGTCTCCGACCATCCTTGTGTTTATGTTAGTTTTTCTCTATAAAGACCTTAGAAATCATCAGAAAATTGATGTCATTGGTTTCTAAATTTTATGACTATTTAAAATTCTTTACCTTCATTGTTTTTAAACTGTGTGTCTGTGTGTGGGTGTGTGCACACGTAGGTGTCCACAGAGGCCAGAGGCAGCAGATTGTCTGCATTTGGAGGTAGAGGCAGTTGTGAGCTGCCTGACATGGGTTCTGAGACCTAAACTCAGGTCCTCTGCAGGAGTGTTTCATGCTTCACAGCGCTGATGCACCTCTCCAGCCCCCACTTACAGGTTTTAAACCTTTATGTCTCGATGCTCTGAAGAGCCCACAGATGTGGATTCGTTCCACCTTGACCAAAGGGTAGAGAGTTCAGACCGATTCTTGTTTCTTCAAGGTTATTGACAAGAGGTTTGGCTACCAACAGGATGTTTTGAGCTAGGGTGCGTTTAGTTGATGCTTTGGGTATTGACAAGGTAATTACTCTGTATCTTGCATCTTGGTAAAGAAGTCTTTTGTCTTCCCCCTTCTCTTTGATTGGGGTCTATAAAGCCCATAAGAAATAAACACGGGGTGAATTTCGGTATTCACTGGGTTGCCCTCCCGACTATCCTGTGCCTCTGTCTTTTCTTTTGTATCTCTGTTTTTTCTACTGTCGTTTCTTAATCCTCACACTTCCCTCCAAGCATGGACGAATAAGCCAGGCAGGACCTGGCTGATGTTGTCGTCCAGATGCAGGATACGACAATGTCCACAGCCCAAGATATTTCCATCTGGTGTTTTTATGATTTAACTCGTGAGATCCATATGTTTTGTTTTGTTTTGTTCTTTCAGTGTAGTGAGCTGTTGACCTGACCCCCACTATTCATTCTCGTGACATCACTAGAAAAACCCAAATCAGAAGATTCCCCCGTCCCCAGGGTTGTGCAATGTCATCTGCCTGTACTCTGATTTGGGAGTCCTACTTTTCCTCCTCTGTTTTGTTCCTATTTTTATTCAAAAGTCAGATTTACTCAATAGCTGTAGTTGTGCAGTGACGTTTTAGGATTTTTGATGCTCTTGTTTGTTTGTTTGTTTGGGATAGGTCTGCCTGGCCTGGAGCTCACTATATCATTAGAGCAAGTTGGCCTCAAACTCATGGAAGTCTGCCTGCTTCTGCCTCCTGACTGCTGGGGTCCAAGGCATGTACTAACATACCCAGTTATTTTAATATCTGATAGGCAAAGGCATGTACCACTGTTCCCAGCTATTTTAATATCTGATAGGGGACCAGTTACTGTTTTCTTTGCTTGTCACAGTTTCCTCTTAGAGAGTTCTTCACCTTCACTGAAACTTCTTATTGACTTGCATTAATTTATGCATTCTTACTACAAAATTGAAACTTCCTGCCTGAGCATAAGCTACATTTAATTAATATTCAATGCTTATTCTATTTCCCTAAATGAAGTATCCAGGCTTGTTTCTCATGGATTCCCATATTTTTATTGAAATAATTTTATGATATCTCATGCACTATAGTGTCTAATAAGTTTATATACAAGAAAGGTATTAATTGTTATGTACATCTAAGTTTCTCACTAAAGTTTTCCAAGTACGTTTTTTCTGGATAGTCCTTTTTATTTATATTTGCTAGCTATATGTTGATCTATGTCTCTTGCATCTATGTGTGATATTTTCTCTCCTCCTTCCTTGCATTAATTTCTTCTGCTTTCTTTTTCTTTAATGAGTATGAATTCAGGGTTTTCTCCTGTGGTTCTCCAGCTGAATTTTTCTATTCTCTCTCCCTCTCCTCACTTCGCTCTCACCATCCACTGATTTCCGACTCTGTGACCTTAGATCACAGCTCTCCTCAGGGAGGAAGGAAAGGCTGCAGAGGGTCTGAGGAAGGATTCAGGTTCAGGATTCTCTGCTCCCAACTCATTCTATAAACATTGCCCCCATGCAACCTAAATAGAAAGGACTTGGGGGCCAGCAAGATGGGTTAGCCGGGAAAAGTGGTTGTCATGCAAGCTTGACAACCTCCCTTCAAATCCCTGAAACCCACGATGGAAAGAGAGTTGACTTGCAACTCTTTTTTCCTCTGTCCTCCACTTGTTCTACATGATTGGTGCATGCTCACCCCACCCCCACCCCCATCTCCCAAGAGCTCCTCCTCTCACAATTGAAAAAGGAAAGTTGGAAATGCCTCTCTCTGGCTGCTAACTTGTTTCTAAGCTCTTTCTTCTCCATCCTTCCTGCATACTGTTTCTGGATACAGTAAGTCTAGTCACTAAGACTGATCCCAGAACGCAGGCTGCTTCACCTGCCCTGGAAGTCTGCCACTGATTTCGTAACTATCCAGATTGCCTTTGTGGTGACCAGATCATGACATGGTCAAGTTGGGACTAAGAACGGCCAATCACTGTGCCACTGTGAGGAGAGGTGTGTGTGTGTGTGTGTGTGTGTGTGTGTGTGTGTGTGTGTGTGTGTGTGAAGGGTCTTCCCTAACTTCCCTGATTTTTTTGGGCTGCCCTGACTTTCCTCCTGTGCTGAGCAACCATAAGACGGCCAGTTTGACAGGAAACGGCTCCCTGGGAGATGCTGAAATTCAAAGGATCCGGATTCTGGAAAGGCCATTATTTTAGGAGAGAAGCCCTGGAGAGGGAAGGAAAACAGCTTGGGTCTTTGTGGAGGGATGGATGCTCACCCCACTCTGCTCGGCAGATGGGAAACTCGGCTTGAGACCTTGGCGTGTGAGGGTAGGGAGATGGCTTAGCGTGCTTGCTATGCGAACATAAAGACCGGAGTTCCACCACCAGAACCTACCTAGATGCCCAGGAGATGTGGCAGCCCGTCTGTAATTTCTGTAAGAGCTAATAATGACACAGGAGACATGATTTTTGATTGAGAGCTGGTGCTGAATGGTTGGTTTAGACAGAAATTAATTATATGAGAAAAATAAAAGGAGATCTTGAGCAGTTAGGATGGGACTCAGCAGGTTTGGTAGCTATTGCCTGCTCTGCGGAACAGATATTCATGGTACCAGGACCACAGATCTCTATGGTGTGTGTGTGTGTGTGTGCATGTGTGGTATATGTGTGTGTGTCCGTCTCTTTCTGTATATGTGTCTGTCTTCATGTGTGGTATGTGTTTGTGTAGGTGTGCATGTGTGTCCAGGGTCTCTGTGTGTGTCTATGTCTCTGTGTGTGTGTCATGTGTATGTGTGTTGTGTGTATATGTGTGTGTAAGTTGGCAGGACAGGTATGGAGACAGAGATAGGAGTTAAAAGTTGATTCTTAGAAAAGACTCCAAAGATTTGTAAATCTGTGCATAGCACAAATTCTAATTGGTCCTGATAATAAAAACCCAGAGTCGAGGTAAGTGCTGAAAGATCAGACAAATAAAGGAGCGAGTCACCAGAGAAACCTCTTACTGCCACCAAATCTTCAGACCAAAGGGGGCAAGATCCTGTCTCCACAAATCCTCAGACTGAATGCCCTGAGCTCCTGTCTCCTCCCGCTTTATAGCCCTCTCTACCTAGCCATATCCCTTCCTGTTTCCACTTCCCCAGTGCTGGGATTAAAGGCATGTGACTCCCAAATACTGGGATTAAAGGTGTGTGCCCCCACTGCCGGCCCTCTGGCTAACTAATGGTTTAGCTCTGCACTCTGCTCTTCAGGAAAGCTTTGTTTGCTAGATCACAAACTAATCACCAGATCTTGGAAAAAGTGCTGAAAGTATTGAAGTTCATTGCATCAGGGAGATGCAGATCAAAGCCACAGTGAGATATCTCTAAAGGGTTGGTTTTGCTTTTTTGTTTTTTGTTTGTTTGTTTGTTTTAACAAAAAGGTAGAAAGTAGTAGCTGCTGGTGAGGACCTGTGGAAAAGCGAACGGTGAAAATATAAAGTGATACAGCCAGTATGGAGACCTCAAGAAGCTGAAAACCTTCTATGCATTGTGGGTGTCCCACTGCAGGTCTGCATGTCTGTATCTGGCTGTGTGTCCATTGGGTGTGGCATTTGCTTATCTGAGAAATATCCACAGTCAATCCCCCACTGCCAGCAGATGAAGAGATGATAAGATTATGATAAATCCATAGAGTGGAATATTATTTAGCTGTTTAAACAGGATGATGCCATATCATTTGTAGCAAGGTGGATGGAATCAGAGGATATTGTGTTAGTGAAACGAGGCAGACACAGGATACACCCACAGCTCATTCTCATGTGTGAAAAAGTGCAGCTGAATGTGTCATCAAACCTCAGAATCTTCCAGCTGACTGTGTCACAAGTACCCCAGCGTCTCGGAAAGTAGGAGAGAAGGGCGGTTGGATAATGGTTTGTAAACCATAGAAGTACAATCAGTTCCGATGTTCTATCACATAAAGGGGCAATGGGTTCATAATAATCTATCAGATATTTCCTGAGTAGCAGGAAGAGGTCCTGGTTCCACACAAAAGAAATGGTAGGGAGGTGAGACTTAATTATGGTGATTTGGTCAACACACAGAGAGGCTGGAGGCATGGCTCAGAGGTGAACAGCACATAGTGCTCTTGCAGAGGACTGGAGTTCTGTTCTCAGGACCTGCAGTGGTAGGCAACCTGCCGCCCTCTTCTGGCCTCCACAGGCAATGCACTCACATGCACATACCAACACGTAATTTAAACCATAATCTTTTAATGACTTAAAGTTAAACAAATCTTTACAAATAAGAAGTGACTACACTGCACCCTGTAAATATGTAAAATTGTATGTTACTAAAGAAGTTGTTTTAATTAAGGAGATGGAAATATTCAAGACACGACAGGCACTTCCAGGTGGTCACTTGGCTGTAGACTGTATACATGTACTGAATCATCACGCTGAGCTCAATAGTGTATACAGTTGACAGAGTAATTCGTTAAGACAAAGTAAAATCTTTCTATGAGCCAAATCTAGAATGCAGGTGGGATAGCATAGAATGGGCAAAGAGACCTCAGTGAAGAGTCCTCGGATAAGGAAATGACTTGTAAAGTTAACAGAGGAGGGGGAACCAGGCCATAGCCCAGTTGGCAGAGTGCTCCCTGAGCATTGCCCAAGTCCTGGCTTTGATCCCCAGCATGGCACATGCTGCACAAGGCGATACTTCCTGAACTCCCCACACTGAGGAGGTGGAGGCAGGAGGATCACGAATTCAAGCTTGTCCTCAGCAGCATGGGAATTGACGCCAGCCTAGAGTATGTGTGATGGGGGTGGGGAGACAACTTATGTTAAATAAGATGGGATCCTCCAGTGCTGCTGCCTCAGATGGAGGGGCCAGGTAGATACACATGGTCTGTTTGTGCCTGGAATTGTCTTTCCCTCTGCCCACTGAGTCCGCGATCATTTCCCCCTTCCCTTTAAAGTCTTCTGCCAGTCATTAGGTGGGATTCTTCTTGTCTCAGGACAGCTATTTTATTAGCAATGCATTGATGGTTTTCACGAGCTCTGCTCAGTACGCGTTCTGGTGAGCAAAGTTAGTTATTGCCATGAGCTCACGAACTGAGGAGATTTAACTTGTTTTGGTCAGCACGAACTGAGCATGTGAAGCGGCTAACTCTGAACACTCCTGACGACTGACGGTCTATAGTGAGTTTGAAGTCGGAAAGCGTGCATGGCTACCCTCTCATGCAGGGTCTTGGATGGCTTCACAGGGTCTCAACCATTGTGCTCCAGCTGCTTTGGATCTGGTGGGATTGAGCTAGTGAGGCTGGATAGGGGCAGCCTCTGGATAGCCTATTCATTTCTTGTAGTCTCCTCAGAGAAATGAGCTCAGTTCTCAGTGTGCATGCCTGTGTGTGCACACACATGTGAATGCATGCAGCTGCACCAGGCTGTGTGCTTGTATGCATGTGGAAGCCAGAGATTGCCCTTGGGTGTTGTTCATCAGAGGCCACCCCCCTTGGTTTTTTTGAGACATGACTGTTCACTGAATCAGAAGTTCAATGAGTAGGCCTGCTTGCTGGGCACTGAGTGCTAGGGATCCTCATGTCATCACCTCCCAGCCCTGGGATAGCAAGTTCGCCTCCACACTAGGCTTTTACCTAGGTGCCGTTGGGGAGTAGACCTGGGGCCCTCTGCTCACAAGGCAGGCAGTTTATAGTCAGCTCACATCTCTAAGATTCTAAAGTGCTTACTCCATGTGCACTGATGTAGGATTTTCCTCTTTGGGCTGTGATTACTATTAATGAATATTGAACTGCTTTGAGCCTAAAGCAGAGCAGGGCAGGACAGGGCAGAGCTAGGCACGGAGGACTGGACTGAATGCTGGGAGAAAGAAGGGCAGAGTCAGGGAGAAGTCATGTAGCCCTGCCAGAGACAGACACTGGTTGGAATCTTGCTGGTAAGCCATAGCCATGTAGCAATACACAGATTACTACAATGGGTTAAATTTATATGTAAGAGTTAGCCAATAGGAAGCTAGAGCTTATGGACCAAGCAGTGTTTTAAATAGTATAGTTTTTGTATGATTATTTTGGGGATGAGCAGCTGGGAACCAAGAGGTGGCCCTCCTCCAACAATGCACGCCTTATCCCATAGCACACTCAGACATGTGTGTGCACAGACACATATACTGGGGAGCATATATCAATGTTAGGAGCTTTCTTTTGGTTCTACACTTTGGCTGAGGAGAAATTAGTGACACAGATGCACACACAGGGATATAGCTGTAGCAAACAAGTTTTACTGAAAGTGAAAGCAGATGCACTTTATTATTCTTATCTGTGCTAGCCACATGGCTCAGTACCTTTTTCAGCAAGGCAGTCACATCTTGCTTCTTCTGTGGCTGGGCCAGGACTGCAGAAAGAGCTTCCCTCTTCCCAGAATTCTCATTGCCCTGCCTCTACTTCCTGTCTGGTTGTCCTGCTTATACTTCCTGCCTAGCTATTGACCAATCAGCATTTATTTAAAATATAATTGACAGAACACAATTATCCCACACCAGCAGGACATTTCACATTCAAACCATGACAAGATAAAGTACCAATCATGAAAATTTGTGCCTTGCCCTCACACTTCAATTCATCAGTAGTGGCTCAACTAAGAGACCTTCCCAGGATCCCTTTGTGTTGTTGAACATGCCAGGTCTTGAACTTCTTGTCCACATTTACTGACTGATGGTGGTATTTGTGGACAAATAGTTATCTGGGCCTTATCTGTCACAGGCTAGAATCCTCTTCTCATTTTCTTTGTCCTTAGATATTATTCCATTTTCTATCCTCAATGGTTTCTGTGAGGAAATATATCTCCCAATATCTATTCTGTGTGAGCATAGTCTTCTTTGTTGGCAAAACCCAAGTGTATTTACTTGGAGGCTTCTGTGCCCTGATCTTTCTTGTTCTTGTTTAACCTATTTTCTTGTGTTGAAAAAAAAAAGAGCCAATTGATAATAAATACTATTGGTTACCTTTGAGAAATCTAGCAGATTCTGTGCAAAGGGCTCTGCCTGTGTGGATTAAGAGTGTTAAGTAGGTGTTACTTTGTTTCTGCTTTCATGATGAGAAGATAGAGGTCTAGAGAAACTGCAGCCCACACTCCAGGTCTCCTGTGCAGTGAGATGTTAAGCCAGAATTAAAATTCAGGGGAGCCTGCGGACCTTGACCTATGATGATGCCAGTAGATTCATGAATAATTCTGCTTTGAATTTATCTCAGATTAAAGTCTTTTTTCCAAAAATTACAGTATAAAGTAGCATTAATTTATAAATTCCCATTCCTACATATCAAAGGGTTTTATAGGTCTCAAATAATAATGTGTTTACTGAGTTAATAAAATGCTCTGATGAAAACTTTCAGAAGATGTTAGCCTTGGAAGAAAAGACTGGAATTAGAGTCCTTGCCTGGTATGCTCAAGACCTTGGGTTCAACCATTGCACTGTAAAACATGCAATAACGACACACCCAAGAATGCTGCCTACATAGCTGTATAAAGTTTTAAGTGTTTTTTTACAATGCTATCCCAGGTTTTTGTAAAAATTTAAGTTTCAAATTATTTTTACACATCGTTTCCACTTCTGTGACCATTCTTGGTTGACACTTTAAATGCAATTATAATTTACTTCTTGGCTAATGCAGCAATGACCAAGTTGTATTTGCCAACAAACACAATAGCAATTGGAAAATCATAGTTCACTCCCCACAACACTGATGCTGCTCTGACAGCTGTGGAGATCGGATCTGTGCGTGTCTCCCACACAAAGGAGGCGTTGCTCCTCTGCCAAGTGTGCCATGGCAGCCAGGCTTCCTTGCAGACTGAATGAGAGTCTTGGGTAAATGAAGATGTGATAATTCTAGTATTTTGTAACTAAATATTCATGATTCTTTAAAAAAAATTAGATGATCCTGAGAAGGGGTGTTGTTACAAATCTAAATGATAGCCTATAGAAGATGTCATTCACTTTGTACTGTCTTCCCGTTTTATCACCTGGGATCCTATTGCTAGGATCCTGTTGTCCCAGTATTCTGCCCAAAAGTGACTTGGGAAATAGAGTCAGGATGGAACATTTGTAGTATGTGTTTATTTAGAGGAGACAGGGAATGTTTTAGAATAATTCTTCACCTTTGAAATAAGAATGGAATTCATAGAGGTTCATGTGTTTATCTTCAGGGGTACACAGGCATGCCTGTACATGTGTGTGTGTATCAGTATGCAAGTGAGTGTATGCATGTCTGCATGTAAGTGTGTCTGTGTATATGCATGTGCATGCATGTGCATGTGTTTTGGGAGAGGCTGCTTGTTTGTTTCCTGGCCACCCAGACTCCCAAAATAATCACACATAAATCTTTATTAATCACAGTACTGTTTGGCCAATAGCTTAAGCATATTTCTGACTAACTCTTATATCTTAAATTAATCCATTTCTATCAATCTGTGTATCACCACATGGCTGTGGCTTACCAGCAAGGTTCCAGTGGGCTCCAGTGTAGGTGTCTGTCGCCTGCAAGTGGCTACATGGCTTCTCTTGACTCCATTTTCTTTGTCTCAGCATTCAATTTTCTTGCCTAGCTTTATTCTGTTAAGCTGCTGGCCAAAAGCATCTTCATTATTAACCAGTGGCAATAAAACATATTCACAGCATGTAGAGGGGAATCCCACATTACCTCCCCTTTTCTGTATAAAATAAAAGGGAAGGTTTTAACTTTAATATAGTAAAATTACATATAACAAAACAGGTATCAAGCAAGAATTATAGTTACAATATTTATATTTACTTTATCTTTATCATAACAAGGAAAACTATAATTATAACTATCTATTCTTCAACTTCATCAAAGATGCCAGAAGGATTATTACCTAAGTTAACAGGAAGTGCATTGTAAGCAGCTTCCAAAACTCTAGAATTTGGAAGAGACATCTCACCGGTGAACAGTCATGCAAAGTTCTTCTGTACTGTTGGGACATCCATCTTTAGCCTATAGGCCCATAGTATCTGGCAGGCTTTTTTATAAAGCAGTACATTTTAAGGACAGTTCCACCAAAATTGGCAGTTTGTCAGCCATTTTTTCTGTGTTCTGAAGAATGTCTGGCAGACCCTTTCATGAAGCTGGAACCCTGAAGGACTGTCTTACCTTTAGGCAAGTTCAGCGGTCATTTCTCTATGGGTGCTGCATGTCCATTTTATACAGCATACCATCAAGCAGTCAGTTTCTTGCCCAACTTGCTAACAAACTCCATAATCTTCTTGAAGTAGATTGGTGCTACCAGGAGCAGATGTGTCTCATTGTCATGAAAAGTCCTAAGATCTTAAAACATTTTAAATACCATACTCTGTTAGTCCTTGAAAAGTTTGAAGAATACCTATCCATATGAAGTAAATCTCTGTATATCTAGAAAACTTAACTAACATGACTACAAGCTTGACTATTATAGATAATTATCTATTAACCTGTATTTTTAATTATACATTAATTTTTAAATAAGCTACACAAACACAATACCTTAAGAGCAGAAATATATACATATATATATAAAATAATGATCTTAAATTTGTATCAATAAAGCAAGATTCATACCAATGTAAATCTCTATATCATATCCCCCTTTAAATGTAACATTTATAAACAATGTTTGGGAATTTGGGTATAGTTCTTTCCAAGCTGCTTCCTGCTTTTTGTCAGGCAAAGTAATTTTGGGGGTGTTCATGGTGACTTTTAGGAGGGTCTTGGTCCATCAAACCACATTAGTTTGGAAGATATCCACAGGTCTCATCTTCTGTGGAAACAAAAGAAGAACATTTTTTCCAAAGCAACAAATCTTTAGACCCAAATTTTGAAGTCAAAATACCTTTAAAATATATGTGTTGTTTTATCTTAGCAGCCCATACAATGAAGTGTCTTTCTGTACTTAGCTCCTACACAGTTAAAAACTTCAAAGAATAATATACATAATCCAGAGTTTCTGCATATATCCTATCTTTACATGGCTTATTTTTTTACTCTATTACTTTTTTATTAGTTTACTCTGTCTCTTTAAACACTTTGTTTTATTTTTTACAAACCATTTACTTCTTTTTATAACTCTCTATACTCTTTTTCTTCTCTCTCCAAAGCCTATGTTCATTTTTAAACACACTGTGACCCATTTAGAAGTCTTTTCCATCTGAATTTGTCTTTATTGTGTATCTGTAATACTTTTCTGACCACGACTGCTTCTTAAGATGCAAAGCAGCATGGCTAGGACCAAGGCTGCTTTATCTTTTGACTCTGCCAATATGGTGGAGGCATGTTCACCACCTCTGAGAGCCATGCACACCACCCCAGTTCCAGGTATACAGAGGGTTTATGTCGTGCCATTAATATTTTGTAATACACTGTTCACAAATCCCATTTAAATGCTCCTCTGTAGCACAACCTCCTGAAAGAGTTAGAGCCATCTGTGCTGGCTAATCAGGAAACTGGCTCCTAAAGAAGCCACACAGCCTTCCTTGCCAAGGCTGAGTCAGGAAGACCTGTCTTAAAGGAGCTGTGGCAAACA
The DNA here is from genome assembly GCF_014885135.2 of Alexandromys fortis. Lineage (NCBI taxonomy): Eukaryota > Metazoa > Chordata > Mammalia > Rodentia > Cricetidae > Alexandromys > Alexandromys fortis. Next base: position 1,085,445 of record NW_026067905.1, read on the forward strand.
GAGCAAGAAGCTGTGTTAAACTCTATTTGTGTGTGTGTGTGTGTGTGTGTGTGTGTGTCTAGAATTCCCTTTAAAGCCCTCTCAGGTTTTTAAGTGGATTTAGTTGACAGCATTGTGGTGTGTGTGTGCATGCGTGCATGTGCACATGTGTGTGTGTAAGTATGTATGCATGCGTGTGTGTGTCCATGTGGTGTGTGTGTGTGTGTGTGTGTGTGTGTGTGTAGCTAGAAAACACATTAGATGTTGTTCTTTGGGTGTCATTTGTCGTTCACTTTAGTTTTGGAGAACTTCCCAATTAGTCAAGTTTAATTGGCTGGTGAACACCAGAACCCCTCTGTCTCTTTGTCCCCAGCACTGGGCCACCTGCTTACACAGGGTCTAACTCAGGTCCTTCTGCTGAAGCACCAGCACTTTTGCAGCTCTGCTCTCCTCACAGCTCTGGACTGTGGTCTAAACACCACCTGAGACAGTAACATCAGAAAAAGCATACTATGTTTTCTGACTTCTGACCCTTCTCCTCTTAAAATCGGAAGTTCGTTGACAGTCATGTCATAATGCCCCTCATAACTGGGCCCCGCCTACTTGCCAAATTTAATCTGCTTTGTAAATTGTTGTCCATTTACCTCATGCGCTTACTGTGCCCACACACCACACCAAGTGCTGGTGCCTCAACTACTACCTCATGCCAGGACTTTATGTAATTTGGCAATTTAGAAAATGGGGAAATAGATATATAAGTTGTTGATAGTTTTATAATTTTGGCAAGTAAAGAAATTATAAAATACTACTGTTTTATTGGAGATGTTATATTTTATGGTCACAAGGCAGGAAGAAGGGCTCAGAAGTGTTAACTCAGTGGAAGAGCATGTGCTTAGCATGTGTGAGAACCTGAGGTAAAGCAAGGATATGGAGGGAAACAATCTTAGAATCAAAAGCTTACAGTAATAGTAAGAACTCTTGTCTACCTTCTCCTTATTTTTCCAGACTTTGCTGACAAGTAGTTACCAGCTGACACTGGCCTGTGGTGCTGGGGTATTTGGTGTCTCTGCTTGCTTTTCCCCTGTGGAGACACTTTCCTATTCTCTCAGCCTCCTGCCACCCCATGGAGACTTGTCCTGTCTGCTGTGTTCCACCTTGCCCTTGGCCACTCCTCTTCTCCTTTGTTCACTTCACCCCACCCACTCCTTGGTTATCTGCTCTTGGTGGCAGACAGCACACCCTCCCCCATACCCTGATGCCTGGGTCGGGGTGCTCATCTTCTGCTTGTCTTTCCAAATTAGTGCAGAATTCTTGAAGGCAGATGCTGGATCTTACTATCATCCCCAAAGGTTAGCACATAACCTTTGTCACAGAGTGCACAATAAATATCAAATATATAACTATCAAATAGTTAAAAGAAGGAATGAGTGAGTGACTGTCTCACTCCCCTTTATACCCCTTTTCTGTGTCTTGAACATCTTCTCTGACCCACAGTTTCAAGCCTGTAGGATTTATTCAAACAAACACAAACCGTCATTGAATTGAATTAATTTATGGGTTTTGACCTCATCAGCTCTTTTATTTTTCTGGGCTGAGGAAAACTAATTATGTTCTCCATTATCAGAGTGTCTGGAACAGTCCACAGCTGCCATCTGAAACGCTTCCAGGGGCTGGCTGCTGCTTCTGTCAGCTCTCCTGTTGGCTTGTGTTTTCCTTCAGTCCGTCCATTATGGGTTGCCTTGTCTATGAACGAGAGACATGTTATAGGCCATCTGGAGGAGAGGCAGTGATGCCTGTGGCTAGACATTTCCAAGTCCACGGAGGCTCCTGCTACCTTTTTTGTTGACAGTTCCTTTAAAAAATGCACACTTAAAAAATCACGTAGAAACCTCTCCTGGTGTCCATGGACATATGGGTGTAGTGTGCTCTTGTATGCCTGTGCATGTGATGGCCAGAGGCACTTGGCATGTCATTCCTTGTGCCTGCCTTCAACTTTTTTTTTCATTGAGATGGGTCTCTCATTGGCCTGGAACTTGCCAAATAAAATAGCTTGTCAACAGACCCCCGAGACTTAACCATCTGTTTCTACCTACCCATCTCTGGAATTGCAAGTGCTTAGCACAGGCCTGGCATTTTTTTTTTCATGAATTCTAGAGATTAAACTCAAGGTCTTGAGCTGTAAGATAAACACTTCACTAAGTTATCGCCCCTTTCTGGAGAGCCAGTGAATGGCTCAATGGATACAAAACTAATGATCCCTGAGACCCACATAGTGGAAGGAAAAAATTATCCTCTGTTGGAGGAGTCCGCTTGTTGGTCCCCGGCTGCTCAGCCGCAAAATAGTCAAACAGAAACCATATTATTAAAATCACTGTTTGGCCCATTAGCTCTAGTTTCTTATTGGCTAACCCTTACATCTTAATTTAACCCATCTCCATTAATCTGTGCATCACCATGAGGTCATGACCTACCAGCAAAATTTTAGCATATATGTCTCTGGCAGTGGCTCCATGGTGTCTCTTTGACTCCACCCTTCTTCCTCCAAGCATTCAGTTTAGTTTCCCCCACTCAGCTCTGTTCCCTTATAGCTATAGGCCCAAAGAAGTTCCTTTATTAACCAATGATATTCACAGCATACAAAGGGGACTCGCACATCACCTCCCCTTTTCTGTTTAAGCAAAAAGGAAGAGTTTAACTTTAACACAGTAAAATTACATATAACAAAACAGGTATTATGCAAGAATTACAGTTACAATATTTATATCTACTTTATCTTTTATCAAATCTAAGGAAAACTATATTATAACTATAAATTCTTCAACTCCATCAAAGACTCTAGAAGGATATAATATTACTTAAGTAAACAAGAAGTAGATTGTAAGCAACTTCCAAAACTCTAGAATTGACAGAGACATTTTGCTGCCTGGACAGTCACCCAAAGTTCCTCTGTACTGTTGGGGCATCCATCTTCAGTTTATTGGCCCATAATATCAAGAAGACTCTTCCATGAAGCAAGAAATTTCAAAGACAGTTCTGCCTATATTGGCAGTTTGTCAGTAACTTTTTTTTGTGTGTGTGTGTATCAGACTCTTTCATGAAGCAGGAACCCCAAATAACCATTTCACCTTTAGGCAAGTCATTTCTCTGTGGGTCCTGCATGTCCAGTTCATCAAACAGTCTAGGCAAGAGGAGTTTCTTGCCCAAATGACTAACCAATTCCATAAGGAGCCCCTTTGATGCCTATCTTCCTCTTAAAGTAATTGGTGCTACCAGGAGCAGATATGTCTCATTGTCATTAAAAGTCTTAAATTTTAAAAACATTTTAAATGCAATATTCTGTAGTCTTTGAAAGGTTTGAAGAATGCCTATCCAACGAATATATCTTTTTACATCTAGAAAACCTAATTGACATGAATAGAAACTTGAATATTATAGATGATTATCTATTAACCTGTATTTCCTAATTATATATTACATTTTTAAATGAGCTGCACACACAATACCTTAATCAAGATCAGAAATACATATACACAATATAACAAAACTGACCTTAATTTTGTATCAAAAAACCAAAATCCATACCAATGCAAATCTCTATAGCATATCCCCCTTTAAATGTAAAGAAATATTTATTAACAATATTTGGAAATTTGGTGTAGTTCTCTAGACTACTTCCTGCTGATTGGGGGTGCTGTTAGTCAGGTCTTTCATGGTGTATTCGATATGCTAGTTGAACTACTTAGTCAATGGTTGGGTGAAGTAAGTTTTTGAGGGGTGTTCAAGATGACCTTTCAGGGGCTCTTGGTCCATTAAATCATATTAGTCTGGAATTAATGCATAGGTTCTTATCTTCTGTGGGAAAAAAAAGCAAAATCTCTTTTCCAAACCAACATATCCTTAGACTCAAATTCTGAAGTCAAGATACCTTTATAATATACATGCTGATTTGACTTAGCAGTCTATACCATGAAATGTCTCTCTGTACTTAGTTGCTTCACGGTCAAAAAATTCAAAGAAAACACAATAATATTCATAATCCAGACTCTCTGTGTATATTCCATCTTTAGGTGACTTATTATTTTATTATCTTTACTCCTATAATTTATGACTATGTTTCATTTTTTAAACCATTTACTTCTTTTTATAACTCTCTATATTCTTTTTCTTCTCTCTCACAAGCCTACGTACATTTTTATATACATACTATCTCATTTAGAGGTCTTTTATGTCTGAATCTGTCCTTAATTGCATATCTGTATTTCTTTCTGTAATTCTTTACTGTCCAGGAGCACTTTTTAAAGTGCCAAGCACTTCTTAAAAACTTAAACTGCGGCATTACTAGGATATATATGGCCCTGCCTGCTTGTTCTGCACAGTATGACATGGCCGAGTAGAGGTCTGTTTAGTGAGAGTCACGCTCACAGCCCCATTTTCAAGCACACAGCGGGTATATGTTGCATTAAGCAAGTTGTAGCGTCTGTTCACAAACCCTAAATAAATGCTCAGCTTTCTGAAAGAGCCAGAGGTCACACTGGCAGCACATCCCAGAAAGCCAGCATTTCAAAACAGCACACAGCTTTTTTCTGCTACCGCTGAGTCAGAAAAAACTCTCTTAAAGGAATTGCAGCATGCTGCCAGCAAACAGTAAGAAGCTGTGTTAAACTCTGTATTTTTGTGTCTAGAATTCCTTTTCAAGCTCTCTCAGGTTTTAAGTGGATTTTAGTTGGCCATGTAGGCACCAATTTGTTGGAGGAGGCTGCTTGTTGGTTCCCAGCTGCTCAGCCCCAAAATAATCACACAGAAAACATATTATTTAAAACACTACTTGGCCCATTAGCTCTAGCTTCTTATTGGCTATCTCTTACATTTTAGTTTAACCCATCTCCATTAATCTGTGCATCACCATGGTCTACCAGCAAAGTTTTAGCATGTCTTCTCCGGCAGTGGCTCCATGGCTTCTGTCTGACTCTACCTCCTTTCTCCAAGTTAGTTTTCCCCATCTTCCTCTATTCCAGGCACAGGCCCAAGACAGTTCCTTTATTAACCAATGATATTCACAACATACAGAGAGGAATCCCACATCACCTCCCCTCTTCTGTTTAAATAAAATGGAAGGTTTTAACTTTAACATAGTAAAATTACATATAACAAAACAGGTATCAAGCAAGAATTATAGTTATAATATTTGTATCTACTTTATCTCTTATCATCCTCCAAAGGCTATTCTTTGTCATCTACATGCAAGTGGGGGCATATTTACATACATAGAGAGACACACACACACTCACATACACATTTATACACACACTCACACACATATAGATAATATACACACTCACACACATTTACACATATATACACAATATGCCCACTCATACACACAAAAACACACACATTCTTAATTGTAGTGGTGTTTCATTTGTATCTTAATAAATAAAGCTTGCCTGAAGATCAGAGAATAAAACAGCTCCACTGATCAGCCTTACAGACCAAGCAGCAATAACACACATCTTTAATCTCAGTAGACACACTAGTTGCCATAGAAACCAGGAGATAGTGATGCACACCTTTAATCCCTGCCCTAGAGAGGATTATAAAACGGGAGGAGACAGCTCTCAGACACATTCTCATCTGAGATTCCTGGAGGCAGGATCATCAATTTGGACTGAGGTAGAGGTAAGAGCCAGTGGCTGGCTGCTTTGCTTTTCGGATCTTCAGGTTGAACCCCAATTTCTCTTTCTGTGTTTTTATTAATCATTCTCCACCTAATGAAAAGAGAGCAAGACATCTTTTTGGAGACTCATCAGTGCTGGCTGAGCACTCGTGTCTGGATGGAGAAATTTCCAGCACACCACACTGTGGTGAATTAAGTCACTAACTGAATCAGGGCATTTGTCTCTGCCTTCCTCATGGCCTTGCTGCCTGGAGATGGGTCTTGGTCGAGGGCTGTGTCCCAAAGCGATATAGCACTAGAGCGGGCTTCCATCTTACTTGGGTCTGTGTTTGTTAGCTCCTCACCTCTTAAAAACACTCTTCCTTCTGGACTAATGGAGCACTTCCCTTTGTTATGAAAATTAGTTATGTTCATTATCAGACTCCCAACAATCACAACCATACATGACCACTTCAGGTATGCTGGCAATGTTGCACAGCTTCTTATTTGCAAGTGAGAAAATGGGTCAACAGGAAGCTCAGAGATTTGACGAAAGCCCCAGAGCAGGGTCAGAGAATGCTCTAAGAGACCACTGGGTAAAACCATGAAGGTGAAGGTGTGATTGCAACGAGACCCCAGGATGCTAGAGAAACCAGCACTGCAGGACATCTGACAAGGAGAGCTAAAGGCACACATGGATCTGACTCAGCAAAGAGGTTACATTGGTTACAGCAGTTAGAATCGAAGAGGTGAGGCTACCGAAGCCATCAGAACCCAGCTGACTCCATTGTGAGCTAAGTGATTTGGTGCTTGCCTTGCTGGGATTTGGTGTTGCTTTGGCCTCATTTTTTTATTGCTAGGCTGCAATTTTGGATTAGAGACATTTACTCTATACTATTGTATATTGGAAGTGTGTAACTTGTTTGATTTTATAGGGGCTGCACATTAAGAGATTATCTTGATTCCCAGAGGAGATCTGGGGTTTTTGAACAATATTGGAACTGCTAAAGACTAACAGGAACTTTTGAAGTAGGAGGAGCACATTTTGCATTAGCAAATGGCTATGAGCCCGTAAGCCCAGCAGCTGTTTGGATGTGAAATGTTTCCCATAGGCTCCTGGAAGCACTTGGTTTGAACACTTGGTCCCTAGTGTGGCACTGTTTTGAGAGGTTATGGGACCTTTAGGAGGTAGAGCCTCACCAGAGGAAATGGGCTACTGACGGCAGGCCCTGAGGTCTTATAGTCTTACTGTACTCCTTATCTACTGTTTGACTCCTAGCTGATGCTACGATATGACCACCTGCCTTATGCTCCCTACCACTACACCTTCCTGGCAATGATGGGCTGTATCCTCTCAAGCTGAAGGTTAAAGTAAACCTTCCTGTTTGTAAGTTGTTTCTTGCCAGGTTATAGCAACAATCTCAGTAGAGAAATCAAGCTATGAGAAATTTAGAGTGTTGCTGGGTCATTCTGCCTGCCATCTCCAGCCACATTGGTTATAGACAGCCTCCCCAAAGAGGAAACTCTGGACTCCAGCCATCCTATGCTCAAAGAAAACTCAAGACAATGTGGTGATGGGAATGCCAAGATTTCCTTGGGTTACTAGGTGGTACCTGAGTGAAATGATTGGTCTTTGGGGTATGGTTATAAGGAATGTAGGTGTGATGCAGGTTTTTGATATGAGTATTTGATATGAGTATCCACAATAAGAGATTGTGGGAACCAAAGTTTGAGCCTGGGCATGTAACCATATTTAGAGGATGAGAGAAAGAAGTGATAAAAGTGAAAAAGAGAACAGGTAGTCAGAGAAGAAGGAGCAGGATAAGGGTTGGGTGACATTCTCGCCATGGATGGGAAACTGAAAGAAGAATGAAAGAAGACATGTCAGGTTCAAGAGAGGTCATGAAAAAGACATGAGAAAAGAAAAGGCTGTATGGTTTGTTTTGATCATTATGTTTTGCTTTGTCTAGGTTTTCCATTTCTTCGTTGTGGAATAAGAGTCTTTAAGTTCTGCCATTATATTTTGGAAGTGTGTAACTTGTGTTCCTAGTGTGCAGGGCTCACAATTATGGGAGTGTCTGATTCTCAGCAGAGACTCTATACTTCCACCTCCCCATAGTGTTGCACTGCTAAGACATCAGAGGCAAACATCAGAAACAAACGACATGCATTTTCTGTTGTGAGATGCCTTGGAGACTTGAGGCAAAGGGTGAGAATGTTATGATTTAAAGTATACTTTATATCAAGGGTTAGGGTTTGATGGTTAAACTCTTGGTCAGATTTCCTGGATTAGGACTCACTTAGGAGACACGTGTCTATGAGAGTGATCCAGGTAGATTTAATAGGAAGGAAGATTTACCTCAGTGTAAGAGGCATCATTTTATGGCCTGGGGTCCCCAACTGAATAAGGAAAAAAATGGCCGCATTCTGCCCATCATCCTCTGCTTCTTGACTGCAGCATAACGTCACCAAGTGCCCTCACACCTTGACCACCACGCCTTTCCCACTAGAGTGGCCTGGACTCTCAAACAACGAGGTGAAATAGACCTCCCCTACTTTCTGTTTATTTTTGTCCAGCCCTTTGCTGTAGCAATAAACAAAGTAATCAATAGAGTGATGATGTGGGAGTGTCATATATCAATCTGTTGATTTCATTGGTTAAGCAATAAAGAAACTGCTTGGCCCTGATAGGCTAAAACATAGGAGGGAGGAGTAAACAGAACAGAATGCTGGGAGGAAGAGGAAGTGAGGTAAGACTCCTCAGACAGACTCCATAGTTCCTCTCAGAGGCACACGCAATGAAGCTCCGACCCAGGATGGACGTAGGCTAGAATCTTCCTGGTAAGCGCAACTTGGGGTGCTTACACACATTATTAGAAATGGGCTAGTCCAGGTGCGAGAGTTAGTCGAGAAGAGGCTAGATATAATGGGCCAAGCAGTGTTTAAATGAATACAATTTGTGTGTTGTTATTTCGGGGCATAAGCTAGCCAGGCGGCTCTGGTGCTGGGGACGCAGCCCCGCCACTCCTATTACAACAGAGTGAGTTCATGGAAGCTTGAGGATGAAAAGTTCCTGCACAGGGAGAAACTTCTCCACCCTGACACAATGATCCAAAGCAGACCGAATCAAACTGAATCAGAAAAAGCTCAGGTTTAATGGATAAAAAATGCTTTTAGATGATTTTCCAGCCCCCCAGAGAGGAGATAGGAAAGGGAGACTGGAAAACGACATGTCTGCTCTCTGAGGGGCAGTTTAAGTGCCCTGTGGGAGTGGTCATTCTTTGGTAGGTTTTCTGAGACACAGCAGTGTTTGAAGAGATATGGGGGGAGAGTCTTTGGAGTGGAGTTTCCACCGGAACATTCCAGACTCTTTGGGTATATGGATGCAAGGTGTTGGGTGAAGCTTCCAGCAGAACAGAAGAACGCTGGGAAACCAGATTCTGGAAAGGAAGAATATTAAAGTATTTTTTTTATCTTCTTGTAATAAATTCCTGACTCTAAGAGAACACGGAAGTGTGGACTGGCTGTGTGGCTCTGTGGTAGGGGACTCGCCCGCATGGGACTCTGTGTTTGATCCCCACAGGAGATGGAGGAACTTAGAAGATGAAAATTAGAGACCCCGATTCTCAGATGTACTATTTCCACCCTTTTAAGGTAACAAGTATTACTATCTGGTTTCTGGTTTTTCTGATCTCTCACGGAGGGCTAATAAAGTGAGGAGAGAATATAAATAGGCTAAAACTGGTAAGGAAAAAGATAGTGGAGGCAGAGACAATAGCGGCAAGAGATATAAACAAAATTTTAGGAGACAAAGACCAGATGGTCCAGTGCTGTTTGACTGGGACAATGCTGGAGTTCCAAATTTGACTGCCCACATACAGTATGGCAGCAAGCAAGAAGGAAGTGAGTTCACTGTACAGAATTCTTGAAAGACCCCGGACTGAGGAAATGTAAATGTTGGTGGCACTAAAAATAGGAGATGTGGTTGGCTGGGGGCCAGGTTTCTCCTTCCCCCCTGGGCCTTGCTCGTTTACTGAAAGACTGAAGAAGAAACTCAGAATGGTTTCTTGGGACAGTAATTGTATACAGGGCAACAGTGGAAAGAGGATTGTTCTTTACACAGGGAGACATAACTTCTCTCCTAGAATGTCAGACAGAGGCTTGAGCATTATCATGGGAAAATACAGAGACTGACCCACGAGGCTCCCTGCAATGGTCTTCTGATGAGGGCTGACCATGGTAACTTTCAGCTAAGTCTAAAGAGCTGTGTCAGATGTTCAGTGTCTCATTCTGAAAGGTGAACAGGAAGCTGTGAGTAAATCTTTCTAAAAAACCTCCGACATGAAAGACAGGGCAAACCACAGGGTAAACACACACACACACACACACACACACACACACACACACACACGAAACAAACAATACAGGAAACAGAGGCATATGCTGCAAAGGGTTTAGTTATCATCTTTCCAAAGAAAACATCCTGTGCCCCCAGAGGATGGGAGTCATGAAAATAGAATGTCTCAATAGGAAGGAAGGGCCTTTGGTCACTAAAGGTGTGATACTGGGTACAGAGGGGACATGGTCTCAAATGAGTATCTGTAAGAATGGTATCAGACTCTTCTTCAGTCAGAACCATAGAATCCAGAAAATAATTGGTAATATCTTTAAGAACTTAAGAAAATTATTTCTAAATGTTCTCGAGTTTTGTTCTCAGTCAAACGAGGAAGCAGAAGCTCCAAATATACATTGCTTGTGTCTTTCTCCAGGAGGAAATTTTATGTTACCCCTGAATAATATGTATAGCTGCTACTCTCAGTTGTGGGCTCGGTAATATCTAGACTTATCCAGGAAAGAGGCCTCTGGGCATGTCCATGGAGGATTATCTTAACATGGTTAATTAAAGTGGGAGGATCCCAGCCACTGTGGGTAGTCTCCTTCTCTGGGCCATAAAAGCGTGGAGCAAGTGAGCTGCACCCTAGCTTTCCTCTCCCCATGTTTCTTGAATATGGACATATGTAGCCAGACTCCTTAGAGTTCCTCCATGGTAGACTGTACCTGGAGACTCTGAGATGACAGCAACTTTTTCTCCTTTAAGTTGTGTCTGTCTGAGTGTTTTTTTTTTATCAAAACCCAGATAAGAAACCAACAGAATACACTCTATTTACTGTAGTAAGCCAACATCATATTTTGCGTGATATCTCTATGTGATCCCTTCGCCATTTTGCATAGAGACACCGGAGTGGTGATTCTGAAAGGGAAACGTACTGTGTTGCTTTATACTCATTTAAACTCTGCATTTTCCCCACTTGACTAAAAGAGAAAACAAGAAGAAGAACAAGAAGGAATAACATATCTTTGAAACAGGTGATGTCCTCAAATCTCTTTGAAAAGTTTTTATTCTATGGAACTCATGGAGATGTTCTTATATCTAAATGTAGAGATCTTGGTGTGGCTTATGACACTGATAAGTGTTAACAGAATAAATTCTAATTTCAAGAGGGGCTTTACTGGGGCTGGAGAGCTGGCTTGGTGGTTAAGAGCAATTGATGGTCTTGCAGAGGACCCAGTTTGGTTTCCAGTACTTCTATGGTGTTTAATAACCACCTCTAGTGCAAGTTTCAGGGGATCTGACTCCTCCTTCTGGCCTCTTGTAAGTACTGCATACACATAGTGCACATACACACATGCAAGTGACACACACATGGAATAAAACAAAGCCTTTTTAAAAACATAAATCAGTATAATGGTAGAAAGGCTACTTAATAAAAGTGTAATTTCACACTGTTGATTGATGAAGGCTTTCCCACAGTATGGGTGCTTAAATCTAACATTTCGTTACTTCCACATAGGTTATAATGCACAAGTTGCTTCAACCTCATAATGGCCAGGAGGATCCAGACCTTGTACTTTCCAAAACATTTCTATCAATCTATGTCTAAACACTGTTTAAGCTTCTAAAGGGCTGGGAAGACGGTTTAGTCAGAAAAGTTGTTGCCATGTAAGCATGGAGACCTGAGTTCAATTCCCGTGTGGAAGTAGACATAATCCAAGTGCCCATGAGGCAGGGACAAGTGGCTCTTGGGGCTTGCTGGAGCCTGCTTTAATCAATGAGCCCCAAGAACACAGAGGAACACAGAGGTTGAACACAGAGGTTGAACATGCTGGTTCCTACATGTACATATGTGCTCATTCACCTGCATATACATGTATAGCTTCACACACGAACACATAGGTACATAACACACACATGACTTTCAAGGTGTCTTTTGAAAGCATATTCTGATCTTTGACTTGTAACTTATTGGGTGATTTCCAAAGTAGGCAAAGTTTTGTCTTCACTGACTGACCATAAATCAAGGGAACACTGTTTCTTGTTACTTCCCCAAATGATGGGAGGGACTTCTTAGCAAAGGTTACTATGTCATACCCTTGGATACAGTTTCACAGTGGTCTTGAGTCTAAGGGATACATTTTCATTAGTGATGCCTGAACCATCTGCTCCTTTGAATTTATAGATAACTTAGGGCCTGATGATGTAGCTCACTGGTAGAGAGTTTTCCTTGCATGTCTAAGGCCCCAGGTTCCATTCCTAGCATGCCACCAAATAAATAATATTTTAAGTTGTGCACTTCCATGGGCTCATAGGCGTGTGACATCTGTGTTGGTATGTGACTGTGTCTGTGAGCTTGCACATCCTTTGTAGAGTCTTGCTGGGGTCTCAGCATAGGTGTACCATAATTGCATTATCTGCTCTCCAGTTTTCAGTGTCTGATTATCCCATTGACAACATTTTCAAATCCCCCCTTCCCTATCATTTTCCCTTTGCCAATTGTTTTTATCCACTTCTCATCAAATGATTCATCCCACCTACATTTGAAATATCTTGAGTTTTCTCAATGCTTTTAGTTTAAAATAGTCATCTCTCCTTTTGTTTGTGTTTCTATGCCCGTGCCTCTCCTTAGTTACTGCTGTCAGCGTAAATACCTCCGCACTTTCCTACCGCGGGGGGTCAGTGATACTCACATACAGTTCCAAGCTCAGTACAGATACAGTCAGCATGGCGATGAGGGGGAGCTGGTGGGCGGGCGAGATGAAAGACTATTTTCACAATGTGATGGGCGTGAGCCGGCCTGACCACTTGAAGGGAAGGTGGTTTTAATCATAACTATGAGTTTATAGGGTCGATGTTTTTAAATAGCTATGTTTACATGATTCGGATACCGGCTCTTGGCTGTGATTTTACTAGGTATTTGGAGAGTATAAAGACTTTAGCTCCCAGGAGAAAATTCAGCTAACACATTTCTTCTGTCCTAAATACATGTTCCTTTAATTGCATATTTAATAGAAACTGGGTGACAGTCAATTAAATGTTGTTGACAAGCTGAGATGGTGCTATTCTGTGTGGAGTAAAGAGAGACCCATATGTTTTAGACAAGCAGGTGGCATCATTAATGTTCTGCAAGGAAAATTGAGACTCTCTGACTTGTGTTTATACAGATTTCTTGCCTGTGAAAATGGGTCATACTGTAAAGCCAATTTTTTTTTCTCAGAAAAGAATTTGAATCTTCCTTACAGAAATGCCTGAAGTGTGTTCCATGAATCACGAAAAAGACAATTATGCTATGAAATTTCCTTGGGACAAACACTAATGGCGGCTCCAGCATTTAGAGGTCCTGTCAGTCAGGTTCCGTTGGCCTGGGATTCAAGACATGATCCATGGAGACAAACCACTGCTCTTGACTTCTGCCTGGTGCCTCAGCCTCCTAGCTTAGAAAATTCAGAACAATTTGGTTCTATGCTGCTCTTCCTTCTCTGTTTGTCCGTTGCACGGCACCAGTTTCTGTCTGTCTTTCACAGAGATTGTTTCTCATGAGTTCCTTTCTAGTTGCCTCAGAGCAAAGGTATGTGTGACTGCAGTCATTATATTTAATACAGTTTTCTCCCATAACCATGGATTCTGCACCTATTAGATCCAATCAATCATGAAAGAAAATATTCAGGAAAAAGAATTGATTCTGAATGAAACACATATAACACTTTGGTTATTATAATATCTTCTGAATATACTGCACACATTTCTTAAGGCCTCTTTCCTTGCTTCTGGCTCTGCCTGGAATGCATTTAATGGCACAGGATAGCAGGGCACTGAAGCCTCTGTCACCATGAACTGTAAAAGCTGTAGAGTGAAAAGCCCGAGCTCCACCCCTGAGCTTGAAATTCCACCAATCCTTGAGCTCTTCCCAAGCTCAGAACTTGAAATCTCACAAATCCCCACCATGGAAATCTCTACCTAGAAGACTGCACTCTTGCTCCATTCTTTGCTGTGACTTAGTGGTGTTCCTTGGCTCTCTTCTGCCAGGATACCTTCCCCTACAGAGCTGTAAGACTTATGAAAGGCATTGAAGATGAAACACGAATGACCAATAGATATACAAAAAGATGTTCAACATCACTAGGTGCTGAAAAACTAGGACCCCAGCGAGATTCCCACTCAATCCAGTCAGAATGACAGTTATTAAGGAAACAATAATAAAAGGTGAGCACAGTTTAGCGGAAATGGGAGCCCTAGGAAACTGCTGGTAGGAGCTTCAATTTGCCCTGCCATGATGGAAATTACCATGGAAGTGTCCCCCAAACTAAAGACACAGCCAGAAGAAGCAGCACACACCTTCCATCCCAACACTCAGGAGGCAGAAGCAGGCAAATCTCAGTGAGTTTGAGGCCAGCCCAGTCCACATAGTGAACTCCAGGTCAGCCAGAGTTACTTGATGAAATGCTGTCTCGATTCGTTTTTAATTAACAACAGCAGCAACAACAAAACTCACGTTAAATAGAAACAGATATAACATTAACTCCACCACTCATGTATATTCACCCCGAGAATGTCAGGTCCCATCACAGGGTTATTTGCTTCTCAGTGCTTTACACAACACTATCCTTAGCAGGTGAACTAGAGAAACAACCTAGGTGTCCAGGCCAGAGCAGTTGTAAAACAGATACAACTGGAGATAATCGGAGTACACAAATTAAGGCATATTTTGGAGAGACATCGTAGGTTTGCCCAGGTTTTTATAGAATACATAAAGTCATGTGTGTGATGAAAACAAGAGCAAAGCTGTCTAGGGGCTGGGGAAGCATAGGCTATACGGGGGGTTCTTTATGTACAACGTACGTACAGTGTATACTTACTCAAGAGCCCTCTTCAGGAGAGGCACGTGAGAAGCAGAAGGGGCAGAGGGAGACCCCCCTCTCATCTGACTGAGATGGAGCCTTCTATGTGTGGGATGAGCTGCTCATGCCGGGCAAAGGGCATCTGCTTTGATGAGGACTACTCTACACCGCCCCCTTAAGAATTCTCGGGCTCTTTTCACTTCTGCCTAATTTAGTCATTCCCCACAATGCCTCTCTTTGTGTGACCTCATCAAAAAGTCCACAGGTTTACTACTCTTTTCTTCATTTTCTCAGGAGGGCTTCTGTAGCAAATAAAACTCTTGAGTAAAATCAGATGATTTTATTCTGTTAGTCCATCTTATGCCGGTTGGGTCAGGATGCTAAGACAAAAGAAATAGGAGTTTTCCCCTCTTGCTCTCATGGATATATGCTTATTTGCTTCTTTCTGATCTTTGCTTGAAGGTCACTCACCTAGTGAGAACCAAACTGAAGTGCTCCAGTTGAGGACCACACCCTCTCATCCTAGTCCAAACAATTGTTTATCTCGTTTTGAGTGGTTCCTTCCCTTAGAACTGAAAAGACATGGGTGTGTTGGTAACCCATGGGCTATCATGTCCGAGCATATGGAAGATGCTAAGTGAGTATCTGATGGGCGAATAAGTGTGTGTGATCTGCAAAACAGCTCACCCACTTGCAGCTGCTAAAACAGCAAGTGGGTAGCTCTGAAAGCCACGTATGTTTACTAGATAATTTACAAGGTAGGAAAATTAGATCATGTTGGGAACATTCAGGTTCTAAGCATTTCTGCCATTTCCTCTGCCCGCCCATTGTTGAGGAATACAAACGGCGCACAAAAACTCATTCTTTCTGAATTGTGCAGTCATGTTGACTGGGAAGAAGCAAATGATGCTGACTGGGAGGCCACATGCTGCCTCCAGTCAAGGATAAGAGCTGCTGCTCTTTGTCTGCAGTTCTGGCAAATTATCTAAAGATTAATCCCTAGAATGCTCCTTGTTATATTTGTAGAAAACATTGTTATAGGCAATAGTGTAACAAAAGCATTTCTTTAACAACACAGCCAAAAAGCTTTTCATGAGCTATTAAGGAGAATTCAGATTTCTACCCATCTTAAATATGTGATTTATTTTTTTATGTATTTGAATTGATCTTTTAGACTTATTTTTATTGTATGTGTATGAATGTTTGGGCTGCATGCATGTCTGTGTACCACATTTGTGCAGTGTACATGGAGGCCAGAAGAAAAACTTAACTGATGAGCAATCTCTCCAGGCTTGAGAATGTATTTTACATCTCTTAGATGAAGAGGGGGAGATGAACAGCTAAAGGCCCCTGGAGCCAAACTTCACACTTTGAGTTTGTTCAATACAACCAATGTCCTGTTAGGTCTTACAACTTAAATTAACTCATTTATATTAATCTGTACTTTATCATATGGCATTAACTCTCTTTCTTCTTGTACCTCCTATTTCCTCTCCATGTCCTCTGGTGTCTCCCTCCCATCCCGGCTCCTAGAGTCATCTCCTCTTCTCTCTCTGCCCAGAAGTCCCACCTAATCTCTTCCTGCCTGGCTATTGGCCATTCAGGTCTATTAAACCAACCAGAAGGCACTTTGGCAAAGACACATCTTTACATTATACAAAATGATTGTTCCACAACATAGTAGATTATGTGTCTGTGTTGGTACTAACTTCTTTTAGTTTGTATGGCTTGGCATAAACAACCTAAAGGATGATTTACTTTGGTTCATGTTTCCAGTGGAGTCAACTTGTGATCACTTGGCACAATGTGCACTGAGCAGACATTTTGATGGTGGGATCATTCTTTACCCCATAGCGGGCAGGAAGCAGAGAGTAAAACAGGAAGGGGCTAGAGACAGCACAACCCCCAGGACCCAACACCCATCCACTAACTTATCTCCTCCAACTAGGTGCTACCTTCTAAAGTTTCCAGAACTTTCTCAAATACAATTTTCTCAAATTGGCTGGGGAACCAGGTTTTAACATATGAGCCCATGTGGGACATATTCAAATTCAAATTCAATTTCACATTCAAATTATCACAAGGCCCATGCTCAACAGCGTCTCCATCTTTTTAAGTTTATTTTTAGGTCTGGTAGTTATCATTACTGTTTGGGGTACTCTGGGCCAAGCCAAGGCTTCACACATGCTCAGCAGGAGATTTACCACTGAGTTGTAACCCAGCCATGACTCTCATTTTTAAACATGCTTTGAAATTGATGTAAGACAAAGATTTCATTCAATCAAGGGAAAATACAACTTCCTGTTAGCTCCAGAACTACCTCCCATAATTCTATCATTCAGAGAGGATAAGAAACTTCTCTACTTTCACTGTTGAGCACCAAACTCTACACAAGGCAAAGTCTTCTCACTGAATGTCAACATTTTAGTTTCTGCATAAAATGGGGTGACCCCTCTTCATCCATTTAGATAGAGATATGTTGGGGTTGGAGAGATGGCTCTGTGGTTGAGAGCACATGCTAGTCTTGCAGAGGACCTGAGTTCAGTTCCCAGCACCCATGTTAGGTGGCTCACAACCACGCATGATCTAGATCAAGGAGATCTGGTCTTCATGGTTGCCATCACTCATGTACACATACACATACACATGATTAAAAATAAAAATAACCTTTAAAAGACAAGGATATGCTTAGAAATGTTGGTATACAAAGAACTAATTTGAACTAGTTTTGTGTGCAGCTGGCAGAGTGGAAGGACAGTGTCTGTGCAATCAAGGACAATGGGTGAATACTTAGTGAGATTATGTTATAATCTGAGCATTCTCTACGTAAGGGCACAACCTCAGAGTCACCCTTCACTGTTAGGACTTCAAGTGCCTTCACCTCTGTGACATAACCAAAGGAGCCAACATAACATAGTTGAAAAGGAATTTCAGGAACTTATCCCAGGGTACTTTACAGTAAAATCTGCTGACTTGGCCATCTGGCCATCTGAAAGAAATGCCCTTGAGATATACACTTTGGCAATATTTGATCAAAGTTAGATATACCAGTCAAGAAATAACTTTAGGAAGATGGGATTATGTTTGAAACTTTATCAAATGGTTTAAAAGTAAAAATTTGAAAGTTTGACATTTATTGTGGAAGAAAAATAATTTATCAGCCAGTGGTTTGTTCCTGTAACCCTGACTGTGTGCCCGTGCAACAAGGGCAGCCTATTCTCGTTGCACTACAGTTTAGCAGACAGTGAAAGGAACTTGTTCATTGAATTTGGTGATCAGCACATCTCAAGGTCTCAAAATCTTGCATCTTCTACTGCTGACAATGTTAGTAGTATAATAATTGCCAGCTTATAGTAATTATTTTTATCTGCTTTAGTATTTAGGTTTTTATAGGTAAAAATGGTAAGGAAAGGACTTTTCAGACTTGTATTTTCATTGGTGAGAACAAAATTTGCATAGAGGTCTGCCTAACATATTCTCTCTCTCTCTCTCTCTCTCTCTCTCTCTCTCTCTCTCTCTCTCTCTCTCTCTCTCCTTCTCCCTATCTCTGTCTTTACCTCTAACTTTTTATCTGACCGAGGCAGCTTTCTAGGAGCAGAGCATATACAGATACGAATAAAACAAATGTCTCTCTTTCTGTAGTTTTGTGCTTTGGGGTCTGGGGACTACTGTGACTGGGATGTGGAATGTCCCCTGTAGGCTCATATCTTTCAACTGGTCACACATCTGGGAGGTTGTGGAAACTCCAGGAGGTGATTTTCTGGAGAAGTATTTCACCAGGATGGATCTTGAGAATTTATAGCCTTACCCCGCTTCCTGCCTGCCATTTTCCCGTGGTGGAAATTAGCGATGTGTCCCCAGCTCTCATGGACTGTATCCCTTAACCTGTAAACTCGAACCAATCTTCCATCCTTCAGTTGACTCTGATGAGGTATTTGATCCCAGCAATGAAGTTATTGGTACAGCGAATTAGGCAGTTATTGAGACTATAAATTAAGTCAACAGCCCTAGGCAGATTTAAGTACTGTGGAATAAACTAGGAAATAAAAGAAATAATAATAAATAGAATTGGGCATTTTCTATCATGACTAGATCAAAAACAATGTTTTACTCTTATTTTTCATGGAACTTTTGGGAACAAATTTGACATCTAACCCTTAACTTGTCAAGACGGAGTGTGATGCTCTCTGCCTGGGCTGCCTCACAGATGCCCTGTTGAGATAAGATAGTGGTGGTGTGTGATCACATAGTTGTTTGACACATGAGTCTTTAGGAAAGCTGAAAATGACATAGATAGAAATGTGTATTCACTTGGTTATTCAGATTTTTAAAAGCTGAGTCTAAATCTGAGTGTAACAGTAAATTTTGGTCAAATGCTGAGAACAAGATAGAATTCTGTCACTCAGGTGTGCTGTTAAGTTGCTAGTGTGAGCTTTCTCTACGTTCTTTATGTAGACAGTTAGTGTTGTGAACTTTCCTCTTAGCATTGCTTTCATGGTGTCCCATAAGTTTGGGTATGCTGTGCTTTCATTTTTGTTGAATTCTAGGAAGTCTTTAATTTCTTTATTTCTTCCTGACCCAGTGATGATCCAGTAGCATTGTTAAATTTCCATGAGTTTGTAGGCTTTCTGAGATTAGTGTTATTGTTGAATTCTAACTTTAAGTCATGGTGATCTGATAAGTTACAGGTGGTTCTTTCTTTTTTTTTTTTTTTAAAGCTATTGAAGTTTGCTTTGTTACCAAGTATGTGGTTAATTTTAGAGAAGGTTCCATGAGGTTCTGAGAAGAAGGTATATTTTTTTGTTTGGGTGGAATGTTCTATAGATGTCTGTTAAGTCCATTTGACTCACAACACCTGTTAGTTCCCTTATTTCTCTGTTAAGTTTCTTTCTGACTTACCTGACCTGTTCACTGGTGAGAGCGGGGTATTGAAATCTCCCACTATTAGTGTGTGGGGTTTGATGTATGATTAAAGATTTAGCAACATTTCTTTCACAAATGTGGGTGCCCTTGTATTTGGGGCATAGATGTTCAGAATTCAGACTTCATTGTGATGGGTTTTTCCTGTGATGAGTATGAACTGTCCTTCTCCGTCTCTTTTGATTCACCTCAGTTTGAAGTCCACTTTGTTAGATATTAGGATACCTATACCAGCTTGTTTCTTAGGTCTATTTGGTTGGAAACTCTTTCCCAAACCCTTTAATCTTAGGTAATATTTCTTTTTGAGGTTGAGGTGTGCTTCTTGTATGCAGCAGAAGGATGGGTCCTGTTTTCATACCCATTCTGTTAACCTGTGTCTTTTTAGAGGCAAATTGAGTTCATTCATATTAAGAAATACTAATGACCAGTGACTGTTAATTCCTGTTATTTTTGGTTTGGTGATGGTGGTGGTAATGTTTGTATGTTTCCCTTCTTTGGGGTTTGCTGTGTGAGGTTATCTATTGCCTGTGGTTTGTGGGGGCAGGTAGCTTCCGTGGGTTGGAGTTTTTCTTCTAGTACTTTCTGTAGTACTGGATGTGTTTAAATCTGTTTTTGTCATAGAATATCTTGTTTTCTCTATCTATGGTGATTGAGAGCTTTGCTTGGTATAGTAGTCTGGGCTGGCATCCATGGTCTCTTAGTGTCTGCAGATTGTCTGTTCGGGACCCTCTGAGAAGTTGGGTGTAATTCTGGTAGGTCTACCTTTATATTTTACTTTGCCATTTTCCATTCTTTCTTTATTCTGTAGGTTTAGTGTTTTGATTAGTATACGGTGAGGTAACCTTTTTTTTTTGGTCCAGTCTATTTGTTGTTCTGTAAGCTTCTTCTATCTTCTTAGGCATGTTGTTTTTTAGGTTGGGAAAGTTTTCTTCTGTGATTTTGTTGAGTATATTCTCTGTGCCTTTGAGCTGGACTTCTTCTCCTTCTATCTCTATTATTCTTAGGTGGTCTTTTCATGATGTCGAAGATTTCCTGGATGTTCTATGTTAACAATTTGTTAGATTTAACATTTTCTTTGACTGACGAATCTATTTCCTCTATCGTATCTTCAATGCCTGAGATTCTTTCTGCCATTTCTTTCATTCTGTTGGGTATACTTGCATCTGTAGTTCCTGTTCATTTAACCCAAAATTTTCTATTTCCAGAATTCTATCAGTTTGTGTTTTCTTTATTGCCTCTATTTCAATTTTCAAGTCTTGAACTGTTTCCTTTACTTGATTGATTGTTTTTTTTTCTTGGTTTTCTATAAGGAATTTATGTATTTCTTCTGGCTTTTTTGTTTGTATTGTTCTCCATTTCCTTAAGGGAATCTTTTATTTCCTCTTTAAAGGCCTCCATCATCTTTATAAAGTTACTCTTAAGGTCCTTTTCTTCTGCATCGTCTGTGTTGGGATGTTCAGGTCTTGCTGGTGTAGAATCACTAATTTCTGGTGTTGTCATATTGCTCTTTATGCTGTTGGATGTATTCTTACACTGCCACCTACCCATTTCTTCCTCCAATCATTGCAGGTGGGGCCTGTGGTGCCAGTGGTCGCTATTCCAACAGGTGTATGTGTGGTCTGCGTGGTCACCAGTGCAGCAAGGGATTGACCATCCTTCTTAAATTCTACCCACAGACAACCTTTTTTTAAACCTGAGAAACTTTCATATCAGTATATAAAAGAGATATACAAACCAAACATTTACTAGTAACAAGTAATAAATAAGTATAATTGCTAATAACACATCATAAAGATATGTTATAAAAACTGGCTTCAAATTAATTCTTTGGCATATGTATAATTTACCACTCATTAAATTTGAGAGCAAATTTGTATACTAATGAGACGAATGTGGTGGTAAGGAGATAATGAGCCTTCTTGTAGCTGTGTGGCTTCTATGAGATCAGCTAACTTCCATGTACTGCAAAAATCACTATAGTTCATAGCCTGCCGTTGTCTGTGCTGAGGCTTTTTAGGCTGCATCCATTGTCATCTGGCGTATTCAGTGAAAAACGAGTGTGTCGTGCGCTCAGAACATAGGCTGCGGTGGAACTGCACGTCTCATTACCTCTGCTGTTGCTGTGGTAAATTCTCAAGGGGAAGATGATGCTTTGATGGCACAGCATCCATCATGGAGGGAAGGTCCTGGTGGCAGGAGCTGAAGGAACTGGTCACCTTATCTCCACAGGCCGAGAGCAGAGAGTGATGATTGCGGCTGCTCAGATCCTTTGCTCCTTCGTAGACCTGTGAAGTACATGCCCAGAGAACAGTGCTGTTCCCTCCGAGGGAGGGTCTTACCACCTTAACCTTACCAGGATCTTCTTCACAGGCATTCCTAGGGGCTAGTCTCATCTGGAGAGTCCCTCAGAGGCCTGGTCTCGTAGATGATTCTAGGGCATGCCATGTTGACAATTGCTCTCGATCATTAAGTCATCTGTATCACAAGCGACAGCTGCCGAGAATATTTTGGATGCATTCTGTATTTGACCGTGAGTTGACCTTGAGTTCACCGGCTGCATGGGCTGCAAACCTTTGACTGTAGTTAACCTTTTCACAGCCCCACATCCAGTTACAGGAGCCTTTGGGGGAGGGGGCATGACCACAGTTGAAGAGCTTTGTCAGAGATGGTAGTCTCATGGCCTAAGTGACCCCCTGCCTCAGCTCCCATGAGGAGGCTTCCTGGGCTTTGTGTGTCTTCACGCTCATGGCCTCACTGTGGCATCTCGAGGGTACCATTTCAGAGGCTGGGATTCTAGTAATGACAAACTACAGCTGAAACTTTTATAAACTGGTTTTTTCTTGTTGTTGTTGTTGTTGTTCTATGTGTGTTCTCATTGGCCTGGACCGCACTGATAGTCTAGGCTGGCTAGCTAGTGGCCCCAGGGATCCACCTCTCTTTCTTCCTAGCACTGGACTGCAGGCATGTACCACCATGCCTGGGTTTTCTAAGCTTCTGTGGGTTGGGTCCAGGTCTTTGTGTTAGTAAGCAGGCACACCAAGGATGAGACACACCCTGCCCCAGCCCTCCTTTTGCTTTTTTTTTTCCTTACAAAGGAAAACAGGTATTATTCGTCATCTGTAGGAAGTATGAGGGAAGGGGAGGGAAACTAGTTTATCAAAAATTCCAAAAGCTGATGCGCCTGTGTCTCCCCTCCACAGCTGTAAAGGTTGGACAGAGATGGAATACATGATTCAGCTCAGTAGCTCTTAGAGACCACAGTTTCAGTACCTACTGGTATCGTGTATTCTGGCAAAAATGACCCAGTTGCATCCTCCTGCCTTATGAAGCTGTGGCCGCATTTCTGCCTAAATGTGTCGGCTCTTCCTTCCTCATGCCAGCGCTCTCAGGCCAAAGATCAGGGCAGGAAACGCTCGATGGAACCCTGGATATAACCCAGGGCTCTATTCTTTCTAAGCAACCACAGATGTCCCCTGAGCCTCTGGCTACATCCCCCTGCAGACACATGAAGGAACTTACCCATTGGTTGGCTTTCTCCATTTTAAAAATAAATTTATTTTGTGTTTGAGGTTTATGGGATATATACAGATGATAAAATGTTTACTGCAGGGAAACAGATTAAAGTTTGTCATCTGATAATTACTTTTATTTGTGGTAAGAACAGCTAAAATCTACCTAACAACCCCCCCCTCCCCCAGATATTTCCGTTTTGTTCTTTCTAGTCCTCCAGACCGCTTAGTCTGCTGATCTTGAACATCCCATTCCTCATTTGTGGATTGTTTCCTTTGCTGCTCTCTGACCCTGGAGCTATGCATCCCCACTGGTCTCCATCCCACCCCACCCCCATCCACATACAAATGACATCATGCGCCTCTGTGCCTCTGTGCCTGGTTTATTTCACTTAACCTAATATCCTCCAGGTCCATGCAAGCCACAAATGGCACGGTCCCCTTGTTAAGGCCGAATCTCATTCCGCTTCCTTCGCCCATCCATCTGTGGATGGCATCTAGATCGTTGCCTTCCGTTAGCTACTGTGATTCATGCTGCAGTCAACCAGACTCTCTTTCTGAGGTGGCAACTTTGTCTCTTTTGGGTGCATACCCAGGAAGAGCACAGTTGAGTCATGTGCGAGTTTCATTTTTCGGTTTCTTTATGAAATCGTCTTTCTCTCTCCCACAACGTCCATGCCAAGCTATGTTCCTATCAGCAGTGCGCTAGGGTCCCTTTTCTCCACACCATCTCTAATGTTTCTTGTTTGCTCTTTGGAGGCGACCATCCTTACAGGTGTGGGTTAGAATTCTTGGTGGTTTACTGTCTGTTTCCCTGGTGATGGAGGAAGCAATGTACCTTGTGACTGTTGTCTATTGTTTTGAATTTTGAAAACATTAATTATGTGTGTGAGATATTGAGAACCAGAGAGTGATACTGAGTGAGAGAGTGAGTGAGAATGAGAATGAGAGAGAGAGAAAGAGAGAGAGGGGGGGGAGAGAGAGAGAACTGTAGTGAGACTGAGGGTCAGGCCAGAGTACAGCTTTGTTAGTTTTCTCCTTCACCCTTGTTTTTGAGGCAACATCTCTCTTGTTTCTGTGGCTGCCCAGCATACGTCAGGATAGCTGGCTCCGAACTTCCATTTCATCCTGTCTCTGCATCTCTTTTCACAGTGGAAAGATCATGAGTACAAATGCTTGCTGTCACATTCAGCTTCAAAAAACAGAACAGACAAATCAACAAAACCTGGGTTCCAGGTATCAGACCCACGTCATAAAGCTTGGATTCCAAGTATCAAACTCATGCCACAAAGCTCGCACAGCAAGCACCTTTACCCTGGAGCCCTCCTGGCCTTCTTTTCCATCTTTGCATCTTTTTGGGACAAGTGTCTGCTTGGGTCCTGCCTACGAGATTGTTGGCTTTACTGCTATTGACCTGGGCGAATTCCTTATAAAGCTTGCATATTCGCTTGTCTCTCTCTCTCTCTCTCTCTCTCTCTCTCTCTCTCTCTCTCTCTCTCTCTCTCTCTGTAAGTTGCTTTTCCATTTTCTTGTTTGTTCCTTTGTTGTGCAGAGCTCTGAAGCTTGACATGGTCCCATTAGTTTATTTTTATGTTTGCAGCCTTAAGCTGGCTTGCCCTCTTCTTATGTTTCCTGAAGGCAGGTCTGACTTTATCATTTTTTAAATCTACTTTTACATCTCAAGGGCTTACCACGATGTTGCCTAAGAATGAAAAAAAAAACTGTTATGAGTATTACTGCTGGTACTTCTAATATTAGTGATTTGTGCTTTATTTTTATGTAGCTCAGGCTGACTTTAAAATTTCTATTCTCCTGCCTCGGTCCCCCAAGTGCTGGATTTGCAGCACTTGGCTCAACTGCTGCTTTTGATGCTGTGGCCTCCGTAGCTGGTTAGCTAGTTGAGGCCCTCAGGCCTGAAGAATGGGCATGGGCTTGTCTCACTGTGGTCCCCTAGCACCTCCATAGAACAGCACAACAGGAGGATGTGGAAGAATCATGGGGAGAGAACATTGGAAAGGCGTGTAGAAAACTCTGCACTTCAGAGAGCAGTAGGACCAGTATGAGTTTGCTGGAAATGTAGGGTTTCTGGAAATACTTGTCCACAAGGAATACCTACTTTCTGTCTAATCCTGCTTTCTCCCAGTAAAGGAATAATTGCCCCAAGTCTAGTGATGACGGAGGAAGAGAGGCAAACTTACTCCATGTCTCCCAGCACACATGCTATTAATGCCAGAGAAATCATTCATCAGTCTGACAAACCTGTGTAACTCTTGGCTTACACGCTGCTTTCATTGTCTGTGCATTCAGGAAAATGTGACTGCCTGGATCTTTTTCCTATGTGGTTTGTTTTTTTCTTTTTATGATTCAGAGAGGAAACAAATATGAATGTGATTTGTTAGCTGTCAGGCCCCAGCCGGAAGAAGGTGCTCTCATTTGACCATGCCAAGTTTTTCTTCTGCATTTCTCATGGCACTTTAGACTGAATCATGATTTAGTGGAGTTTAGAGGGGAGAGCTTCAGTCCAGAAGGAAGGACCTCATGAGAGGTGGAAAGACTTGAGGGTGAAGTCATGCACCACCATGGTGCCATGTCTGTGGCCCTCAAATTGTGGGGAAAGTATCTCGAAGATGCCCAGCTCTGTGGTACGATAGGAACTGGATGGACATTCTGTCCTGAACGCCTGTGCTACACGGAAGGCATTGGGCTCATTTGTGCAAAAGATTCCTTGAATAGAGAAAAGAGAAGCGAGCCGGTATGGTTCTGAGTGCTTTGCAAACAGAGAGGAAACAGCCCAAACTTAGACTCACAGATCTGCATGTGTGTTTCTTCCTGTGGCCGAGGCAAGTCTTGAAACCACGTGCAGCTCATTTTTATAGACGTTAATTAAGCACAATGAGAATAACAATTATTCTTTCGTGATCTCTTAGAGCTTTTCTGAAGACAAAAGAGAGATATCGCCAGACCTGTAGCAGGGAACCCAAACATCGGGGCATTCTCACCAATGTTTAGACACATGTCTGTGGGACTTCTGCCTATTTTAAGAGATTGTCTTAAACCGTGTAAGTCATGTGGTTAAAATATAGTGTCTAGGGTGCTCTTTTGACAAAATGTAGGGATGGCTCATGATAAAACACAAGCCCGGTCATGCTACCTTGTGGTAGAGAAGCACTAGTAAGAATTCAGTGGTGAGCTAGTGTAGTGGTGAGCATCCCTAATCCCAGCATTCAGTAGTCCGGAGGGTGATGAGTTTGAGACTGGCCTGGTAGACATACCAAGACCCTGTCTCAATGATGATGATGATGAAGGTAGATGAGAAAAGAAAGGGAGGTTCCTGTGGTAAATAAATGTTGGTGTAGCAGCAAAGCATGACACTATAATCCTTTGACAGAACAAAGGCTTTTGTCCTTAGTCCCCTCCTTTGTCCTTTCTGCATTGAAACCTGCATGAAGGGGAACCCAGCCAAGTCCAAGAGCAGGAGGGAACACCGAGCTGAGTGTAGTGAGCTCAGAGGCCCATGGGCTGAGTAGGCTGCCAGGTCTACAATTCCATGGCCTCCTTGGCCATGAGTGTCATGTCGTCAGCAAGGCTGCACCATGAAACAATAATGGCAATGCCCGACATCATAGTTCACGTTCTACTAGGGTAGCACAATGTCACATGACAGGGAACTTTTAGGAAATTCTCTTCTGGAAGAAAAAAAGAATGTCAGTCCCTTAGGCTGGAAGCCCAGTGCCAAGGTAGCCTCTAGTGTGGGCCTTCCTGCTGTGCCATGACGTGGCAGCGGACAGCATGTGGGGCAGCAGAAGCAGAAAAACAAAACCAAGGGATCTGAACTCCCTCCTGTGACAGCACAGACCCCATGACCTAGGCTGGTCCTTGAGGCCTGCTATCAGCCTTCAGTGCCAGCCACTCTGACGTGGGCTCTTTCATTCAATACGAGGGAGATGTCAAGGAGCCACTGGGAATACTATCCTAGTGAGGCTTCATCTTGGGGATAAGAGAGGCAGCACAAGAAATGAGGCCCTGCCATATGACAGAACCTTTCCCAGGGAGACACAGCTCACCCCAGCTAGGAAGTTCATGATAGATCAACGTACAGATACCACCAAAGTCCAACTTAGTGAATCATGGCCTTTATTAGGGTTGCTTAAAGGAGTGTGGGTGAGGGTTACACACAGGAGCAGAAATGACTCCAAGAGAGCTGCACCACCAGAGGCCACCCCAGCATGGGTGACAGTTTACAAGAGCTAGAAACCTGAGACACTGTCTGCAGGTAGCTCACCAGGCTGGAGAGTGTCCTTTCCAAGTGACATGGTTGATCTAAACCTCTTTCAGGCAGCCAGCATAGTTTCTGCTTCTTCCAGGCAGCTCGGCTTGTCTCAGAGTGACTCTCGGCAGCGAGTCAGGGCCCTAGTGAATCTGGTCCGTTTCAGGGACTTCCTGGGACTGCTCTGAGATGCTCACCTTCCTTTTCGAGGAGCATCCCTGCAGGATGGGATGTTTGGGTTTCAGAGGAAATGGTTACGCAGCAGGCTCCTGTCATGACCTCCTAGTAAGGAAAGGTTAAAGTTTGTATTCAGATGTATTGACCTTTGACCCGAAGCTGGAACAGGTGTGTACAGGTGCTCATTCTGCGTGACCTATGAAAGTGTTCATCAGCAACACTGGGTGGATGTGAGGCACTGGAAGTGGGGTAGTAAACAGAGCAAGACCACACTTGTTGACCAGGAACAACCCAGTAGAGGAAGTGTGGCTCTTCTCGATGTAACACTTCTCTCTGCCAATCTGATTACACTGGAAAATAAATTTTGACATAAATTTTGGAGCCAACACTCAAACAGGCATTAGGGGTTTTGTGCTGCTTCATCTGAACATTTTCTACACATTTTTTAAAAGCTCTAAGGGTACTTCCCACCCTAACCCTCCCAGTCAGGGGTTAGCAAGTGACCCAGCTCAGATACGGCATCATGCTGTTTTGATTTCTATCATTGCTGTGTTAAAATTGTCACGGGGCAACTTAAAGGAGGGAAGGCTTATTTTGGCTCATGGGTCCTGGTGAGGAGGGCGTGTGATGGGAACACGAGGCAGCTGGTCGTGTTGCCTTCGAGGTCAGGTCAGCAAGGAGAGGGTCTCTTACTCCAGCAGTTGTTAACTCCTTTTTAATACTGCTGAGGAGGGGCCCTCCAGAACATTCCAAGTGTTTGTTTCCCCAGACACATGATCTTTGTTTACCCCTCGAGCCTTCCCCTTCTTCTCCTCAACATGGAAAAAACTGCTGTACAGCAAGGAGTCATGGTGGAGCTGAACAATTCCCCTCATGAAAGCCAGACAGAACTATTTCATTCCACTCAGACTCCTTGTTTATGGAACAGGAGGCTGTGTGATAGTGTTCTTGTATACTGTACAGATTTGTCACTCATATTGGTCTAATAAAATGCTGATTGGCCAGTAGCCAGGCAGGAAGTATAGGTGTGGCAACCAGACAAGGAGAATTCTGGGAAGAGGAAAGGCAGAGATGCAGTCACCAGTAAGACACAGAGGAATCAAGACAAGAATACCTTACTGAGAATAGGTACCAAGCCATGTGACTAAACATAGATAAGAATTGTGGGTTAATTTAAGTTGTAAGAGCTAGTTAGTAATAAGCCTGAGCAATAGGCCAAATAGTTTGTAATTAATATAAGCCTCTGTGTGTTTATTTGGGACTGAATGGCTGTGTGTCAAGGTGGGAAAAATCCATCTATAATAGGATCACCCAAATTTTAGTTATTCTTCTCTGACAACTCATAGATATACACAAAATGTGCTTCAATAATTTCTTGGGTGTTGCTCTGTGCCATCATGTTGACAATCAAGGTATGTCATCATGCCTGCAATTTGTCTTCCTAAATGCTAGCTCCTTTACTCGTTAAAGCTCAGTGGTTGATCAACCCCATAGAGCAGTGACATGTCTGTTACTGAAGAGCCAACAAGGGAATCATCTAAAGGCAGATTACTGGGGCCAGGCAATCCCAGTATTTCACACACAGGGCGGGAAAAGTTAGGTTGCGGCAAAGGTCACAGTGTTCAACCAAGTCAGTCCCTGACATCCAGAAGGCAGGTTACCTCACTATCTTCTGAGACAACACCATTCATTCAGTGCCTGCTTCTATCCAGAGGGCCTGCTACAGAGTTCCCTGTGATCCTGTCCTCAGTTTGGGGGCATGGACCCTCTTTGGCCTAACCTGTTTCTCATTCATAGCCACCCTCTGCCCTCTTCTTAACTACTTGATAGCTGGAAACGAGACACAGGTGTGTTTCTGCTACCGCTAGGTAGCCCGCCATCCTCCAGAGCCAGCTCTTTATGGGATCTCCATAGTCTTTCTAGGATCCGGATGGCTGGACCAGCCAGTGCATCTCCAAGGATCATGCCTAGTTTTGACTCTAGATATATTTCAGCCACACCTGGGAGCTTGCTCATTTTTCTGAAACATTTTGTAAGTAAAATATTACAGTCATGCCGTTCAGTGACTGGCAGTGTGAGTTAATCATAGCGTGATCACCGTGGAGACACTGTGGAGTGATTTGGCACTGGGCTGAGGCTGCATGTTCCTGTGGGGATGGCAAGTGCAGGAGTCGGCTGCTCGCTTAACCTGCTGTTCTTTTCTCTCTCTCTCTCCTAGGAAGCAAATGGAAGACTGTTGCGATCCAGCCCATCTCTTTGCTATGACGAAGATGAACTCCCCCATGGGGAAGAGCCTGTGGTATGATGGGGAGTTTCTATACTCATTCACCATTGACAACTCCACCTATTCCCTCTTCCCCCAGGTGAGTGGAACCCATTGCATTGTGGGGCAGCTCCTGACCTTTCTCCCTAAATGAAGGCTTTACGGGGTCTGCTGACCCCCTGGGCCTGCTGCTCTTCATCTTCTCTTTTCTCATCTTAATTGTGCACATTTTTCTCACATCTTTTTATGTTTTCTGCTTTGATGCTCGGCTGGAAGTAAGACGTTAAGAGGAAGGACTTCATAGAGCTGCAGTTTTCCCTGCCATTTAGATTTCAGACATAAGAAACTCAGGCAAACAGTGGTCAGGGAGTGCTGGGATTCCAGTGCTGAGGTGGGCTGTGGGAGGATGGTGAGGATTTGAGATAAGAATGTTTACTTAGGATTGATGCTGCCACTGGGGAGTGGGGACCATACATCTTCTCTGAACTCTTGAGTGCTAACCCTACAGCTACATTCTTGCTCTCAAGTGGAGGAGTGGTGGGGAGAGAAAGAATTCAGTCTGACCACTTTTGAAATGGTCGAAAACAGTTTTGCTTACTTGGCGTTTCCCTGCTTGCTTTCCTGAACATTGCAGTGAGATAATTTTCACTAACTAGTTTGAAAAAGACAGATTTATTTTTTTATTTTAAAGAACCCTTGGTGTTGGTTGGGGGGAGGTCTTTGGTGAAACAGGGAGAATTTGAGAAATTAATTTTGGTCTTCCCAGGTCTTCTGGGTGACTTCAGTTGGGCCAGATGGTTGTGTGTAGAGGACTCATGTTCAGCCTTAGACAGCAGGACTCGGTTTCTGAGTAGTTCTGTGATGAACAGATCACAAGCTCATTCGCAGAGTAGACGGTCTTATCAGTTTGTCACATGGAATCCAGAGTCACAGGCCCTACAAGGCGCGCCTGCCCTGCTGGGAATATACCTGAGGGTCCTAAGTCAGCTTTCCACAGAGATGCCTGCATCTCTGTCCATGCGGACCACGACACAGAGCCAACCTAGATGTCCCCTGGCAGAGGAATAGATAAAGAGGATGTGGTACATAGACACAAAGAAAAATTATGCAGTTCTGAAGAAAAATGGAATCAGGACATTTATAAGAAAATGAATAGAACTGGAAATCATTATGCTAACTGAAATAAAACAAACTCAAAAAGTCTATATCACATGTTTTCTCTCATGCAGAATCAAAACATGCATGTGTGTGTGTACGCATGTGTACATATGTGTGTGTTTGTGTGTTGTACGTATGCGTGTATATATGTGTATTTGTGTGTACATATGTATGTGTGGTTGTGTGCGCATATGTGTGTATATGTGCATGTAGGTGTGTATTTGTATGTGTACATATATGTATGTGTGTATGTGTGTGTAGGACATGAAAGTAGAAGTGAGAGTATGAGAGGGAGGAAGGACGAAAGGAAGAGGGAAAGGGAAAAAGAAGAGGATGATGGGAAACATGTGGCATGAACACAGAGGGAAGAAATGTTTGAGGTATGGAGAGGACCAGAGAGGAGGACAGAGGGAAGATGGAGCAGGCTGGGGTACAAATCAGAACAAAGTATAATGAATTAAATGTATGAAAGTGTCACAGTGAAGCCTATGACTTTGTTATGCTAACCAAAAATTAATAAAGCCACAACAACAACAACAAAAAAACCCATCCTGTATTTATTGGATCACTCTTTGGTGTGTTAGATAATTGAATGGTTTTGGAAGGTCTGCTGTTTAAAGTAGGAAAAACCAACAACTAGGAAATAGGGGGCTGCAGAGAGGGGGAGCAATTGTTGCTCTTGGAGAAAACCTGGCAGCTCACAATACCCGTGACTCCAGTTCCAGTGGATCCGACTCCTCTTCTGACCTCCTGGTGCATCAGGCATACATGTGGCACAATACATGCCCGCTGGCAAACACTCATATACATTAAATAGATAGAAATGAGGAAGTATTGGCTGGGTGGACTACTCAGTGATGAAGAACATTTGCACCCTAAGCATGGGGGCATGAGTTCTAATTGCCATTGTCTGAATAAAAGCTGGTCATGTCTGCTGTGTCTGCACTCTTGCTTGGGGGTGGTGTAAGAGCCGGGCCTGTCTGCTGTGCCTGTACTCCTGTGTGGGGTGTGGTGTAAAAGCTGTGCCTGTCTGCTGTGCCTGTACTCCTACATGGAGTGGGACTGGACACAGGTGGATCCCAGGAGTCATAGGCCAGCCAGCCAGCCTAGCTAACTCAGTGAGCTCCTGCTTCAACGAGAGGCCCTACCTCAAGACAAGCAGGCAGAAAATGGTAGAATATGACTTCCAAGGTCCTCTTTCCTCCACATGTGTGCTCATGGGAGCACTCATATGCATGTTCCACATACATGTACAGCACACTATGCACACATACACATATGCACATACACACATATACACACACATATACATGCTAGTAAATCAGGCTTTAATTCTGTCCCAATGTTCATGTGCTCTTGCATTCCATTGTTTTTGGCTCTGGAGACTTCCTAATATCGAAGGAAGGTGTGGATTTAAATTTTGTCTATCTAAATGCCAACTAAATGCCTTGGGTAACTCCCCTGTCTCCCCTGAGACTCAGCTTTCTTCTCTGTATGATGGAGAGAGGAGTGTGGGTCCTGTCTATTCAGAATGGTAGTGGAGTCCTAGTTTTCTCAAGCACGCTGGTGTGCACTGTAACCCCTAATTGCCAGTACTGATAGTTCTCTGACTCATGAGACCAGGAGTGTCAGTCAGGACAAGGTATGGAGATCACTCTGGGCATTTGGGGTGAAAAAGTAATTTTGTCGGGGGATACACTAGAAGAAGGGGTGAAGCGTCAGCCAAGATGTTACTCCTGGAGTTAGGTTCCAGAACTCGATATCAGTGCTCCAGGACCAGAACATTCTAGAATGATTGTCTTTTGTGTGACCACAGTCACCTCCAGAAGAAACAGTTGCCAGAAGATGGGTTCAGGACTTCCCTTCCTTCAGGTCTCATTCAGGTACAAGCAATGCAAAGATGAATTTCCATCGGAAGCATCCGATTCCTAGACGTAGGAGACAGGCAGCCTTTCACTCCCAAGATTCATCAAGGTGGTAAGGAAAGAGTGGTATCCAATGCTAGCCGATGCGTAAGATCCTCTATGAAACTAGCGCTAGCCAGGCAGGGTGGCACACACCTGCAGTCCCAGTCCACGGGAGGCTTGAGGCAGGATGAGCCCACCTCAGATCACATTGAGGGCTACAGCACACCAGGCACATTTGATCTGAATTCATCTAAGCCTTTACTCTGTGAACAGATAGGATCTGATGCCGCACTGCCCATGGCATGGAGGAGGAGACTCAGTCTAAAGTGCAGGGTGAGTTCCAGGCCAGCCTGAGTTACACAGCAAGACATGGTTTTAAGACAAACAAAACAACAAAGAACAGATACTGATGAGCTAAATGAAGACAAGAAAAGAAACAATTGTCTTTAACAGTTAAGAAAAAAAGCTAAAATCAATCGAAAAAAGGCTTTGGTAGTGGAGGGTTTCCAGATAGCGAGTGACCTTTACCTTCCTGGTAGGAAACGGATTGAAGGGAAAGAGATGATTAAAGAGAGACAAACGAGCCTGGCGCCGTCTCTGACAGTCCCGGGACCAGGACAGAAGGAAGCATTTCCTTTTCTCTGTGCCCGTCACCATCCCACAATAATAAAAGAAAACTGTGGTTTGTGTAGGGACCAGAGGTCATTACATCACTATGTGTGCTTAATTGTGCAAAATGCACAATAAATAGATTTTTTTAAAGATGCATGTGTATTTTCCTGTGAGATTCCGGAATGATGAGCACTCTGGAGGACCAGTAGCTTCCTGTGGATGCCCCTCCCCCATGTTTCTGGTCTGTTACAAGCAGACTAAATTGCCAGCCAGGTGGTGCCCTTCATTTGTGTTGCTCCTGGGAAGCAGAAAGAAAAACTGGCCAGCCCTTTCCCACTGTCATCAGGCTAGTTCAGATTCAGAGGCTCCATCCAGGGTGTGCCTGAGCTGCTCATGTCTCACGGCACACAGGAAGCACAGTGGAGTCAGAGCAGGAAGTGGTCAGGACAAGCTGTTGCCCCCAAAGACAAGGAACCCCTTACGTAATCTACTTCTTCCATCTGAGACCGCCTTCCATCATTCCAGAGCCTTCCAATAATCTACTCGAAATTTGAATCTATCCCTGGGTTAAAGCATTCATTAGGCCACAGCCCCCACCATCTAACCTTCTCTGGAAACAGCCAACACAGGGGTGCATCACTAACCCCCACTGCTTCTCAGTCCCATCAACTCTATAATCAAGATGCAGCATCAGACTGAATTCCAGTCAAGCCGTTCCCTGGTTTTCCGGGGTCACCCATTCGATTGTCAAGTCCCCAACACTGCACATGTGTTAGCCACAATTCTTACTGTTGTTATTCCTCTGCCACTTTTAATCATTTTATTGTTGCTGCCAAAATGCAATCGAAGAGAAAGGTGCCGTATTTGTTGGGGAGTTTTACCAGGCCCTCTTTAGGACTGCATGCGTAGACAAGGACTCTGGAGTTACTTGGGGATGTTACACCAAAGCTCTGTTACCATAGTCTGCCAGTTCTTACCCAGACCTCCCACAATTTCCTGTAGCCTCATTATCAGCTATATTAAATTCTGACACAGGCACAATAGTTCTCCATATAATTGCATATGTGCACATTGCTGTTTCCTCGGAGTTCTCTCCTGGTTCCAGGACTCTGGTGTGCGCTTTCGAGGGATGAGCTTTCTTCTTTGTAGTAGAGCAACGCTTCCCACATTATACTGATACCGTTTCCATCTGCTCATTCGCCAGGATACCCTGTCCAGTCCCACTCAGGCCGAGCTTTAGGGGATCAAGAGCTCATGTTGCTGTGTCCGAATGGCTCTGTGAATGGATTTTGGTGAAATAACTGTTGAACATGGTTAGACACGAAGGCTGATTTTATTTTATTGATTTATTTATTTTGCTGGAACTTTTAATAAGGCTTCTTGGATTCTGCTTCAAATCTCTCAAAGATGGGAGTGAGGCTAAGCGATTCCTGTCATCTGAGATGTTTGGATCATTAAACTTGCTGGTTTGGATTAAGAAGCGCCTAGATGAGGAAAGCACACCTCTGGGTGTGTCCGTGGCGGCATGCTCAGACAGCTCATTCGGTAGGTCCATCCTGAATATGTGTGGTGCCACCCAATGTGGTGGAACTCCAGGTGGAACAGAAACAGGCAGAGGAAGCCACTGGTGTAGGAATGCCTGCTGCTTTGTTTCCTGACTACTGCATTGGCTCAGGTATACCACAGACTCCCACTGTGGAAATGCTGTCTTTAACTCTTTATCTATCTATCTATCTATCTATCTATCTATCTATCTATCTATCTATCCATCCATCCATCCATCCATCCATCTATCATCTATCTATCTATCTATCTATCTATCTATCTATCTATCTATCTATCTATCTATCTATAGTGTGTGTGTGTATGGTGTGTGTATGGTGTGTGTGTGTGTGTGTGTGTGTGTGTGTGTGTGTGTGTACAGGGGATAGTATGATAGCTGGGAAATGGCTCAGTCAGTAAAATGCTCACTGTGCAAGCTTGAGGACTGGAGTTCAAATCCTCAGTGCCCATGTAAAAATCTGGATATAGTGGCATAACTTATAATTCCAGTGCTGGGGACGCAGAGACAGGTGGATCGCTTAGGGCTCAGTGAGCCATCTGTCTAGCCAGGTTCTAGTGAGGGACCTTGCCTTAAGCCACAAGGTGGGTGACACCTGAGGCTGTCCTCTGGCTTCCATGCCCGTGTATATCCCCGCACCCACACAAGTACCACTCCGCACCCACAAGCTAGCCCCCACCCTAGGTTGGATTATCACTTTCCTTGTTAGTTAAGGATTTTCTATCCAACCTCCAAATTCTGCGGTTTTGGGAATTGAACCCAGGATCTAATGCTATAGTGTTCAAGCTATTTTCCCAACCTCAGGGCTGTCCTTTCTCAGCCTCCATGTTCCAACAATTGCAGGAATTACAAAAAAATAAAATCTATTTGGAGTTAAAATACATCCCTTAGGAGACGCATACATTTCTTTGGGCAAGAAAGGAACAAGAATGTTAAAAACCACATTTGCTCTCATACAATCAGAAAAATATCCCCCTTGGTGCAATAAAAAATGTAGCTAGCTCCCTCTCTTCTGATGAAGGATAGCCACAGGGTGCGGGTCACAAATTAGACCAGTTTCCTCAGAGTGTCCGCAAAGCCATGTGCGGAGAGTGAACACACCCCACCCACACCAGCTCCTCAGTTTGACCCCAACTCCCATTGTGCTCTCCCGAGACTGGTCAGGCTGTGTCTTTGGCCTCTGGGAAACCCAGGAGGACATTTCAGAATAGTTCCTGAAATTGGCCTTGTTGAAATGACAGTATACATTTCCCCTCTTCATAGACCTGTGCTGAATGTAATTTTCTCAGCTCCTGGATATTCCTGTGTCTCGTAGCAATTTCTTTTTCCTCCTAGTGAAATTTGTATGCTGATATAAATAGTGGTATTACTTAGTCACTTTTCACAGACACGTTCTTTCAGCCGTAAAGACAAAGGGGACTGAGTTTATTGGGCACAGAGCATTGCCAGGTGTGAATCTCATTTGTTGCCAGGCTGGCTTGATAACCTAATAGGTATTTGCTGATCTCAAGTAACAGGAAAGTAGATGGTAAGTCGTTCAGGGGTGAGTCCTGGCTACTGTGCACCATCAGTATTTCAGGATTCTTTTGCTGAGTCATATCAGCTGATGGCCAAAGAGATACCTAAACCCTAACCCACCATAACACTAACCCTAACCCACCCTAACCTTGACCCTAACTTGGTCCCAGGATTCCAGCAGGAAGAAGGAGACTGAAGAGAGGTCCTGGCACACTAATGTTCTTGTATCATTGGTCGGGACTAAGTCATATCCACCTGTCCAGCTGCAGAGAGACTTACCTCTAATGATTTGAACTCCAGGACAACACGCTGCCTATGCCAGCCCATACTGCGTGTCTTAGCCTGTCCTTTGAACACGTCTGTACATTGTTGTTAGTCTTTCCACCTCATGGATGGAACTAAGAGTGAGAGGTGTCACTTGCCAATTCTGGTTTCCAGAGCTGGTGGGTCAAAAGCTGGAATATGAAACCTAGCCAGTACACCTTCAGAGGTTTTATAGGGGGCTAGGAAGATGGTAAAGTGTTTGCCATAAAAGCATGTAGACCTGAGTTCAGTCCCCAGAACTGTGTAAAAGTTGGGCATGGCTGTTGTGCCTATAATCCCAGCACCAGGGAAGCACGAAGAGCCCTGGAGTGTCACAGCCAGTCTAACCTAATGGGTAAGCTTCAGGTTCAGGGGAAGACCTTTCAACAAAGACAACAGTAGAGAGTGATTTAAAAAGACTTAGGATGTCTTCATCTGACCTCCGCACGTGTACAACACACACACACACACATGAAACTGTATACATGTGTGCACGTAAAATCCTTCTAGCATTGTATTGTTTACGTATTTCCTTTAGAAAAGTGATCTCCAGTAGGTGAGTTCTTCCCTATTAGTGACCTTGAAACTATTTTAAAGAGTTTCACTTTCCTTACCTCCGAACAGCTGCAGCCTTTTATTTGCCACCATTTGGGAGAAAAACGAAAGTGTCGAATTAGAGACTATGGGTTCTGCACTCTACAGTGTCTCTCTCTGGCTTTGCGTGCCCCAGTCACCCATTTTGAAGAGAAACAAGAGCAACTTTATTGTTTTAATATTTATAAAAGAGAAATCCAGGTCACCGGAAGGAGCCAGACATTTTCTGCATTTAACTTCCTTGAAGAATCTAGACTATTCCTCCATCACCACCGAGTAACTTGGGCAGTTTACCCTGCTGTTTTTGGTTGAATGCCAGCATCGCAGAACATTATGGGTGATACAGCATAAATATCCAGGTCCACCCTTGGCCTTTTTCTGATATCATTTTTGATTCTACATAATTTATATCAACTATGTCCAACCTGGTTTCATAATTTATAAGACGGAATGGGTTACTCTGGTCTTATTTAAATTTTAGCAGTATTTTCAGATACAGTGTCAAAACACAGTTATAGATATAAAAGTGCTTCACAATGATTTCTCCAAGGAAGTCAATAATATTATTATCATTATTTTTGATATTATTTATCATTATTTATTTTATTTTGTTTTTAGACAGGGTCTCACGTGGTCTAGGCTGTGGAAGGACGCTTAAAAGAAATCCCACACTAGCTCAGAATTGAGAAATAGATGGTAATTTATTTAGGGGTAGACTCACAAGTCAGAATCTTCTGCTTGAATGGAGATCAGAAACCGAATCCTACAACCTGAAAGGAGAGGTGCCAAAAAGAGGCCATACTCATGCTCTGCGTTGGCATACATAGTAGAAGAGGCCACACCCCA
Source organism: Alexandromys fortis (assembly GCF_014885135.2). NCBI lineage: Eukaryota > Metazoa > Chordata > Mammalia > Rodentia > Cricetidae > Alexandromys > Alexandromys fortis. Next base: position 1,123,886 of record NW_026067905.1, read on the forward strand.
GTGGGCGGGTAACCATTGGCTGTAAGACTTCCTACAGCACTAGGCTGGCTTCCAACTCACTCCATAGCCAAAGATGCCCCTGAACTCCTGATCCTCCTTCCTCTGCCTCATAAATATTGGGATTACAGGCATAGACAGCCATACCCAGTTTATCCAGTGCTGGGGATTAAAGCCATGGCGTCCTGCGTGCTAGGTGGGAAATTGCATCAACTGAACCACATCCCTGGCCACTATATGTTCTTATCTGTCAAAGCATTAGTGGACTTAAGCCTTTCCTGGGAATTTTGGTGTTTCCAGGAGAAGCTCCCTACCAGTCAAGGGCTGAAACCAGCCTCCCAAGACAGTAAAAGAAGTGAATAGGCTGAGTGTAGGGTCCAGGGGGATGTAGAGTATTGATAAAAAGATTTTTGATAAAGCATTGATAAAACGATAAAAGGATTCTGCAGCGTGTACATCTGCGTCATTGTATTTGGAGAAGAGGATAATGGGACATGCAGTGTGGAGGGAATTGCTCATTTCCATTAATTAAGATGGAGTTGTAGTGGATTGCTGTCCGTAATTCTCCGAAGTCCTCTGCTATTAAGAAGATGGACAGGTGGACCCTCCCAGGACTGCTGAATATTTGCTGACTTTGTTTGTAATTTTAATATTAAACATTTTAGTCATGCATGGTTTTGCCTGCATGGATGCTTGGGCACCCCTGAACCTGATCCTGTGAAGGACAGGAGAGAATGTGTGATCCCTGGAACCGGAGTTAGAAGCAGTTGTCAGCCACCATGTGGCTGCTAGGACTCAAGCGTCAGACCTCAGCACCATTCTGGGGTTATCGCTGTAAGGTAGAACCATGGCCCACAGCCCCCAAGGGTCAGTTTCCCCAGGTCACATGTGAGACAGCACCATGCTCTTGTCACAGGCTCTGGACTCCTGACAGAATCCAAGTTGTCTGTGGAAACTGATAATGCAGTCCGCCAAAGCGGTAGAGTTTTCCAGATAAGAACATCAGCTTTTATTCTCTCTGTGTCTAACTCTGTGGAACCTGACTACCTAGAGGAACTGTTAATGCGTTATCTTGGCAGCTTGTTAGAAAATGGTTCTTTGGATGTATTGGAAGAGTTTAGGATGGAAAGTGCTTTTTGAGGACATTAAATTGAAAATTTTTTTTAAATATAAAATTTTGATTTCTCATGAATCTAAACTCAGGGTTTTCAGACATTTGATTATTAAGGTTAGAAACATATTGAGGTCAAGGTGATTGTAATTAAATCTGATAGTATTTTTCCTGGGGTAGCGAGCTATTAATAAAGCAGTGGCCAACTCACTCTTTTCATAATGGCATAATTACTAGTGAGAAGAACAGAACCGTTTGTGGCTTAATCATCTCTTAAAGGGCCCTGTCTCTTAATGATATGATGCCATAATTAAATTTCAACCTGGGATTTGGAAGGAATGTTCAATCTGCAGAACTTAAGGACACTTTTTATATTCACTAAAATTTTTTATCATTAACTTAGATTAGCTTCCCAATATAGCATAATAAGGAATCTTTGCTCAGAATCCTCCAAACATTTCTTGTCGATCTTCTTATATCAGATCTGGCCTCCTCTCTGGTCCATTTTCTAAGTTGCTTCCCTGCCCGAGTTCCGTTTGTTAAAGTATAAGTTGAGATTCTGCCTGCCTGTGATTCAGCTCTCAGCTCTCAGCTAGTGTCCCATCTGTTTTAGGACAAAGACGAACTCCTTAGTGCCTGCCACATCCTTCTCACCTTGTGTCTTCTGGGTCTCTAGGATCAGTTTCCACAGGACCTGTCTTTATACTTAGTCTTACTGGTCTTCATAAATACCATGTGTGCTCTCCTGTTTGACAGAGATCCCCACACATAGTCCCCTTTCCTGGAAGCCCCAGGCCTCTTCTTTCTTAATGTATGTTTATCTTTTAAATTCTGTTTGAATTTTACTGTGTGTGTGGGGCTGCCTCACTGCATGAGTTGACTCTTATTTGATTCAGGGTCCTTTCTCCACTTCCCTGGAAAGTTCCTACAGAGGCTATTCAGTTGGTGGTGCTGAAGACCTGCAGTATCCCTGAACATAACATTGTGCCTAGAATAATAGAGACTTAATAAATTTTAGCAGAATGAATGAATAAAGGAATTGAGTTAGATCTCTAGCTTTTTCCCCACAAAAACATTAACATCCATCTGACAATTTTTTCATTTGAAACACATTGAACAAGCTCACAATCTAATTAGTATCTCTCGTGTGTTCAGTTTTCCATGTTTTGCCTATTAGTTATCTGTGCATGCTTGCCTGGCACCCCCAGCGTTCTGCACGTCCTGTTTGGTTGCTCTGCCAAGGTCTCTTGCACCAGGCGGCTTCTCACTCACTGGCTGCTTCCTGCTACTCCTCTGCTCTGTGCTGCTGTGTAGAGACTTGGGGTTCATTATCAGAGTCGAGGGAACATCTCTACACCGGAAGAAGTATGTTTGGGAACTCCCAACCTTAAGCCTTAGGGAAGAGAATGTGGGTATTGTCAGTTGGGTTGCAACGAGTCCCTTTCTTTACTGCGTGTGTTTTCCTGTTGCTCAAATACCTATAACAAGCAACACAAGGAGGAAGGATACGGTATGGATTGCAGTTTGAGGATACAATTCATCATGGCCAGGAAGGCATGGAGGACTTGGGGCTGTGGCCACAGTGGCAGGAGTAGCAGGCGGTTTGCTCACTTGTTTTTGGACCAGCAAAACAGAGAAAGGTGAACTTCAAGTGAGGCTGCCCCAGTCGGTGACTTTTTTCTGCTAATCTCCGCCCTACTAAAGTCTCTGCCACCTCCCCAAACAGAGCTCCCGGGAGAACAGATGCTAAAACACATAATCCCATGAGAGGACGTTTTCCATGCGAGCTTGATTGAACACTGTGTGCTCATACATCAGGTCTCAGGTGTTGTGAGACATTTAATCTTGTGAGACACAGAGAGGGAGAAATGACTGTTTTGTCAGAAGATTTATATCTCCAGATGGAGTTGTCGGTGTGGCTTGACTCTGTCCATCTTCCAATCAGACTGACATCGCAGAAAGCGTGTCGGGCAAGGCATTGAGAGCCCGGGCCCAAATCTCAGTTTCTGTTCAGGTTTCAGCCCTACTTCTAAGTCTTGGTGCTCAGTCTTAATTCAGTCTTGCAATCTTTGGGCATTCTGGACCTATTTACCCACAAATTACATGAGTGGGATTTATGTTTTTAAATTAACATACAGCCTGCTTGTTTTCAAGTTATCTTGGCTCAGCTGCGGAGGGAAATATCTTCGTTGTGAAGCCCTCTGGAGCCAATATGTTTAGGAAGCAGGCCAGTAGATACAGCTTCTCAGCAACCCTTTGCCAGAGACTGTCACAATTTTTCAACTCCTGGGAACTTGAATCCCTGAGAGGGCTTCAGCCAGGTTGTACTGGTGTGCAAGGAGAAGAACAGTAGCTCTTTGACTTCAATACAATGATTTTCCTGGGATTAATAAAAGTCACAACTTTAAGCAATTCCCTAAAGTTACATTTTCAGATTGTGATCGTGTGTTAAAGAAATGGACCTACAGAGGTACCTGGGGGCTCTTCAGTTCTCAAGAGTCAGCCAGTCATAGGTAAAAATTTAAGTCAGTCACAGCCATTAGCTTCAGAAGGCATCAGGTAGCTCTATGGCTGGCCTTTTGTTTGAGGAACAAATAGAAGCAGTGAAGGATTGGGAAGACAAAGGTTGAGGGCCAGGAAGCTTTGGGGCAAAGGCCACTGCACCGCACTAATGAAAGCAGAGAGCCACTGCTGCCCATCACTGCCATGTATCTGGAAAGAACATACTTAGTGGAAATGGAAAATTTCTATCTTGGATTATGCTGTATCACAGGACTCTTGATAGATAAGATATACCTTTTTACTTTGCCAGATGGGCGTCAGAAAAATTAGTGAACTCTAGGAGGGTCTAGAGGGCTAATGGGTGGGAAGGCAGGGTAAGAGGACGGCTTAGGAAAAAAATGACAAAAAGCAAGATGTTCTTAGAGCAACGTGAGTCCCTGGCGTCTTCCTAGTTAAGACCCTGGTAGCAAATACTGTTTCATTGTATTTTAGTCATTAAAAATCAATTTATGTGTGTACCTGTGCATGTGTGCATGCAGGTGTGTGTAACCATTTGTGTTCAGGTGTTAATTGAGATGTGAGAGTTAGCCAATAAGAGGCTAGAGCTAACCATCCTGAAAACAAAATAAGAGGCTAGAGCTAATGAGCCAGGTGGTGTTTAAATGAATACAGTTTCTGTGTGATTATTTCAGGTGTAAGCTAGCCGGGCTTACACTTACTACAGTCAGCCTCTTCTGTAAGAGACATAGTGTAAGGAAGATCAAATGCATATGCATAGGGCCAAAAAATAGAAAAATGGACATTCTAGTGACTTTATAACTTCATTTCCATTTACTGGTTATGGTTCTCTACCCAGCACATACATGCATTCAGTGTGCTTATAACCTCTACAGACATGAGCCCTTCCCCCATCCGATCTTTCTGAGTTTGTTGAGAGAGAGTCTCAAACTGTATCCAAGGCTATCCTGAAATTTATTCTGCAGCCCACAATGGCCTCATCCTTCAATGATTCTCCTAAATTAGCCTCCCAGCTTCTAGGCTGACCCATGTTCAACTGTGAGAGTTCTTTTTTTTTTTTACATTTATTTATTTATTATGTATACAACATTCTGCCTCGATGTGTGCCCGCACACCAGAGCAGGGCACCAGATCTCAGTACAGATGGTTGTGAGCCACCATGTGGTTGCTGGGAATCGAACTCAGGACCTCTGGAAGAGCAGCCAGTGCTCTTAACCTCTGAGCCATCTCTCCAGCCCCTCAACTGTGAGAGTTCTTAAGTGAACTATATTGTCACAAGAGTGGGGCACAGTGGCACATGTGTACGAGGATGCCATGATGAAACCCCTGATTTATATGTTATCCTAAAAACCCAAGGAAAAGAAAAAGAGTAGATAAGCATGCCTTATCTGAATAATACAGATAAGTATTATTCTGTTTATAGGAATACAGCATCTGAAACATTTTAAAATTTAAATCAATGTTTTTATTTTGGGTTAGAAATAGTAGATAAGTTTATTTAAATAAATGGATTTGGTTTCTCAAAATGTAACATTTTAGGTAAAATATTTAGGAAACAAATAAAAATCAAGTATATTAGAAAAAATACAGTAGAGATTGAGTAAGCTGACTGTATTTTTATAATTGTGCATGTGTATGTGTGAATCTTGTGTGTGTGTGTGGTATGTGTATATGTGTGTCTGGTGTGTGTCCGCATGTGTGCAAGTATAGAAACCAGAAGCAGCTGTCAGGCATGTCTTTCTCACACTCTGCCTTAGACCCTTAACACGGGATCTCTTCCTTGAACCTGAAGTTTTGGCAAGCCGCTTATCTTTGCCTGCCATTGTTGGGGTGATCAGCATGTAAGACTCTGCCTAGCTGATTTTTGCTGTTGTTTTTGTTTGTTTTACATGGGCACTGGAGATTAGATATTGAGTTATGGGCTAGGATTTCCTTCTATATCAGTGTTTCTCAACCGGAGTCAAGTATCTGATATCCTGCCTGTCAGATATTTTCATTATGATTCATAACAGCAGCAAAATTACAGTTATGAAGTAGCAACAAAAATAATGTTATGGCTGAGCATCACCACAACATGAGGAACTGTATTTAAGGGTCGTAGTGCAAGGGTGGTTGAGATCCACTTCTCTAGATGCTGATTCCGGGCTATGACCAAGTCAGGATTTGACCCAGCCCTGTTAAAATCCAAATCTTTGGCTTTAGCTGTTTATGTGGCCTTGCCTTTCCCCTCTGATTAATACACTCTAAAATGATAAGGTACAATAAAGTCTCTCCCGTTATAATAAGATCTGGGGAAGCTCATTGAATTTTCCATGTAGAAATAGATGAATACTTTACCAATGCAACTCAAGAAAGCCTGATGAGGAAGTTGAGGCAGCAATAGTCTTCCCTGTGAACCCAACTGTCTCTAAAGACATCTCTGAACAAAATGATTGGACCAGCGCTCAAGGTCATGGGCAGCAGGAGAAATACTGTGCGGATTGGGTTAATGAATGCATCTTTTAAAGGGGTCTTGAAGAGGCCTTGGTCTTGTGGTTTCCGCAAAGCTTTTCAAACTTTATTGTCTATATCAAAGCGAGAACAGACTTAACTGATAGCCAACCCCCATCACTGCCAATAATTGGCGACAATTCCAGTCAAAGGTCTCTTTGTTGTCAGTGAAACTTGTGATTTTCCTGCCTCAACCACCAAAGGGCTAGGCGCCCCATCATCAGTCAAAGGTGTGCCAAACATGACAGAAAATCTTCAGCATTAAGGAACTGATTAAATTGTGAATGGCTATTGCAGTTGAATAACCTGATGGTATAATGAAATGGAAAGAGACCCAGCATACATTGTTAAGCCTTCAAGGCAAAATGTACAAGGGTTGGGGGACCACAGGGAGTCATGAGTGAATATTAACATTTTTCTCAACAGAAATGAGAGGAACTTTTCAGAACCCCTGTGGAATTTTTTTGCCCCATAGAATCCTGGGCTTATCGTTTTCTAACTACCCTCCAAAGGGTTCTCTAATTTTGTTTGAGCTCCAGAAGGAAAAAGGGGATTTTCTCAGTGACAGGCAAAATGTCCCCTAAAGCACGAATATTCCTGTACTTTTCTGAGTAGCTTTGGTCTGACCGTGAGCAGCATACTCTGAGCTGCCAAGTCTGCTGTAGTCTTGCAGTTCTAGAGAACCCATGCAAACCACATCTGTTTTCCAGATGCACTTCATCTGGCTGCTACCGTGCGGAAAGACCATGTGAAGTACCTGCCAACATTTTGTGTATATCCGTACCTGCCCACGTTTGCGTGAATGTACAGTTCCCTGGGTGCTATACATCTTGGTGTGTGCATTGAGGGGCAGTGAGTGATCCCATGTGTCCTCCTGTGAAGACTAGAACAGAACACCCAGTGTCTTCCTCTGCTGCTCTCTCTCGTTGCCTTGAGACTTAGTCGCTCCCTGAACCCAAAGCTTGTCATTTTTCTGCCTAAGCTAGCCTGGCCAGTAACCTCTCAAGACCTAGCTGTCTGCAGCTCCCATGCTGGAGGTACAGATGCATACAGTTGTGTTTAACTGTCTATGTGAGTGCCTAGGGAGTATTATTCACTTTTCCTATGACCAAATACTTGTGATGAAGCAATTTAACAGGGAGTGTTTTTTGGGTTTACAGTTTGAGAGAGTAGCCATCATGGTGGGTGGGAGTAACCATTGTGGCAGGAGTGTGAGGTAGCTGGTTATAGGAATAGCCAGAAAGCAGTGACACCCTGAATTCTTCTCATGCTCCCCTTTTATTCAGCAGGAGACCATAGGTCATAGATTTGTACAGTCTGAGGAGGTGAGTCTTTCCCCCTATTCAACCTTTTCTGAAACACACACATACACACATACACACACACACACACACACACACACACACACACACACAGAGAGAGAGAGAGATACGCACACAAATAGACAGACACACACACAGACATACACACATATACATACACACAGACATGCACATACATTCACTCACACAGACAGAGAAAGGCAGACAGAGACAGACAGACACATAAAGACAGAGGAAGGTGTGTTTCCATTGTTAATGGGTAGCACACCAGAGATAGCCACTCAGACACAGTTGGAAGTCTTTATTCCAGCCAGGTGTGACTACACCACAGTGTAGCTGGGAGACCTAGGTGTGGCCAAAGTCCAGAACAGAGTGGTTTTTAAAGACAGGCGTCTTGCTTGCCAGCTGCAGGGGCACTTCTGTTTGAAGCAAGCAGTTTGACAGAGGCTAAGATAAGCGGTTAGCTGGAGGGGGTTCTACACAAACAGGTAGGAAGGAACTAAGAGGAACTTAAGAGGAACTAAGATCAGTTAGTTAGCATAACCTGACCTTTGGTTCCTAGAACAGAATTGGGTAATTTTCCATGGGATTCTACAATATGGGGAACTTCTGGACTGTGAATTCCCATCATGCCATGGATGGAGACCTCTGGTCTCTGAAGTCCCATCATGCCATGGATGGGGAACCTCCGGACAGTCTAGTCCCATTATACCATGGATGGGGACCTCTGGACTGTCCTGTCCCATAAAGCATTGGATGGGGACCTCTGGACTGTCTAGTCCATCATGCCATGGATGGGGAACCTCCGGACAGTCTAGTCCCATTATACCATGGATGGGGACCTCTGGACTGTCCCATCATGCCATGGATGGGGACCTCTGAATTGTGTAGTCCGTCATGCCATGGATGGGGACTTCTAGACTGTCTAGCCTGTCATGACATGGACATCTAAATTCATTCCAGTTGACAGTGATGTGTGTGAGGGGTCGAGAGCATTTGATTGATTTTATACAAGAATATTATGGGACACTTCCAATTTCCCAGCTCTCCCCAGAGGTCTTTGAATGGGTGGGAGCGAGACTGCACTAGCAACTTTTCTATTGCTGTTAGAAGACTCTGCCCAGAGGAACTCAGAAAGAAAATGGCTCATTTCGGCTCACAACTCTCAAGTCACACTCTGCAACTGTGGGAATTCAGGTCAGGGACTCAGTCAGGAGCCTGGAGATAGGAACTGAAGCAGAGGTACTAGAGAATGTTGCTAACTGGGTCAATCCCCATGTCTTGTTCAGCCTGATTTCTTATAGCACCCAGGACCACCAGCCCAGGGGTGGCATCACCTACAATAGGCTAGGCCTTTCTGCATCAAACATCCATTTAAAAAAAAAAAAAAAACACCCCACAGGCTTACCAATAGCCTTTTCTTATGTGTGCATTTTCTCAATTCAGGCTCCTTTCAGATGACTCCATGAGTCATCTTGTTTCCAGTTGACATAAAACTAGTCAAAACTAGTCAGTTCAGGTTCCAAAATTATACATTGTAAGTATGGGTGCTGCGGAGTCCAATTTATGGTGACCACATTATGAAAAATGGAGAGAAGGTGGCTACGAGGCAGAATGAAGTCAATCAGATGATTTTAGGTGGGAAACTTAGAGGCCACATAAGTGATTGGAGACTTATCAAGGGGCTCCTTGCGATACTTTGGGAAGCCGAGCTAGGAATAAAGGGTGGTCTGGAGTCAACTTGCTCCCTTTGATGCTTTTCAGAGTGGGGAAAATGCAGGCAGAATTATTCCTAAAAATATCTGATGCTTTATGTCCTGGTTGTTTAATAGATCAATCAATCTTGCTTTCTTTTCTCAATGCAAATATTTAACTCATTAGCTGATCTTCGACTGTTAGTTCAGGTCTCTAATCAGTGAAATTGGATTAGCAGTTTAGCAATCCACTGCATTACTGACTAATATGCAATATTTATAGCTGAAAACAACGTGGAAGTCTTAATTCATGTAACCTTTTAATGGAACAAACACTAAGCCAGAGGTCAGAATTTTTGACCTGGCCCTTTGCACAGCGCTCAGTAGCTGGGTGCTTGACAATAAATTCTTGTCAAATATCCTTAGTTGAATTTTGCTTGATGTTTGTAGTTCTTGATTTGGGGGAAATGGGAGGAAGGAGTACTATTGTGTTCCTTTTGGTGGCTAAGTCACTTCCAGAAATAAGTGAGAGAACAGGAAATCAGTGACAGGCATCGGCTTTGTTGTCAGCAGCGTCTTCCTGCTGACATTTTGGTGGTGGTTTTGCTGTGTGCTGGGGGTGGTTTCCATGAACTGCCTTGTTTGGAAACATCAACAGAGGCTTCTGGTTTGAGACAAAATAACAGACAGTAAACCCAAAACTTTCCAAAGTGCTAGAGAAATGGTTTTATCCGACTCCATATAGATTTGCAAGCCAATGCACACAGCTCTGACTCATTGAGCATAAATAAATTCTAACTGGCATCTACTGTGTTTGCACCATCAAATGTTCCTTGGGCGTGTGAGCATATCCTATCTGGCATGGTACCTGCAGATCTGAAGGGTGAAAACAATCCCATGGGGGAGGTGGGGGAGGTGATGAAGGAAGGCAAACAGGAGCGGGACAAGGGTGCTGCAGCAGCTTCCGCCGAGGTAGGGAGGCACATTCAGGTTGTGTGTGAGGAAGCAGACGTACACATAAGGAGCGGAGGGGATGCTGGATATCTGCCTAGTTAATCTGGGGGCGCAAAAAAAAAAAACAAGCAGAAAGTTCATGGTGGTGGTGGGTTCTGGATACCTTGGTAAGATCTGTGTCTGAGGGAACATGGTGGAACATTTAGTTTAAGAAAGACTAATTTGCACCAGGCTTCATTTTGGAAAAATTAGAACATGACTGACTATGTACCATGGGGATGAACTAGAGACCATCTATATGTAACCAGTAACCGAGTGTGTGTGTGTGTGTGTGTGTGCACTCATGTGTGCTCTTAATTACACGGAGGGGAAGAATTCAAGAACCTCTGTAGCAGTGGGTGTTAGGACGATTTGAAAAGAGAAAAAACACAGAAACCAACTCAAGATTTCTAGTCTATGATACCAAGGGCCTGTTGGTTCACACACAGTTTGAATAGGGGCTATTAGCCACTTTGTGTCAGATATGACTCCTTAGTCCTCAGAGCTTATGGAGTGGGCACCAGTGTGCCCACAGAACCGTGGGTCAGTAGAGTAGGAGGGGAAACACTGAAGCTGGGAGTTGGTTGAAGGCTGATAGGGTTCAGGGGAAAGCCTCACTAATACAGTGGTTCTTACCCTTCCTAATGCAGAGACCCTAGAATACAGTTCCTCATGTTGTGGTGACCCCAACCCTAAAATTATTTTTGTTGCTACTTCATAACTGTAATTTTGCTAATATTATGAATCATAATGCAAATAGTTTTGTTTTGCTAATGGGTGCCCTGACCCACAGGTTGAGAACCGCTGTACTAACAGGAAGGTGTAGCTCCCTAGGCCATTCCCAGTGAAGGATGGGCAAGCACAGGGCCTAGTGATGATGAGAGCGTCAGTCCTTCCTCCTTTCAGTCCCACCATGGAGGAGACTTCCTGCTACTTTGAAATGTTATGTGTCCTTATATCTCCTTACACCACAGGGGAAACAACAGCTCCAGTAAATTCTGATGAATTCTAATGTGGAGCCACACACAGGCACGGTGTAAGGTACAGTCTCTGTCTCTGCTTTGGCACTCTGCAGGCAGAAATGACACCAGCAATGAATAATTAATTGGGCAGTGCCTAAGAGATGATCGATAAGTCTTCTAAATGGTCACATGGAGTCATACCATATGGGGTTGTGCCCTCAGCTAAAAGACTGTATGCAAAATTTCAAAGCGTTACTTTTTATAGTGGTTTTAACAATAAATTTTAATAAACAAAAGTACCAGTTTATGGCGGCCTTGCAAGCAAGAGGTCCTGAATTCAATCCCAAGCACCCATGTCAAAAGCCTCATATGCCATTTACTTATAATTCCAGTACTGGAGATGTAGAGGCAGGAGGGTCCCTCCAGTCTAGCCAGCTAAGCAAGGCTCAGGTTCAGTGAGAGACCCTGTTTCTAAAAGATGAGGTCTAGAGTGATTGAGGAAGATACCCAGCTTTGAGTTCTACCCCCCCCCCCAACACAGAGAATGCTCAGTATATAAATATTCACATGATTCAATTCCCAGTTTCACATGTTCTATAGAAAACATACTACTGACTTACCTTTCTCAAATCACAATGATGTTAGTAGAGAGGGGATACCAACCTCTGCATCGACGTTGTAGGGAAATGGTTCTCACACGACTGCCACTGTTAAATGCCTTTGAATGAAGAGATCTACAAGTGTTGTACAGTCGGTACTTACATAGCCCCAGAGAAAGCTTGGGATAATCTTTTCAACAGAATTCAGTAACTAAATATCTGTCATAAGAAGCATTGTCCTTTGAATAAATGAACTAATTACTAGATATTGTTCATCACACACATGCTCCCGCATGAAAAGGAAGAATGCTGCTGGAAATTTAATTTGGACCCCCAAGGGCCTGGTCAAATGATGGGAAGGGCAAACACATTCTGGTTTACCTCTTGGAAAGAGCTGGGGCTTCTTTGACTTAACGGCATCTCTGTTTTGCTTGGCCAGAGGGTATCCTGCTTGTTAGGGATTTTATTACTGGGAAACTGTTCATCTTTAGCTGACGAAATGAAGCCATTGAGCCAGAGACACAGTTATATGCATCTGAGGGATATTGGTGGAGGGTTGGGGCTTAATTGGTGTGTTGGTTCCAATATAATTAGGTCCTTGAACAGGGCAATGCAATTAAATATGTTGAGGAGGGCATAATCAGATGGGTGGATGATAGTGTAATTACATTCATAAGAGGGGGGCTATAATTAGACGTGAAGAAGGGAGGGGTGTGTTTAGATGCTTAGGTTGAGGGTATAATTAACATATGTGCAAGAAATTAAATTATGTGTGTGAGTGAAGTATAATTAAGTGTGGGCACCCAACTCCAGTGGTCGGTGAGGGGAAAGAGAAAGGATTGGGCTGGATGCAGGGAAGGGTGCATTGATGTCCTTATGGTCAAAAACTTGAAATCTTCATCAAGAAAAGTGGGCATATGTTTTGACATGGTGACTAATAGCAGTTGGCATGGTGCTGACAAACTTTGGGGTCATTTAAAAGGTTAGCAATGCAAAACTTCTACTTGTCTGATATGGTTTAAGCTCCATACTTAATACTGGTAGTCACTCTTTCTAAAGTCTCATTTGATGGCTAAGAGATATGTTTTTCTGGCTTTAACCTTTAACATGTAAGGGAGCCTTCTTCTCTGTTACCATCAAGGAGAAAAAGGTTGGAGGGAAACGGTGTGAACAAACAAATAATCATAAAACCTCATTGCTCCCACTGACAACAAAAGCATGAACCCTTCCTTCCGGTTTTATCCCCTTTGCATTGTCAAGTGAGAAAATTTGCATCAACTCTTAGCTCAGAGAGTACGACCTGAAGTTACACTCATAATGAAATCAGCAAATCTTAGCTATGGTAGCTCTGTTATTTTGAACTTTGAAAATAGCATTTGTTCTTAAATGGTTATGGTATCCACCCTACAAAAGAGCAACAAAGCAAAAGGTGTAAACCAGGGCTAGCAAGGGGAACTAGAAAGTAGGGGAGGAAGCTGATGGAAGAGTCAGTGGCAGGCAAAACTCATTCAGGGTACTGAAGACCATCACACTGAAGCAGGAGAGTACAGTGAGAATTCTAACGATCAGATCTGCCCTGTAGTAACCGTAAAACCATGGGAGTCAGGTCTGGCATCACACCTGCTATCCTAGCAATTTGGAAGGCAGAAGCAGGAGGATCAGGAGTGCAAAACCAGCCTCAGCTACATCATGAGTTGAAAGCTGGCCTGGGTCACATAGTGGACCCTGTCTTAGAAAGCAAAGAAAAAAGAAAACCAACATGAAAGCAATGGAAACAACACACAAAAACCTTCATGTTTTTTGTTTTGTTTTATGTGTTTTTTTTTCTGTTCTTGTTGTTTTCCAAGATGAGTTTTCTCTATAACAGCCTTGGCTATCCTGGAACTCGCCCTTTAGACCAGACTGGCCTCAGACTCACAGAGATCTGCCTGCCTCTGCCTTCCAAGTGCTGGGATTAAAGGCGTGTATCACCACTGCCTGGCCATACTCCATGTTTTTACTGTGGAATTTTTGTTTTGTGTTGGCACTCTTAGTCCCATGGTGAATAGTGATATGGAGGCATAAACCAAATAACCCTTTCCTTCCCACTCTCTGAGGGTCACGGTGTTTCAGCACAGCAGCAGTGACTCTAGCTAGGACACTCACTCTAGACAATGGTTATGTCTAAGATGTGTGAGTGGGTACCTGATCTCTTCGTACCAGGAACTGAGGTCACAGTATTGGCTCTACACTTGGCTGGGGAGACAGCCCAAGGGAGGGAGGAAGAGTGGAGGCATCTGACTTTGTGACTGACTCTGATTGGCATTTCTTCATTCTTTTAATTATAAAACCATTCAGGGGTGTTCTGGTACTGTTTGCATAAGGCACAAGCCCCCAGGCTTCAGTTTTCAGATACTGATGAATTTTTTTCACAAGTCATTGTGTTGGCCAAGAATATTTTCACAGTTGGCTGTTGGAGTTGGTGGCTGACAAAGTTCTTCTAGCTTTCAGGGATGGCAAGATTGTTCAACAGTTAAAGGCAAGGCTTGCTATGCAAGCCTGGTGGCCAAAGTCTGGTTCCTAACCGTAACCTAAATGTGGAAGGAGAGAAAGTGCTCTACAGAGTTGCCCTTTGACCTCCATAATGGCGCTGTCACTTTTGTGCCCACAGCACATACACAATAAAACAGATAATTAAAAAAAAAAAAGTCTTCTAGCCTTCAAAAATACTTCACTATCATTCGTGGTGTAGAGCACCTAAGAGTCTAATTTCCACTTGCATTCACATATTAGCTTTCTGAACGCTATCTAATAGATGAGAAACCCCGGCCTTTTACTTCCGTACTCCACATGGACCCAGCATGTTGTTGATGCCTAGATTGCATTCTGCTAAACACAAGCCATAGGAACAGGGCACACCCCAGCTTTCCTTGCAGCTCTCTACCCATAACAGATGCTTATCAATTGAGTGAACATAGAAGTTGGTCACCAGCGCTAAAATGAGGCCGAGAGGTAAGGTGTGGAAGATAAGGGGGGGGGGGCTCTCAGATGACCAGCTTTACAAACCACCTTCCTTTTAACAAAGGTGATAGGATTTGTTCTTTAGGTCTGAAGATTAATTGATTCATCTGCTGCATCAAAAGGAAACCACAGTGAATTAAATGACCATGCTCCTCATAGGCTCTGCTGTTTGGACACTCCATCTCCAGGCAGTGGTACTGTTAACAGGGGCAGCTGGCTTCTCATAGGCTCCGCTGTTTGGACACTCCATCTCCAGGCAGTGGTACTGTTAGCAAGGGCAGTCTTGCTGGAGGAAGAGCATCATCCTGAGGTCCGCTTTGTGTGTTCACAGCCTCTCGCTACTTTCTGTTTCCCGTCTCAGCTTCACACTTGTGTTTGAAGATTCCTACTCCTGCTGCCACATCTCCTCACCACACTGGACTCTTAGATATACCTTCAAAGGGACCAATGGTTTGAAAATATGATTTTGCTAAAAATCTGTGTGAATCCTCTAAACAGAAATGATCTCATAACAAAGATGTGGTATACATAGCCATGTTTTAGTAATACGTCGAGAGCCTTATTTACTCTCTCCTTGCTGGAAGAAAATACCCTGAAAAAAATATCTTAAGAGAAAAGTAGAGTTTTTTTGGCCTGCATTTCCAGGGGGGCACAGTCCGTCATTGCAGGAACACAGTGGCAGAGACAGGGAAGGTGCTGGTGGGAGCAGGAGGCTGACTCGTCACATTGAACCCGAACTCAGGAAACGAAGAGTAAAGTGGAGGTAGACCTAAGCTATCCAGACTCAAGGCTCACTCCCAGTGACACTCTTTCTCCAATGAGGCTCCGCTTCTTAAAGGTTCCAAGAACTTCCCAAACTGCACTACCAGCTGGAGATCAGACTCATGAGTCAACGGGAGGGCATTTCCACCCAAATCCCTACAGCAATGCCCCATGAAGGAATTTAACTTTGTGTATAGTAATGTTGATTCTTATATAAATAAATGTATTGTAGTGCACAAATCATATATGCATATGGAATTTCACAGTTTCCTGGTGGTGTTCAGTGACCTCATCTTCCTTTAACTCTGAGTAGGGCATTCTAATCACACTTGCTTCCCTATGGGGCACTGAGAAGTTGAGGTGCCTGGGAAATGGGACTCTAAATCAGATGAGCTTATCACTGGGTTTCATCCAGCTAATGTCCTAATCAATCCTTTCACTTACAGTAATACTTTTCATTAATATGAACAGGGGTGTGGCAGCTCACTAATATACGTAGCCACAGCAATATGCAAGGAGATACATCAGAAAACAGCATGGAAGGCCTTTCTAAAGACACGCCCTCAAAATCCTAAGAGTCACATGATTTGTCTCATGTATAGTATGCTAGAAGGAGATCCCTTAATATTCTGGGCAGCCCCAACTGTTGCCCAGCATCCTGGACCTAAATAGACAAAGGATATGATTACCCCATTAGTATTAGCTAGATAACACCCATAGGTTTTTCTCGTTGAAAGCTTTGGTGTAGTGTTACTGTTCGCTGGTGTGTTAGCATTGCCGGCAGAGTGTTCTCAGGCACTTGAGAGCATTTATTGAAATGAAGTGAGATGAATTTCCTCTGTGAGTTCAGCAGTTAAGAAAATGAAGGAGCAAGCAATGTCAGGTAAAAGTCATCTCATTGTGTTTTTCCTAAGTCCTCAAGTTGTGCTTTGGAATTTGGGGTGTTGCTAAGTAGGTGTATAGACATCAATTCCTTAATTTTTTCTGCTAATAAAATAGGTCTTTATTGTTAAGACCAAGTTAGACAGTTAAACAAATTGCCCCTTGTTTTGTCCATGGAAGCACTGGAAATCTAGAATTGCCAAGGTGTAGACAAGTCCATGAACTCTGGTGGGGGAGACAAGAATGAAAACGGGCTGGGAGTTGAGTGGGTTATTCTTCCCGGGTCGCAGAGGGTGTTCTGTCCCACAGCATCGTGCACGGTATGGCCTCCCTGCGGAGTGAGGGAACAGAGCATAGGGGCCTGTGACATCTGCTCCCCTGTCCTGTAGCCTGGTGATTGGGACTTAGAGGCTCAGCTACTTTCCAGCACCATGTCTGCGTGCATGCCTCCATGTCCCCCCATGTTGACAGTGGACTGAATCTCTGAACTCTTAAGCCAGTCACTTCAGTTGAATGTTTTACTTGATAAGAGTTGCCGTGGTTATGGTGTCTCTTTACAGCAATAGAAATCCTAACTAAGACACTCTTCGTTTTTTTACCTCACACAGACAAGTTCCTGACTGTGCTTAGTCACACACCTGACGAGGCCACTTGGACATCTGAAGGTCACAGCACCCTTGATGTTCTCAATGCTGACTTCTTTTTTTTTTTTAAATATAATTTTTTTATTGAAAAAATAAGATTTCCGCCTCCTCCCCGCCTCCCATTTCCCTCCCCGTCTCCCTTTTCCCCCCTCCTCCCTCTCCTCTCCTCCTCCCCTCCACTCCTCTCCCCCTCCCTCTCCAGTGACTTCTTAATCAGTCCCCAGACACACTCCTACTGTGGTCTATAGCCCAGGAAGCAGTTGGTCCTATGTGAAAACAAAACTCTTGGCACCATTTCCTATTCCTCTTTTTTTCTCTTTTCTCTCCTTTGTGCCAGTGGGCTCTGCACATCCTTAAGTTCCCACATTCTCAGCTCCTCCAGGAATCTGCTCAAGGGTTTCCTATGCACGGTGGCTGATCACCCGCTGACCTTTGCAGCTCCTCTCAGGAGTGAGTCCGGACCCTCTTACGCCTATGCCCTGTTTCTCTCCACAGATCACCTCACCATCTGCCCCACAGTTCATTCCCCTCGCTTTCCTTTACCCTTCTGTGTTACAGAGTGTAAGTGCCCAGGAAACACGGGTTTTGCTTTGTCCCTACCCCTCACATGTCACAGAAAACATTGTGGAATATACAAACAAGCCGACATGAGCATCAGTCCCCAGCTTTCCGTCTCACCGATGGGAGATATCGCTGTGTTTTGAGTGTTGATTCCAAATCTTCTTTTTAGGAATGACTAAGAAAAATATGCATTGCTCTAAACCAAGCTGCTTTCCCTTGCCTGTCTCCCCTCATGCACCTCACTCAGGAGCAGTTTACTGGGCTGATCTCTGCTGTGGAAATGCAGTTCTTTTCTCCCAGTAGGCAACTGCTTAGACATTGCACTCCAAACACCACATATTTATCACCAATATTTACATAGCTCTGGCTGTTCATTTTACCACTAGAAATCAAGAGAATAAAATCTTCTCACATTGGACTAAGTGCCTCCTTCAGCTACCAATGAAAGCAGAGACTCTTGGGGATTTTTTTCCTAGCTGAGTTATTACTTCATGCCTAGGCAGGAGCCTTTTATTGTATATTCATGAGCTAATTCCATTTTGTCTTTGGTATAGTCTGTATCATTTGCGTGGATCGCATACAAATGGATCACATGCAAATGACGTGGCCTATCAATCTGACTGTTTTCTAGACCAGTTATGTGTCTATTCAAGGTCTTTTCCCCAAGTACTCCGAAGACTGTGTTCTGTTCCAGCAGCTTCAAGGAGCCTGGGTCCCCGGCAGTTCTTGCTGACCCAGCTAGAAGAGGCCAAATGATTCATTTCACGTTCAGGGACTATTACTGGGTTTCCATATTCCCTGGCTCTATAAATAGCGCTCCAGGGAGCACTCAGCCACACAGAACATTTTCTTTGTAGTCTAGCTCGATATTTGCAGAAGAAAGTCACATGCTGTCTGGTTTGACACAAGTCACCTGTCCCTTAATGGCTCCCAAGTTCTAAACAGAGCCACCCAGAGTGTTCTGCTCACAGCAGCGTGTTTTCTTCCAGCAAACACTGTCGCCCTTGTTTGTACTGCGTCCCCTGCCTGGCAGGATCCTGAGTATTCGTGTGTGTGTGTGTGTGTGTGTGTGTGTGTGTGTGTGTGTGTGTGGAGTGTCTGAGGGCCAAAGGTCAGCGCTGGGTATCTTTTTCAATTGCTTTACATCTTGTTTTGGGGGAAGGATCTTGCACTTAGCCTGGAGCTCATGAGTTGGATGGGCTACCTGGCCAGTGAGCTCCAGAATCTCCTTGTCTTCAACCCCCGCCCCACCCCACCCCCGCCGCTGGGGTTCCAAGCACATACAGTCACATTCTGCTTTTTCATACAAGTTGTACAGCTCGCGTTCAGGATTCACACTCGCTAGGCAAGCACTTGACTGCCTGAGCAGTCTCCCTAGCCCTCTACTGATCCTTCAAGTGCTAAAGCTTTGTCTGAGGGCCGGAGTGTCACGTAGCACTTACTGAGGCTTCCTTCCTCCTTGGTGAAGTCAGCAACTTCATGGTACAATTTAGCTGGTGGCTGAAGTTCACACTCTTGCCCCTCCTTTCTCTCTTCATACCCCACACTGGGAATCTTGACGCCTCAGACTTCTGTGTCCTCGCTGTCTCCAGCAGTTAACATAAGAAATACCCCTACGCTGTTGGGGAGTGGATGGCCCATGGTGTCTTTGCACTCACATGGAGAACAGAACTCATTTGGCTTTATTTCCTGTCTAAGGCCTTTAGAAGCAATCCTGTGTTTAGTTTGGACTTTTCTGTTTTCCCTCGCAAACACCTTGTGCTGTATGCTAGGCCAATTTGAGAAGGAAAACAAAACAAAACAAAACAAAGCAATAATGCAGCTACATTTAAATATCTTCCAGGGACTTTTTGTTTGTTTGCTTTGCTTTACTCCCCACCCCCACCCCGTGCCCCTTTTTCACCCCTAAGAAACAGGCCAGATTGTTCCTCAGCAATTCAGTGACGGCCTCCTTCTTCCCAGGGTTCTTTTTGGCCCTGCCAAGTCTGCCTTCAAATTCCTCAGGTCTGCTGCTGTCAATAATGATTTCTGAGCGCTTGTGTGTCCTTTGCAGTGAAAACCCGCCTTGTTTTCTGTTGCTAGGCAACCCCCTTCCAGCTGCCATTGAAGAAATGCGCGGTGGTGGGAAACGGTGGGATTCTGAAGATGAGTGGCTGTGGCCGTGACATAGACGAAGCAGATTTTGTCATGCGGTAAGAGAGCACCCACAGCGTGGCCTCTGAGTCCTCTCTTTTGTCCCACCCTTCCATAAGCCCCCGGCCTTTCAAACCTAGTGGCTTGCAATTAATCGCCTGTCGCCTGTCTTTAGTTTCTCTTCAAGCCCATAGACAAGTGAGGTTATGAGTGCCCTAAGGGGAGCAAGGGGACTTTCCCCAAGGAATCTCAAAGCTGAGAAGGCTGGGCAGTACAGAGGTAGCTCTGCTGCTCATGAGGGCAGGGAGGAGAGCGAGGGCGAGGATCTTCCCTGAGATTGTCTACTTGGGTGATTAAAGCCTTGCAAACTGCTCTTTCCTCAGGGCTGACTCCACATGAATAAACATTTTAGTCACTGTGAGGGTACCCTGCTCTTCTTAGCTTTCCCCAGAGGCATTTGAAAGCAGCGAGTGGGATCTAAAGATGGGGTTTTGGTCTGAGTTGTGACTATGAACGTGGCAAGAAGGATCAGCGAGTAAACCACATCAGAAGGAATCTTGATCAAGGGACTGAGCAGCATGGGGAGGTGGGGACACAGACCTGAGTGGTGGTAAAGGACAAGAGACCCCCTTCAGGGCAGTGATAAAAACTGCTAAACCTAACCAAGGGAAGACACCATCCAACTGTAAGTCTGGGCAAATGCTGAGGAGGAGGCCTGTAGAGCCCGGCTTATTGGAGACACAGTGTGGGAAAAGGAAAGCATGTCTCATTGAGGAAGCAAAAAGAACACTGAGAGGCTGGTGGGATCTTTCAGGTGAACCCCCAAATTTCAAGGATGTAGGAATGACTATGAACCAGGAACCCAAGAATTCTGGAACCAGATAGAGACTTAAGTTTGATTCCTGGCATCTACCTTAAAGGCTGGGTGCAGACCAGTAGCCTTTACATGTACAACACACACACACACACACACACACACACCCCATGGAGTCACATGTAGGGTGGGGGTGGTGCTCTAAGAATTCTAATATAACATGGAACTCTACATTATTTGAGTGTTTCGGGTGGAGCCATTTTCCTAGAGTTTGCCACATACCCTCTCAGAAGAGAGTTATTTTGCCACCAAGGCATGTTGTCTCCCTTGGTGAAACTTGTAGCAGTGGGGTGTGGGATGTAGGTATGGACCTTGGGGTGCCTTCGATCCCTGCCTTTCCTTCAAGAGTACTCTAATGTCATTTTCCACTGTAGGACTACGTTTACTTCTTGGCTACTATTTATTTCATTTGACTTTATTTTTGCAATGTATACGAATATTGGGGAAAGGAGTGGACAGCTTTTCATTTAAGACCATGAGTGCAACACTCGATGCAGAAGAGGCCCTGGAGCCAAATCCTTTCCTTGTTCCACCGCAGGCTGAGGAACAAGGTTTAATAAACTCTAAAGCAGAGAACTTCACGAAGCAGCCTTCTCTACAGCTCCAGTTAGTGTGGCTTGGGTATCACGAGACATGGGAGAAGGTGTAGGAGAAATAAGAACATCATAGGAGTGGAATAAATCTCACAGAAGGCAGAGGCACGTGAGGGTACAGGGAGCCTCAGTGATGTCAGGCACCTACTCCAGTCCCTGGGTTTTCACATGAGGCTGAAATGCTAATGAAGAACCTAGGGTTGGGAGAACATGCCAACTGCACGGTTGACCAGGCTGGTGCACTACACTGTATTTCGTTACATCTGCCTAGGCCATTAGAGGAAGGATAAGGAGACATCCCTCAGTCGATTCTGATTTTATACATGCTTTCTATGAATACTGTGTCATTGTTGTATTTACGTCCTTTCCAAACCTGCAAGCTTCCCTGAATCACAGTTGAGGAGCTCCTCTAAACGCTAAATGAAGCAGTGTTAGCAGAGGTTGCAAGGCAGCAGCCTGGTCCAGCAGCTCCAGCAGGCTGCACATAACCGAGTAGCTCCATGATTCTGTCCGCCACTGACCCATCATTGTCTCAGCTCTCACCCTGACCCACAAACCAATTCTTAAGTCTTCCCTTAAATTGCTAGCCTGCTCACCCTGGAGGGTACATTCTTGCCCTCATAGATCACTATCCTCATCTGGGGTGGAGGCGGCCTGTCCTATGAGGTTTTATTTGCCTGGAACTTAAGGTGACTCAAGAGAAGGGCTAAGAACAGTAACATTTCTGCTTTAGCACTCAAAGAGTGGGCACAAGATGGGAGGAGACACTAGTCTCTCCTCTTGCTCTCAGTTACCCTATAGCCCAAGGGGGAGTCAAGCTTTTTGGCAAAAACAGATTCTACTGCTGCTGCTGCTGCTGCTGCTGCTGCTGCTGCTGCTGCTGTGTGTGTGTGTGTGTGTGTGTGTGGCTACCATTAGGAAGATGAATATTTTTAACCTCACATGTAAAAGAGCCAGCCTAAGCACCACCAGGGATTATCTTGTGGTGCCCCATTTATCCCAAATAAACACGACTAGGTTGGCCTTTTACACGACCTGCTGTTGATACATCTATACAGGTTCAGAACTGTTGAGTGCCTGGGGCATTAGACTGCACGTGGTCTGGGCAAATGCAGTGGGGGGAAGGGGTCTTCACATAGTCTTGCCTGTACAGTGTACCCAGATTATAGCTGAAAATGTCCTCCAGGCATGTTCTTCAACCATCCCATAATGTTCTTTGCATAGACATTTTTTTAAACATATCCTTCAAAATGTTAAAAACCAACTTCCCATTTTTCAAAGTGCACATTTATTCTTTAACCAAAAGAAGCACTTTAAAAATAATCTCTGGGGCTCAGTGGGTAGGGTACTTGCATAAAAACTGGACTTGGTAGGACACACTTCTAGCCCCAGCACTAGAGAGGTGGATGGGAAATTTAGGGTCATCCTTGGCTACACAGGGAATTGGAGACATTCCCGGGCTACAGGAGACCCTGTCTCAGAACAACAACAAATTCTTGAATTCAGTTTCTCTAGGACATTTAGGAGGCAGGAGTAGTAATAGGTACACGCTGAAGACTATTGCATGTGTAAGGATTACACACTGAAGATGACTGCATGTGTACTGATTGCACGCTGAAGACAACTGAGTGTGTAATGATTACACACTGGAGACAACTGTGTGTGTAATGATTGCACACTGAAGACTACTGCATGTGTAATGATTACACACTGAAGACGACTGTGTGTGTAATGATTACACACTGAAGACGACTATGTGTGTAATGATTACACACTGAAGACGACTGTGTGTGTAATGATTACACACTGAAGACGACTATGTGTGTAATGATTGCACACTGAAGACAACTGTGTGTGTAATGATTGCACACTGAAGACCGACTGTGTGTGTAATGATTACACGCTGAAGACAACTGTGTGTGTAATGATTACACACTGAAGACGACCGTATGTGTAATAATTACACACTGAAGATGACCGTGTGTGTAATAATTACACACTGAAGATGACCGTGTGTGTAATGATTACACACTGAAGACTAATGCATGTGTAATGATTACACGCTGAAGATGACCGTGTGTGTAATTACACGCTGAAGACAACTGTGTGGCTCAGAGCCACAGCATGGCAACAGTTTTGGAGCCTTTCAGATTATGTGCAGAGGAATATTCTGCATGCTCACACACACACACACACACACACACACACACACACACACACAACTGTTTTTCCCGAGTGGCGTCTTCTGTTCACCATGTCCCTTTCTCATCCGTCTCCCTCTTCTGCTCTTGGATCTCTTTCAGGATCACGAGCATCACTGTTTTGGAAACACTTTAAACAACTAATATCTCTCTCAATTGTGCCAACAAGCAATAATGTGAAATTTGGGACACTTTATACAATTATGCCTTATTAGAAGCAATTTGACTGTATTAAATGGGCCTTTTATGTAAATCCATGTAATTATCAATTTAGGAATTGAGGAGCTAAGCGCATAGTGCACTTTTCCTAAGGAAAGAGACGCAGGGAAGTGCCCCTGCTATTGTGCTGGAAGAGTGTTTACTGACCAGAAGGCAGCTGGTTCACTATGCAGTGTCAGCATATTCCAGCAAGCCGCATGTGAAGTCTGCCTTGTTATCAGCACCCCTCTGTTACCGGGAGAAAAACAGTTCTGCAAATCTTATTGTTGTTTTGGTTTGGATTTTTATTTGTTTGTTTATTGACTCTGTTTATTGATTGACAAAATTTTTCTTGAGATTTTACTCTGTGGTAGAAGATATAAATGGATCCAGTTATATGAAGCATGTAACACAGAAGAAGAAAAATATTTGTAGTTGAAAATTAATTTGCTATTGGCAAAACAGGTTATGAAGACTCCCTAGCAAAGTGCAGAACCTGTAGTTGATTCTCAGATGTTAGCAAGGGCAGTCAAGATCAAAGTGTCCTTAAGAGGCCTTTGTTTTATTTGGGAAGCCATCTTGTCTTTGCAAAGGTTAGTTAGACAGAGCAATAACAATCAGATCCACACTACCGCTTGATGGGAACTGGGTTTTGATGACTTAGTCCACCCTTCTGCACAACCCCCCAGGAAACCACATGGGTATGGTGTCACCATGAGCTTGTAGATGCTTCCACAGTAGGCTTTGTGACCAGTTCCTCCCCAGCTTCCTATGGTGACCACCGTTTGCTTTCAATGGATATTCAATAGCTGGCTGACCTGTGTGTGGTTACCAGAACATTCAGCTTTTGTATTACTCACAAGCAGATGAAAGGGAGACTTTTAATCAACACGGAGACGTTTCTGCCTGGATGGCCTGGTGTGGCAGGAGTCACGAGGCTTGTAAGAAAGAGAAGCTGACCATGGGAGCAGGTCAGCTGATAGGTGTGTGGGCAAGTTCAGCTCCTAGAGCACACTGGTAGGGAAAATTTAGCAGTTCACAGAGACCACAATATTTGTAAAACTCATCTTTATCTATAAATAAACCATGCAAAGTGGACGTGCTCTGATGTGGCAGGAGTCAAGTCGTATATGTGGTCGGAGAGGAGAGACTCAGCTTTTAATACAAATGCACAATTGGGTTCCTGTGTTCTTTCTGACAGGACGGTTTTGAACTTTGGCTGTATAAACATCAGAGACAGTTATCAGAGTTCTCTTAGTTCTCACTATGACCCAGGAAGGCACACAAAGTTGTTATCCTAGTGTTAGGTCATGGAGGAACTATGGCCAGGGAACTGCAGGAACCTCCCGATGCCACCAGGCAGGAAGTCACAGGTTTGGATGTGACACAATTGTGTTTCCCACTGTGTGCAGTCAAGGCATTGTGACCAAAGGAGACTGTTAGGGCCGGGATGGAGTTTGGGGTTACAAGTGGGTTGATTGCTTTCTCTCATGAGAATACAGCACTGTTCAGACCAGGAAGGTGGCTCAGCTGGTGAAGTACTAGCCACACAAGCTTGAGGATGTGAGTTCCACCCCCCTAGTGCCCCGTGAAAATAGCAAAAGACAGGCATGTAGGCATGTGCCCATAATCCCAGTGCCGTGGAAGCAGAGGCAGGAGGATCCTGGAGCTCACTGGCCAGCTAGTGCAGCCAGGTCAGGGAGTTCCAGGTCCAGTGAGGGACAGGGATTGAGGAGGACACTTATTGTTGACCTCTGCTCTTCACATGTGTGCACACATGTATGGATATGCACTTGTACAGTATATGCATGTGCGAGCACACACACACACACACACACACACACACACACACACACACACACACACACACTGCTTTTACTTTTGCCCTTGGCAGAGCAGAAATGGTACAGAATGCCACCATTCTTTGGGTACAATGCCCTGTCATCGCATTAACCCACTGACACCTTGGTCACATATACAAAAATCCTTCATGCATTAGGTTAGCTGAGTAGTAGATGACCCAGAAAGTGCTGCTATAATGTAAATTTCTGGAAAATAGAGAAAAACACAGGAAACAACCCAATCCATCAGTGTTTTATAAAAACTGATGTACGTAGAGAATGTGGGGTGGGGCACCTGCCCTCTACCTTCTGCGCCTTCATTCCAAGTTTAAAGTACTCTGTTCCACACTTCAAATGCGGTTTCTTTTTCATCATCTATAAAAATTCATCTTATTTTATAACGATGTTTGCAAGCTTGTGTCAGTTCATATGTATTACACGTGTGCAGATGCCAGCAAAACCCAGAAGACAACACTAGAGCTCCTAGAATTGGATTGACAGGCAGTTGTGAGTGGCCTTGTGGGTGCTGAGTCCTGTGTCCTATGCAAGAGCATTAAGTACTCCTAACGGCTGAGCTGCCTCTCAGGCCCCTATTTTATTAATTAATTGCTGTAAGACGATGGTCTTTTATCCTGTCACTTGCATTATTTTTAATAAAATGCTGATTGGCCAGTAGCCAGGCTGAAAGTATTGGCAGGGTGACCAGGCAGGAAGTAAAGGCAGAGCAACGAGAATTCTGGGAAGAGGGAAGGGCTTGAGGTGACCCAGACGCAGAGGAAGCAAGATGAGAATGCCTCGACATTTAAGGTACCAAGCCACGTAGCTAACATAGACAAGTATTATGGGCTAATGTAAGTTATAAGAGGTAATAAGAAGCCTGAGATACTGGACCAATCATTTTATAATTAATGTAGACTTCTGTGTGATTTACTTGGGACTTAACAACTATAGGAACCAGGCAGGACAGAAACATCAGCCAACAATTAATTCATTCATTCATTCTACTTATTTTTCTTATTTATTTATTCATTCATTTTATCTATATATATTATCTATCTATCATCATCTATCTGTCTATCATCTATCTGTCACATACCTATCATCTATCTGTCTATCTATATCTATCTATCTGATACAAGGTTTCATGTAGCCCAGGCTGACCTCAAACTCGCTGTGTAACCAAAGTTACTTTGGGCTCTGTATCCTCTACCTCCCAAGTATGGGATTGCAGGTGTAGAATACCATACTTCAGATATATTTTTAGTAAAACAGAGACATCGTTGTTATTGTCTCTTTTCTTTGGTAGATCATCTACTTCTGTCACTGACATTTGCTTCTAAAACAGCAACAATGCCCCCCCCACAATCTCTCTCTCTCTCTCTCTCTCTCTCTCTCTCTCTCTCTCTCTCTCTCACACACACACACACACACACAAATCACATAAGCCCCAGGACTTTGGTAATGCTAAAAGTTAAATATTAAATAGTCATCTAATGCTCATGAAAGGGAAAGGTGCTGAAAACAGTTATTTGTGAATTGAGCCAGAATTAACCTTCCTCTTTGGGTCCTTATCATCGACTTGATTTAAAAGTACATGAGTCATTCTGAAGCATTCCTTTTTGTGTTTCTAGATGCAATCTCCCTCCCTTGTCAAGTGAGTACACCAGAGATGTCGGCTCCAAAACTCAGTTGGTGACAGCTAATCCCAGCATAATTCGCCAGAGGTAAGCCTGAAGGTTTCTGTCTTTGTGGGGACTGAAGAGGAAGGTCTGTGAAGTCATCAGCGTCTTAAAGGGAGTGAGCATAAGTCAGCCTCGGAAACAAAGAGGGAAGCCATCTGGACAGGCAGGAAGGATGGAGGAGGGAATGGTAAATAAGCCAGGCAGTGTGGCGGGCAGGCTGGGGATTTCATGCTTCCTCTCTCTGTTAGAGATGGTGGAAAGGACAGGGGGATCGATTGTTTTGCTGGGAGCACCGCATAGCATCCTGCCCACTCAATACTACTCACATCCAGCATGCTGGCCCTGGTCTGACTTTCCGGTCAGCAATTGTGAACTGACTTGTTAAACTAAAAGCAAAGAAACGACCAGTTTGCCACATGCACACAAAACGGCAATGCTTTCAGAATGTACAAGAGCGTGCGGTTATATTAGATTGACTATACCATCTCAAACTTTGGAGGGCAGAAGGAAAATTCTTTGTGGTATCAATTTCAGAATACTTGGCAGTCACTATGGGAGCATTTGGGGGGTCAGTCTCTCATGAATGAAACCTACTGGTGAGCTAAGACTGTTTAGAAAGAAAGAGTAGGGGACCTACCCGTGGGTCTGACCTACTGGATTTGAAGTGTGTTTGTTCAAGTATCCTTCAAAATAATTTAAGAAATGCCATCCTTTTCTTAACTGTTATCAGATTGTTTAGCACTCCTGGCAGGAGTTAAATTGCAGCTGTTCAGTTCCTTATGTGTTATTTATGTGCTCTATGTGCCCATTGTCAAATCTCAGAGTGGTTTTTGGTATGATCTGTCGTGATGTGAAAACCCGGGTCAGATTACTTCTGTCACAAAGGAAGTGTCACTGGATAGAATCCTCTCGCTGACACCTAATTAGTCAACATAAAATAAGGTGTGGGGACCGCCCAGTGTCTGTCCCTGAATAAGATGAAGTACAACATATTCTGGTTTCCTCTAGAGATATTCCTGTCCCACCCCTACTCAGGGGAAGACTCCTCTGTTATGAATGTGTCCTTTTGTGGCCTGGAGGTTTCTGCAACACCAGACTTCATCCATCAACAACTGTTGTCTTTCTGTTTCTTCTCTACGTTTCTCATGTGTATGTGAGTGTGTTTCCACACCCACACACAGAGACACATATACACACAAACACACAGAGACATACACACATGTACACACATACACACATGCAATAATACATACATATACAACACACACATACATGCATGTACACACACAGACACACACATGCACACACTCACACATATGCATACACATGCACACACACACATGTGGAGGCCAGAAGTCAACACTGTATGCATTTCTCAATTACTTTTCCATCTTATTTTATGACAAAAAAATTTCTGATTTCTAACTAAATTTAGAGGCTGCCAATTAGCTGGATTGACTGGCTAACCAGCAAAGTCACATGGTTCTCACACCCCTGTCTCCCAAGTGCTAGGGTTACACGTCCCCACTACTGCACCTGGCTTTTATGTGGCACTTAGGATCTGAACTCAGGTCCTTCCTGGTGGGAGCAAGCACTTCACGGGTGAGCCATTTCCCCCGCTTCCTAGCAAACATTTTATGTCTGTACTTTACAAAAGTATTCTGATTTTTAAGGAAAGCAACTTGGGCTTATATAAGAAGATCAGAAGAGTATCTCTCTGAAGTTTACGTGTTTTAGATGGAGTTCCTGAAACTTCTGCCCCTTCTGCTGGGCTTTGTCTTTCTCTTATCTTCAAACACAGAGCAGTGTTTCACTGCTAGCATCAAGGATTAGCCATTCAGTTGGATTAGAAAGCAGACCTAAAGCTAGGATTGAATGCAGTAGAGATGAGAAAGAAATGCCAGGATTGAGCACAGCAGTGATGAAAATGCCCCTAGGAGGCTATGAAATTGAGATAATACAACACAGTCAATGAGATCAATCTGCCTGATGTCTCAGATTATTCCTCCAGTGGACCTCCTGCTGCAATAAATCTTGTTCTTGGGTTAAATGTACTTTTCAATACATTATTAAACACATGAGAAAGTTCAAGGGCATCTACATGCTTCCCCTAGCCTCCTCAAATCCAAATACAGAACAGAAAGTAGGATCCTAAAACCTGTAAAGATCACACACTGAAGCTTAGAAAAAGAGGCCAGGCCCTAGACTCCAAGTGCCCTCCCTGCAGTGAACCTGAACAGTGGTTTTACGTGGTTGAAGGTCAGGAGAAGCCATCAATGCCCGATAGAAGCTAATGTAAATTCACCTGGAAAAATGCTCTCAGAGTTCTCACCATGTTCAAACAAATGTGGTTTCATAAAGCAAGCCCTTCCGTGCTCTGGACATTGACAATGATCATCTTTAGCAACAGACGGCAAACAAAATAATCACCCATACAAATGCCTGAGAACTTAGAACATTGTCAGGTATGCTAAGTTACAAAACATGAATTCATTGTAGCAAAACATGATGAGTCAATAAAGAATTAAAAATAAACAAAATTGGAAAGAAGTAGATCTTTTAGAAATGCATGGAATGATTGTTGAGGTGGACTGTGTCAGAGTAGACACAGCTGACGAGAGAATTGGTGAACTGGAAAGAAAAGCAAGGATTTTTCCCGATACGAAATTAAACCTTAAAGTATGGCTGTGGGACTGCACAATAGACATGAATATTTATGTGTCTTAATAATTCATGAGCAGTATCATCTGTGTACTGGGAAGTGGTTGGAGAGATTACACCTAGGGGTTGATAGTTGGTATCACAGATACGCCACGCCTGGGAGAGCAGTGACTCTAAGAGGTGAAAAACATCAAATGCTTGAAGGAAGCAGCTTATTGTAGGAAGAATTTTTTTCTGCTTCATGATTTGAGGAAGTACAGTCAATCATGGTAATAAAGCATGGTGATAGGATGGGCAGCAGGACCAGATTATGGGTGGTGCTGCTGGAACTGAGGCAACCGGTGACTTTATGGGCAAATCAGGAAGCAGAGAGCTAAGGCTGAAAATTGGGGGACTATGCCTCATATATCTCAAAGCCTGTCCCAAGCAACCCATTTCCCCAGTGAGACTTCCCGAAGATGTCACAGCTTTCTCAGGCACTGTCTTAGTGAGGGTTTCTATTGCTGTGAAGAGACACCATGACCACAGCAAATCTTGCAAAGGAAAACATTTAATTGGGTGGCTTACAGTTCAGAGGTTCAGTCCATCATCCTCATGGTGGGACATGGTGGTTGTTCAGGCAGATATGCTGTAAGAGGGGTGGCTGAAGAGTTCTGCATCTTGTAGAGGAAACAGGAAGTGAACTGAGACACTGGATGTGGCTTGAGCATTGAGACCTCACAGTGTATCCCATCCCCACAGTGACATACTTCTTCCAATAAGGCCATACTTACTCTAACAAGGCCACACCTCCCAATAGTGCCACTCCGTAGGAGCTTATGGAGGCCAATTGCATTCGAACTACCACATTCCACTCTCTGACCCCTATAAGCTTGCAGTAATATCATAATCCAATATGGGTTTGGTCCAACTTCAAAAGTTTCCACTGTCTTTCCCAGCCTCAACAATGTTTTAAAGTTCAAAGTCTCTTCTGAGACCCATGCAATCTATTAACTGTAATCTCCCATAAAGTCAAAATGAAAAAAGCAGATCATATACTTCCAACATAGGATATACATGACTGATCCAAAACAGGGAATGGAGCACAGTGAGGCAATGCTGGACCAAAGCAAGACCAAAAACCATCTGGGCAAACTCTAAACTCTGCGTCTCCATGTCTGATGTCAAAACGCTCTTCAGATCTCCAATTCCTTTCAGATTTGTTGACTGTAGCACACTTTTTCTCTTGAGCTGGCTCCACTCCCTGTTATCAACTCTCCACGGCAGATATCCCAAGATCCTGGCATCTCCAACATCTTGGGGTCTCCAAGATGATCCAGGCTTCAACTTCATAGTGTCCAGAATTGGTAGCACTGTTTGGGGGAAGCTTGGGTGTCACTGTGTTGGAGGAGGTATTCTAAAGACTAATACCATTTTAAATTATCTTTCTGCTTCCTTCTTGTGGTCTAAGATGTGAGCTCTCAGCTTCCAGCTCTAGCCGTCATGCCTCCACTCTGCCACCCTAGAGTCTTGTCCTTCTGCAACTCCAAATAAGCTTTCCTCTATTAGCTGTGTGTTCATGATTTGTCCCCACAATAGAAAAGCAATGGATACAAACAGCAGCAGGATATAAGGACAGGTGAAGAATCCACATCTGATAAACATTAACAATACGAAAGTAAAAATGGAGCAAGCCACGCTCAAGCCACAGCATGACAATGTTAGCGTGAGGAGCCAGAGGAAAGAGAGCCTGCCTCCACAGGCTACTATGGAGAAGCTTTTTATTAAAGCATAATTGACAAGACCTCCTATCTCCAGTGGCTTGGAGCTGTTTATTACAGAAGTATTCCACCACCAAATAACTGCTTATAGATGTAGCTTCCAGCTAGACTCTCTCCATGTCCTGCCTGGATAAACGGTGATTACGTCTGTCTGAGATCAAGGGTGACGACTCTCTCTCAGCATCTCTGCTCATTTGGTTGCTCATCTTTTCACATCAACACTTCTGATATTTTGACTGCAAAGCTTTCTTTAAAGTCCGGAAATGACTTTTCTTCAGGGGGCTCAGCCACTGTCTCTGTCCAGCCATTTTCCACTTTCCACTTCTGCCCACCCCACAGCAGATGACCTCTTCTTTCCCTAGTAGTGACCACAAGGAGCTTCTGAGTCATTCTTGGCTCGGTCCCTGTAGTAGGAGCTGCGGGTTGCATTCTGCCACCCAGCTCCTGCCACCTGGTGTCAGAAGTGGGATTGATCGGGATATCAGAATTAGCCAGTAAGGGCTAAAACTAATGGGTCAAGCAGTGTTTAAATGAATACAGTTTGGCGCCCAATGTGGGGCTCGAACCCACAACCCTGAGATTAAGAGTCTCATCCTCTACCGACTGAGCTAGCCGGGCTACGCGCTTGAGTCGGGAGCAAAATAGCCCGACGTTGGACACCAAAATGTAGAGGCCATTCTGTTGTAATAGGAGTGGCGGGGCTGAGTCCCCAGCACCCCGGCTGCCTAGCTAGTTTATGCCCCGAAATAACAACACACAAACTGTATTCATTTAAACACTGCTTGGCCCATTAGCTTTAGCCCTTACTGGCTAATTCTGATATCCCGATCAACCCATCTCTAATAAACTGTGTAGCACCGGTCTTACCGGGAAAGATTCAACATGTCTGACCTGGCGGCTTGCTTCATCGTGTGCATCTGCCTCAGAGAGCAGAGCTATCACGTCTGCCCGGGAGAGCATGGCGTGTCTGAGCTCACTTCCTTTTCCTCCCAGCATTCTGTTCTGTTTACTCCACCCACCTATGTTCTAACCAATAAAATGGGCCAAGGCAGTTTCTTTATTTTTTAACCAATGACCTTCCTCCATCAGGTCCCTATTTGGGGATAATGTCTGTTCTTCTTGGCTTCCATCACCTTCCCCTAGCTGTGCCTAACAATCTGAAGAGAGTGACTGGAGAGCCCACCTATGCGCCTCTAAGAATGAGTAGGGAGTCTTAGACCATTTTTCATGGGTGCTGGTAATTGAACTCCCACCCTCCACAAGGTCAGCAAGGGCTGTTAACCTCTGAGCCATGTTTCTAGCCCCAGAATGCTGTTCTAATTTATAATTTTTTTCAACCTTTTGAAGAAGTTTGCCCAGTGTCTTCCAGGTCCAGTGTTTGGGGGAGATGAAATGATGATATTCCATGTCTTGATCTCTTTGTATGCAATCCGGTCTTTTATTGCCACCTACTTTACAGTCTGTTTCCCTTCTGCTCTGTATTGGGAGTCTTCAGTTTTGGCTTTCAAGACAGTCCCGCTCTTGCTCAGGCTGGCCTCAAACTCATGGCAATCCTCCTGGCTCAGCATCCTAGTAGGATTACAAAGTATGAGCCCTCACACCCCGCCATTCTTCTCTATGTTTTGAAATTTCATAATTATTGTGCTTTGGTCTGATTCCTCTCATTGTGTGGCACTCAACGGGACTTTTCAATCTCCAAGTTCATGTCTTCCACTTTGGAAATTCCTGGAATTTCTTCCTCAATCACACTGTTATTGAACCAATTGTCTAAGTCAGTTTCCATCTTATTTGAGCTGTCAAGGATTTTAAGATACCTTTGATCTTTTGATTCTCCTGTCTGAGCAGCTCGTTTCTTCCTCCACCCATATGTGCACTGCTAATTTCATCTAGGGATCTAACATCCTACTTTCCCTTTCTCTATTTACTGTCTAGACTAGGAGCTCACCTAGTCTCATAGTTCCCAACGCTACATAAATTCTGCTATGTTCTTTCCCTCCCAGGCTATATTTTCAACTCCAGGGCTGAATATCAATTTGGTTACCCAATGGGCACACCAAATTCAACACTAGCATTCCTAATCTCCTCGTTGCTCCAGTCTGTGGATCCTATAATCGTTCCCATCTCAATTGTTCTGTTACTGAATTCGAAATCCTTGAAGTCTTCCCTGGCTTGGTTGAAACTACCTCCAGATGATGACAGACCAGCTCGCAAATGCAGGAATCCTTTCTCACCCACCATGGTCCCTACATCGTGTGTCTCCCGAGTGTCAGTCAGTCTTTAGGTTTCTGCCTCCCTTTTGCTGGCCCTTGTTCTGCAGTCTGATCTGTGGTACTATCACCTACAGATCACATTTCTTTGCCAATTAGTTCTATGACATCTCCTGTATTAATCAGATATTCTAGAGGAATAAAACCAAAACAATGAGTTTATATTAAAAGAGGAATTATTAAATTGGCTGGCACAGTATAGTCTAGACAGTGCATCACTGGTATCTTCACACTGGAGAGGCTAAAAACCAGGCTAGAAGACATAGCCGTCCCAATCTTGTGCTGAAGAACTGGAGGATTCCTGGAGAGTCACATTGGCTTCTGGGAAGTCCTTCTATCTAGGCCATAGTCAGAAGGTGCCATTCACACTTAGAATTAATCCAATTAAGAAAAGCTCTCCCTTATAGATGTGACAGAGGCTTGTCTCATAGTTGATTCCTGTGGTGGTTTAAATAAAAGAAACATACTTTCCATGGGCTCAGGTATTTGAACACTTGATCCTGAGTGAGCAGTGCTGTTTGGAAAAGTTGTGGAACCTTTAGGAGGTGGAGCCTGAAGGTTGGAGGATGTGTCATGGGACATCAGGGGCAGGCTTCGAGGGCTGGTGGCTTCAGTTCACTCCCAGGTCACGCTGTTTGCTTCCCTGTGTGTAGCTGAGATGTGATCTCTATGTTCCATGATTCAGCCGTCTGCTGCAGGCCTTCCTCCCCATCATGGACTTTTCCCCTGAAAAAGCCAAAATATACTCTTCTTTAAGTTGCTTTTAGCCATGGGACTTTGTCACAGCAGCAGAAATGTAGCTGACAAAAATCACATATTCAGGCTGATATCCAAGATTGGCCATCCCAGGAGCACTGAAATGGACTGCAGGAGGCTGGAGGAGGGAGAACAGAGCTTACCTCTTCCCGTTGCTACCCACTGGCTTCCTGTTTGTGGGGTCCTCCAAGCGTATCACCGGCAGTCATTCCTTCCCAGTGCAGTAGCAAAATCCAACCGGCAATTTTCCCAAATGTGTTAGAACTGATCAACATCAGATCAGTATTCTTATTCCCATCTTTTAATAACTTGACATTTTAAAATCCACAGCAGCTCAGTCTAAGACATTAGACCCTTTGCATGCGCACTACATAGAATTAGCCAGTCCTTGGCCATCCCAGACTCTTACCCTCCATTTTTGCATGTATGTATACATGCATCTTCACAAGTACTTAGAAGCATGGTATGTGGGCCACAAAGTTCACACCAATTGTCTTCCTTGATTCGTCTTGACTTATTTTACTTTATGTATTGAGGCCGTGTCTCACTGAATCTTGCAGATTCTGTCTACTCGCACTGGGAACCCTATCTTGAGGGCTGGCATTGCCAGGGGCTGGCATACTGAGTGCCTTTTATGTGAGTCCCAGGGATCCAAATTCAGGACCTCACGCCTGTATGGCAGGCATCTGCCTGCCCTAGGGCCCTCCTTATTCTTTTCAGGTGATTTCTTTTCACAAGCGCTGTTGTTTATTGGCTTTTCTTGCCCTGGATTTTTTTTTTAATTTATTTATTTATTAAAGATTTCTGCCTTCTCCCCGCCACCGCCTCCCATTTCCCTCCCCCTCCCTCATTAGCCCAAAGAGCAGTCAGGGTTCCCTGACCTGTGGGAAGTCCAAGGACCACCCACCCCCATCCAGGTCTAGTAAAGTGAGCATCCAAACTGCCTAGGCTCCCACAAAGTCAGTACGTGCAATAGGATCAAAAACCCACTGCCATTGTTCTTGAGTTCTCAGTAGTCCTCATTGTCCACTATGTTCAGCGAGACCGGTTTTAACCCAGGCTTTTTCAGACCCAGGCCAGCTGGCCTTGGAAAGTTCCCAATAAAACATCCCCATTGTCTCAGTGTATGGGTACACCCCTCGCAGTCCTGAGTTCCTTGCTAGTGCTCTCTCTCCTTATGCTCCTGATTTGGACCTTGAGATTTCAGTCAGGTGCTCCAATGTGGGTCTCTGTCTCTGTCTCCTTTCATCGCCTGATGAAGGTTAACATTCAGGAGGATGCCTATATGTTTTTCTTTGGGTTCATCTTATTTAGCTTTTCTAGGATTGCGAATTATAGGCTCAATGTCCTTTATTTATTTGCCCTGGATTTTTATTTCTGCCTCCTCTGATGCCCAGGGGAGGAAATCCATACTGATTACTCTGAGAGTGAAGATGGCAGTGGGAGGCTGAAGGAGATACCGTTAGAATAGTAAGTTAGGCTTTCCCATGGGGCTGAAGGAAAGTCCTCAGGATCAAGTGTTCAAATACCTGAGTCCATGGCGAGCATGTTTCTTTTATAAACCACCACAGGAATCAACTATGAGACAAGTCTCTGGCACATCTGTAAGGGAGAGCTTTTCTTAATTGGATTAATTCTAAGTGTGAATGGCAACTTCTGACTATGGCCTAGATAGAAGGACTTCCTGTCATAGGTTAGATATTAAAATACTTTTCTCTGGTGACTTCCAGAAATTTACCTACTCAGATTATAGAATGACTATCTCAGAAGCATCGTTTGGGATACTGGGGATGAAAGGTAGTTCTTGGGTTGGGGTGCACATGCTGACATGTGTGCACATGCTGACATGTGAGTTATGGATTGAGTTTATGGCTCTATCATTGCGTTGCCACTGAGCAAACAAACATCCCCAGACCTGAGATATGTATATTTGTGGTTCTTGGAAGATGTCACACTGTCCTTTGGCAGTATATCTTAACGTGGAGACTCAGGGTCCCAAGAGGCCGTCATGTTTGCTGAGGACACGTATGGTGTACACCAATAACTGAGTTCCTGTAATCTTGCAAGTTTAGCAGATTTAGCCTGGGCTATATAGTGAAACCCTGTCCTCTTTCTGAAACCCCCTAAACAAACAAACAAACAACAACAACAACAAACCCTAAACAAAACAGCTTATTGTTGCAAAGAGAAGAAAAGCCGGGACTCTCTTCTTTACACTGGCCCCACCCCCACTGTTACAGACACCCTGTTGTTTCCAGTGCACACCTTGGCCACAGGAGCCCTCCCCTGGCGAGACCTGTGTTTTGGCTGTCCCTCTCCTCAAGATAATAACAAGTCCTCGGATAAACCAGTCTTTATGGATGCATTCTCGTGGTTGATGAGGAATCACGTTATATTCCTCTCCATGTTTTTGTATCTATCCAGAGATACCCATTGAAAACTTAGAGTTTTCATAAAATGGGCTAACTCTTCGTGTAGAGGAATTGCGAACATCTCGACTCTCTCTTAGGGCTGGAAACAGAGGGCTGAGGGCTGGGAAGGGATTTTAGGCAGAAGATTAGAATGGAATCTGTAGTGGTCTTTGCTCATCCTACTTTGACAGCTAGCTCTTCCCAGGACAAATCCTGCTACGATGAATGATGGCCTTTGGAAACTAATGAGAAACAGACCTGGCTCTCCCATGCCTTGAAGTGCCACAGAGGTCAGAGGTCAGAGGTCAATCACAGGTCTGCTGCTGGCCCTGACTGGAGGCTCTTTCAAGCTTGCCCCCCCCCCACACCTCTCTTTTTCCTTTGGGTCACCTCTCATGCCATAAACTCTGTGCAGCCAAGAGGCTTGTATCTCAAATATGCGGTGGGTAATACCTTGTGCCTGGTAGCATTGAATACCCAGGGGCACAGGCTTCCTAACGCGGCTTCTTATTGGACAGCAGTGTTTACTGCTGAAAGCTTTTGTGCTCTGTATAAGTTTCTGAGTGTCACCAGTCGAAGAGGTCATTATCAAATGGGTATTTGGTGGTAGAGACTCTGTGATTTGGAAGAAGGAAACCAGTATCTGTTCATACTCATGACTCGACTTCACCTGGTTTTGTGTTCTGGGAATATGTTCTTCCAGAGGCCCTCCATTTTTATCTGGCTTCCTTTGTTGATGTCTCCCTTATATGTAACCTTTATGTTGATGTTCACCAATGTGGCTTTTGAGACTCTCTCTCCCTGGCTTTCTGGCTTTCTCCTTCCCTCCTTCTTTCTTCCCTGCCTCCCTCCCTTCCTCTCTATAGCTCTACCTATCCTCTGTCGAGGTTAATTTTGACATCAGCTTGATTGGATGAAGAGATGCTGGGCACTGGCGAGGCATGCTTTTGGGTGTGTCTGTGAGGGTCTGACTTACACGTCCGAGAGTGTAAGCAGAGAAGTGTGAGTATGAGCCACACCATCTTGTGGACTGGAGTCCCAATCTGAAGCATGGGCCACACCCTTAGAGAAGACTGACTCTCCCTACCCCAGCAGCCAACAGCTGCCGATAGCTCCTCAGCTAGGGCTGAGGTCATATGTTCTCTTACAGCATAGTATTGTATTAAAATCCCAAGTCAGTAGTCTTCGTAGATCACCATATCTCCTAATGGAATTACAGCTCACCATCCCATCCTTTTCCCCTGTTTGTCTCAGACTCCAGCATCATTTGTCTATCTGATGGAGCTGCTCACGGAAGCCTCTGAGCACACATACACCATTTGTGTGTAGCATGCCTGTCACCAACAAGGGTTAGCCTTCCAAAGGTGTTGGGTCCATTCTCCGCATCCTTTTATTCTCAGGGTCCAATTGAGTGTTTGACACAGAGTAGGACTCCATCAAGTACCAGGGTGTTTGTTTTAACTAAATCACCATAAATAAATAAATTAAACACCTTACAAGACAACTGAAAATAAGGACAAGGGAATCACCGTGCCCTTCTTGAGACTATGGGAATTTCAACTGCAAGGAATGGGGGGTTGGGTCAGGAGGCACAATCCTAAACTGAGCCAGTGTAACCAGAATAGCACAGAAATCTGGGAATATGGAAAGCAGTGGTGATTCACCCCAAAGCCAAGTGTGTGGCTTTCCTAGCTAGCTGGTTCCAGGCTGGTCACCTTTGCTGTATCTTTTCTTTCTATGTGTTCTTTCCAATCTTGCTCCACAATGCAGAGCCCTGCAGGTGACCAAAAGTACACAAGAAAGACAGAAATCTGAAGGCTGAGATGAACAAAATCTCTTAGGAGGACAATCTAGGGTAAGGGATGACAAGCATCCTTGGAATTGGGGAGATGGAGGTGCAGTTTTTCTGTCATTGCAAGAAGAATCCTATTCTGTTCATGAATCCCAAGTCATCAGACAGCCTGCCCAATGGAGCAGAAGAGCCTTTCACAGTGTGGCAGACCTTAGGGATGAATGTTAGCTAGATACAAGGCAGGTTCAGGAGTTGGTACTGCAGCGTTCTCTGTAAGTCTAGATCTAAAAAACAAAACTTTTGAATATCTAAATGATTGGTACCTGCAGCCCCCAAAATAATGTGGACACCAATCTGAAGCCAAATGTGGTCTGGAAATGAGGTTTTATTTCTTTATGTTTATTTTTCTATTACCTAAAAAAAATAGAAAATTAACAAGCACCCCTGAAATCCTACAACCCAAGGAAAAGTGACTCAAATACCCACAGGAAAAGACATGAGTAAAAATGGCTTTCTAGAGGGACTGGAAGAAAAATTCAAAACATAAAAGGGGAGGGGCTCAGGAGCCCCACCTGAAATTGAGGAGCTTTCAAGAGTTGACA
The DNA here is from genome assembly GCF_014885135.2 of Alexandromys fortis. Lineage (NCBI taxonomy): Eukaryota > Metazoa > Chordata > Mammalia > Rodentia > Cricetidae > Alexandromys > Alexandromys fortis. The sequence goes on from NW_026067905.1 coordinate 1,163,194, forward strand.
GATGCTAGAAAAGAAAGAATCAGTTTCCTTCAGGAGTGCGGTCAACCATGCTTCAGTAGTGGCCCACACCCATGCTGATATGGATAGCACAAACTGGATTCAGGGAATTATCAAAAGATAAAAAGGAGCTAGGGCGCTGGGAGTGGGGACTATGAGTGACGGTTGAGTCCCAGAGAAGTTAGGGGAAGAAATGGGGGATGTTTGATTATGTTCAAAATACATTGTATGTATATATGACATTCTCAAAGCATTAGTAAAAGTAATATGTTAAAATGGGGGAGCAAGCTGGCTGGTGGTGGCAGATGCCTTCAATCCCAGCACTCAGGAGGCAGAACTCTGTGAGTTCAGGACAGCCTGGTCTATAGGGTGAGTTCCAGGACAGCCAGGGCTACACAGAGAAACCCTGTCTCCAACAAACAAACAAAGAAAGGAAATCCAGTCTGCAGTGAATGCTGCAGAGAGCAAGCGCAGGCCGAGAGGCAACATCTTCTGTATTTCAACCTTGACAATGTAGACAGAAGCAAACAACACATAGAGATGAATGTTATTCCAAATCACATAAGGGAAAAGAAAAGATTTATCCTCCAGGCTTAGGTTTTCCGAAGAAGAATCAAGAAGTGGGGCTGGGGAGATGACTCTGAGGGCAAAATGCTTGCAGTGCCATCATGAGAACCCGGGGTTCAGGACTCATAAGAGCATGACAACTGGGATTCATACCCCCAGCACTCACAGGAAAGTCGGTGAGGTATATGCCTCTAACCGCAGAGCTGGGGAAGATGGGTAGATTCCTGGAACTTCCTGGTCAACCAATCTAGCCAAATCCATGAGATACCCTACATCTAAAGTCAAGAACAAAACCCGAGAAGGTGGACAGTGATAGAGGAAGATGGAAGACAGCAATGTCAAGCTCTAGCCTCCACAGGCATGCACACGTGAACACAGGTGCATAGAACACACAGACACGCACACTCACACACACACACACTCACACTCACACACACTCACACACAACTCACTCACACACACACGCACACGCACACTCTCACACACACACACTCACACACAACTCACACACACACGCACACTCACACACACACACACACACGCACACTCACACACACACCCTCATACACAGCTCACTCACACACACTCACACACACACTCTCTCTCACACACACACTCGGAGAAGGAAAGCTGTAGCAACAGGAAAGAATTAAAAACAAGCAACCATCAGATCACCAGGCCTAACTATTTTTTTTTTTAATAAAAAGAGTCTTAAGCACTAAAAACCCTACCAGAGTCAAAGCAACACCAGGCTAAAGCTGCCAGAAAGGACCCACTCTTAGAAACATTGTGACAACACTGTGAACAACAGAGATAGGAACAAAATTCTACAGTCGGAGAAGCAAAATTTGCTTATGAAGGAACAAGATGGCGGTGGCCTCGGCCTTCTGTGTATCCCAGTATTGCGGAACAGATGTCACAGGGGCACAGGTCTGATAGGCACCATCCTTTGCTCTACCTGACATGCACATGTAATTCAAGCACTCGAGGACATTTCTAAGACCCTTCTTCAATTATTTGATTATAAGTGGGTATTACACGCATGTCTATTACAGATGCGTGCTAGAGCTTAGAGCCAAATGCTCAAGAATAGAATCTTAGTGTGTGTAGCTTGGATCTGGAAACAATGTTGAAGTACAGATATGGAGGTTGTGGTACCTTGCTGCATGTTTTTAAACTGGTTGTGGGACTCGAAGGAGCCTTGCAATGTTGTGCCTGCTGATCTGACTGGCCTATTCCAGTCTCCCATGCTTTTACAATTGTGAAGACTGAGGTTCCAGCTCTGGCCTGTGCTCCTTGAACTGTTTGCCGCTCTGGGAAGAGGCCTTCCCCATCTCAGCCAACTTCTGCTATTGGCCAAAAGTCAACCCAAAGCCCTCCAGTTTCTGCTTCTGTGGTTCCATGACCTTCTTTCTGTGCTTGCTTCTCTAGACTTGCCATTATAAGGACACTGGCCAGGGCTACTCTAACCATGACCTAATGGTGACAATCTATACTGAACCCATTTCTGAGGTGGTATCTTGACGTTCACAATGTATGGTAACTTTGGGTAGACAGGGATAGGTATTGAATCCAGGTCAAGGAATGTATGGTAACTTTGGGTGAATGGTGATAAGTATTCAATCCAGGTAAAGGATTAATACTTCAAAAATGAGGAGCAAACTATAAAACTAAAAAGTTTTCAGATGCATACTTCCCCCCGAGGACAGTACTTACTGATTGTAGAAATGGCAAGAAAAAAATGATTTATATATGCCTCCAAATTTGTAAGTTTGTTCTAATCAGACAATCATGAAAAAAGGAAAAGCCACAAACAACCATTTATGAAAGAATAGTTGCCTTAGTGCTAACAGGAAGAAGGGCAGATGTCTCTTCTCTGTGAATATAGTATGTAGACATCCATGGAAATTATGGAAGGTTGGGAGGTGATTAGCTATAGCATTGGAAAGATCTGGAAGAGGTAAATACAGATGGCTCCTAAGATTAGCAAGTATTCAACTGCATTAATAATTAAATACTTTCACATCAAAACAGCATGTTCTCTATTTTTAACTGCCAGAGTAGCAAAAATAAAGCGAAAAGCTATGGATGCTCCCACAGTCTCCTGTGCCGCTCAACAATGGGGTGCAAATCACTGTGGTGCTCCGTGAAGGAAAAAAGAAAAGAATTAGCATGTATTGAGAACTTCTAAAGTGTTCCCACCCTGTGAGAGAAAATGCCTCTAATAAAATCAGTCATAAAGGATCAATCGGGAAATGTGTAATGCATAAAAGATCAGATGGCAAAAGGGACCGACCGCTGAACTGGGTGCCTCCTTCAATTTGTGTTAGGATGTTGAAGAGGAACCCAGGAAGGTTAGGCTACAGGGAAAGGCTCCGCTGAAAGGCCCTTCAGAGCCAGGGCGGGGATCCTGATGGAGAGAAATAGGAAGAACTCCAAAAGCCACACCGTATATGATCTGTAGCCGTCACCAGTCTGCAGAGTGAGGGAACTGCCTTCCACATCCGGGGCCCCCAATTCCTGATCTCTCCACATTTAGCTTAGTTCAGCATTCATGGCACTCAAATTCATATGAACCCATATCTCACTCACTGAACCCATATCCTATTGGCTGACCCGGCATCCTATAGACTGATTCTTCTTCCCACTGACTGCCCCTAAATCCCATTGATCAAGTCTGGGCCTCATTGACTGAGCCCTCATCACATTGACTGGACCTAGCCCGCTGGCTAAGTTGACATCGCGTTGACTGGCCATGCAGCAAAGCAGGGGCTCCGCTGTGGGGATGGGAAACCCAGTCTGTGTGTTTGTTACACCCCATATCTAAAACATAAAATCCATCCAGAGCCTTTAAATGACTCTGAACTGCTTTTCACTCGGGTTTTTGTTTGTTTGTTAGTTTTTCTTCATCACGAAACAATCCAGGTGTGGTGGCGCACACCTTTAATATCAGCACTAGTGAGACAGAAGCAAGTGGATCTCTGGGAGCTCCAGGCCAGCCAGGGCTACACAGTGAGACCTTATCAAAATAGAGATATATTTGTGTGTGATCTTAGTTAAAGAACAGATACAGGCAACAAGCACTCTTGAAAAATGTCCCGGTGGTTTAAAATGTGCTTATGGCCCATGGCATATTTTCCTTTCCTGAATTATATTTTTAATCTTTTCTAAAAGATCGTGAATTAATTTCATGATCTTCATTTTCCGTCAGAACAGGTGAGCAAGTGTTTGCTCAGTCAAAGCAGGAGTTAATGAAAATGAGCACGAGAAGACAATAAATACACGCGTGGCTTTGCGTTTGCTCTTTGGGACTTAGAGAGATATTTTTAAAAGAGTTGCTAACACCCGCCTCACTTTGGCTTTTCTGTGGCAGACACAAGCTGTAGCTCATGACAGGGAAGGTACAGGGAGCATACATAGCTATTTTAGTTCAAATTCAGAGCCCGTGTTTGTCTATGGTAATAGGTTAACACATGCACAGGTACATACATATATGAATATATATGTATAGTATAGTACATGCTTATATCGAATATTTTTTTTTTCTTTTGGTTTTTTGAGACAAGGTTTCTCTGTAGCTTTGATGCCTGTCCTGGAACTAGCTCTTGTAGACCAGGCTGGCCTCAAACTCACAGAGATCCACCTGCCTCTGCCTCCCAAGTGCTGGGATTAAAGGCGTGTGCCACCACCGCCCAGCAATTACATAGAATTGTATTTAAGGTTAATAGGCAAATAAATTAATTTGTCTGTTCTATTAGTTACTTTTCTCATTACCGAGGTCAAACACCTCATAAGAGGCAACTTCACAGAATAAAAGGCTTGTGTTTGCTCATTGTTTAAGGATACCATCCATTGTGGCAGAGAAGGCACTCAGGAATAGCTCTCAGCTATGGCCACAAAAATGTCAAGCCGCTTGGTCACATCTGGACAATTCAAAGTTAGAGTGCAGATAGGCATTAGGTCTAGATGGTAATGCCTCAAGACATGCCCCATCTGACACATTTCCTCCAGCAAGTCTCCTCTCCCTAAGGCTTCCCAAGCCTCCCCAAATAGTGCCACGGAACCAAACACAAAGGGGTTATTTTCCACTCAAACTACATGAAGCACAGAGGAAAAAATATCATTGGAAATAGTGGTTGATTGTGGCAGAAAGCCCAGCAGACAGTGTGCATCTGATTCTCCCCTAGGTGAGTAGTAATAAGGTCACTTGCTACTTTAAAATTCCTTTAGCATCTTAAGTGGATAACTTTTCCTCTCAACTGTGACAAAAATATTCAAGTTCCCCAGCATCTTTTTTTTTCTTTCTTCCTTAAACATTAGAGATTTTCTTTTACACCAAACTGGAAATTTTCTAATGCAAATCAATTCCTGAAAGAAGGCAGTGAGAGCTAAGCAGAGCAGGTCCTATAATTCTGCCTTTGAGGCTGGCTCTGCCTCAGCACCATCTGATGTGGGATTCCCCTCAGTATGCTGCGAATACCATTGGTTAATAAAGAATCGGCTTTGGGCCTATTGCAGCACAGAATAGGGCAAGGTGGGAATTTCAAACAGGGATAGAGGAGAGAGTAGGTGGAGTCAGAACGATACCAGGTAGCTGCCAAGGAGAAAGACACCCGCACGCGCCAGTACCGGTAAACCACGAGCCCCATGATAAAATATAAAATAATAGAAATGGGTTAATTTAAGATGTAAGAGCTATACATACATATAGTTTCTGGGTGATTATTTCAGGTCTGGGCAGCCAGGAACAAACAAGCATCTTCCTACTACAACCATCAGCACTATCCCCTCCAACCTCGTGTGTGAGAGTCTGACTGACGGTTTGTCTGCCCAGCCCACTGAAAGTTGTGGGCTAATTATTTTTAAAATTTAATAACAAACACAGGTCACTTTTTGTGAAATAACATCACAAAAACTGTGATGGTGAACATTGTCAAGTTGACAGCATCCAGAATCACCCAGAGACAAGCACCTAGGCACACCTACCTGGCAGGGATGGAGGTGGGCAGATCCATCTTGAATGTGAGTGGTATTGTAATGGGTCTTTTTCTGTCCCACCAGCCAGCTCCCAAATGATGACATGGAGACTTCTTATTAATTATAAAATTAAAAATTCTTGGCCTATAGCTTAGGCTTATTCTTAACTAGCTCTTACAACTCAAATTTATCCATCTATATTCATCTATGTTCTATCACGTTCTATTACTTCTCTTCCATCTAGCACCTCCTAATTTCCCTCCACATCTCCTTGTTTCTCCTACATGCCTAGATTCCTCTTCCTTTCTCTCCCCAGAAATCCTGCCTATACCGCCTACCTAACTATTGGACATTCGGCTTTTTATTATACCAATCACAGCAAATATATATCCCACAACATTTCCTCTTTTGTCTAAATGAAAAGGAAAGGTTTTACATCTAGCATAATAAAACTATGTATAGTAAGAGCAATTATCAGGTAAGAATGATATTCATAATGTCTAGTTGATTTGTATTTGGCAAATTTGAAGAAAGTGCTGTATTATTTATCCTATCTTAGTGAGTCTAAAGTTTTATACCTAAATCACGTTTTATTATAACTTGTATTACCACCCTAAAATATTTTTTATATGTTAAAATATCTTAGATACATAACTAAAAGTTTTATGTTTCCCAATCTTAAAAAACATTACAGCACTTATGTAAGTTTCTTTTTGAATTTGGTAACAGGAAAACTTACTATAATTATCTCATCTTCAAATCCATTAATGATCCAAGAAGGATATGATCTTACCTGAGTGAACTGAAGTGCAGAGAAAGCAACTTCCAAAGATTTAGAAATGACAGAGACAGCTAGCTGCCTGGGCAGTCACCCAGGGTCTCTCTGCAACTTTGGGGTATCCATATTCAGCCTACATGCCTAATATATCTGACAGATTTTCAAGGACTATCCTACCTTCTCTTGGCAGAGTTTGACACAAAGTCCCAGCAACACATAATCACACAGTGTGCAAATATTCCCCACCAGGGCGTCATCACATGGGCTGAGCCCTCGGGGCAGTGAGCGGAGCATTCATCTCTCTGCTTCCAGGCTGCAGGTGGAGTGGTGCAATGGGATCCCACAAACCCCTGCGGCATGATGGACTGGACTTTAACTGTGACCCGGAACAAACCCTTCCTTCCTTTGCTTTTCTCAGAGCAGTGGGGCAAGTCACTAAAGCAGCAACTTCCTGTTTGTTTTGTTTTTTTTTTTTTTTCAAACTTACCCTTAATATACATACATTTGATCTCTTACCCAAACACATTGCAGTTAAGAGTTTAAGACATGCTACCATGTGGCCTATACTATTTCTTTCATTGAACGTTCTTTTCATACTTGAAACATGGATGAAGAATATCAGTTTCATCTATATTTTAGGGAAATAATACAATGACTAATTCTTTTTATATTTGGCATAAAGTTTGTTACTCTAAATACTTTTTAGCCTAAGTTCAGGACAGATTGGGAGAACTTGCTGTTTGCCCTACATCTGAAATAGGAGTGAGCAGGGAAGAGTTCCCTCTAAACACTGATGTAATCTGCTCACACTTGGATCACCACCGGGGATGAAAATAGACGTTCTGTTTTCAACAACTGCAACATAATTAACTCTGAGACTCGGTTTTAACCCGGCTACTGAATCGACAGGATTGCAGTCTGCTGAGCTTTGCTTGGGGCTGTTGGCAGTCTACGATTTGAAATAATTGAAGGTGAGATGAAATGAGTGTATAATTAGTCCTTCGTATTGAATGCAGCCAGTGAGACATACCCTATCACCGCCTCCTCTTTGCTATTTTCTCTGCTCCATGCACAGTCACGGTGGCAGGTATGGAATAGACCAGCGAAAGGAATCAAGAACTATTCATGATGGGAGCTTCGGGTTGCCTGATTTTATGTCGCCCCAACACTTCTGGGTCTTCCCTAGGTCTTCTTTCTCTTTCTTCTCCCCATTTTTGTTCATTCTTTCTTTATCTACAGGTGCGTGATGAGTTGGAGACTTGGTGTGGTGATGTTGGTGGGGGAGGGGTAAATCTGAAAGAGCAGCCTAACCACAGGCCGTCTTGATGGGTGTGTGCTCAAACCGTGAGCAGATGCAAGCCTTCCTTCTGTGAATTTGCATCTTGTGAGGTGTTTGACCACAATAATGAGAAAAATAACTAAAATCAATAAATTAATTTGCCCATTTACCTTAAGTAAGATTATAATTCTAACCCTGTGTGTATATATACCTGTGCATGAGTTTACCTATTACCTAAGACAAATGCAGGTTTTGGATTCAACTAAAATAGCTACTTACGTTTCCTGTACCTACCCTGTCATGAGCTGCAACTTATGTCTGCCACAAAAAAAGCCATAGTGGGGCAGGTGTTAACAAGTCTTTTAAATATATCTCTTCATGCCCCAAACAGCAAAACCAATAGCCACAAACCCCTACAGTAGTCAGAAAAGCCTCAAGCGTGTCCACAGATAGACCTCAGTGGGCACAACTCACCCCTTATACTCTACATGGGCCATTTTGAGAGCCGTGACATTTCTACATTTCCATGAGGAAAATATAAAATGCTGCAAGAACTGAAGGGACAAGAAGTGGCCAAGGTTGAGCAAGGGCAGCTGTGGACCTCTGGGGGCAGCAGACACCACAGCTAATGAGGAGTCAGAAGCCTGGTCTCCAGAGGAAGAGCCCTTAGCTCCAGCTCCTCAGGTACCATCTCATCAGATACCAGCCCCGGGTCTGAGGACAAGAGCAGATAGCATCACTGTGTTAGAGACACTGATTGGGAGATAGCAGAAAGATCTGATAAGGTCCACAGAGAGAGGAGGAGGGCCTCCTGGGAGTAAAGCTGGTTCAGCAGGGGTCAAAAACAGTGGGTCTCAGCCTTCCCAAAGCTGCCACCCTTTAATGGAGTCCTCACCTATAATCTCTATGTATGTATCTAAAGAACATGATTAGTGTCCAGCCCTAAAATTATTATCATTGCTGCTTTATAACTATAATTTTGCTACTGTTAAGAATCATAAGGCAAATGCCTGTGTTTTCCAATGACATTAGGCGACCCCTGTGAAAGGGTCATTTAACCCAAAGGGGTCAAGAACCACTGTTTTAGCAACATTAAAATGTGTGAATTAGCAAACTTTAGGTGTGTATCTTTTTCTTCTCTCTTGCTAGCCATAGAAACAGGAACACTGATGAAGGCAATTTTGTGTGTGTGTGTGTGGACTTCTTTGTATATACTTGTGTGTTTTCATTCTTGCTATTAGTGTGTATGCAAGATAGGAATCAATGTGTTAACAGAGGCAGACTCTGAATGGCAGGTGTGTTTGGTGGTTGCTATTCTTCCTTCATTTATATATTTATAGCATGTCTATCATGTATGTCATCTACATATACATCAATCTGTTTCTTCATCATCATTCAACATGTATTTATTACATAATACTGTCAAGTATACTCCTTTGTACTTAATTTTATAGCCTAATTTTCTACCATTAAATGAGTTTGCTTTTGTAAACAGTAAGAAGTAATTAAATGCTATTAAAGAATAAATGGGTCTCCTTCACTCCTAGTAGGGTGTGCATGGCACCTACCTTTCCCTGTCAGTTTTCAGCCAGGGTTTGGAAGCAGTTTCTGTTTCTAGAGTGTATGCTTTTAGTCAAGCTTTTCAGAAGTCAGTCTGCGGAGCAGCTGGGTTCCCACGCAAACATTTCATTCACAAGTTTGGACGTACTATGTTGCGATTACATACAAACCCCATGCTGGTTCTGTTTTGATCTACAGAAGGAGCGAAAGCCTGTGGAGGGACGGGACACTTGAGTATTTGCAGTCAAACCCCAGTGGATGAGAAAGGCTGATGGGAAAGTGAGAGTCAAGACTGGTGGTTGACTCTGCTTCCAATGTAGTGGGCTCTGTGCACAGGACATTGTAACTCCACAGAAGATGGAGTTCCTTTACCCCCAGGTGATGGACACCCTCATGGGTGGGTGGGGTGGGGAACCCCCTAGAAGTTGTTTTGGTCATACATGTCTTACAAACAGTAGGACAGTCCATGTGTTCTTCTACCACTTGCAAACACACTCTTCAGTAACCTGAAGGATTTATTAGGGATCATGTCATGGTGATTTTATATTAAATATTCTCATCAAGACAGTTTCCCCACTAGGTTGCCTTTGAGTTAGAATAGCCAGGATTCAGCCCGCTAAGGCCAGAGATAGTGATCATAGCAAGGCTATAAATTCTCAAATCCCACCCCCAGTGATATACTTCCCCCAGCAAGGCTCTGCTTCCTAAAGGTTCCATGACCTCCCCAAACAGCACCACCAACTGGAGACAACACCATGCTGCAATATATGGGCCTGTAGGGACATTTCTCATCCAAACCTCCACATCCGCTTACATTTTCAGTCCAAGTTGAGTCTATGTCACACACAAAAAAGGAAATTCAACTGATTTCCTAACTTTTCAGCTGAAAAATAATGAGAGGCTATAAACATATAATAAAACTAAAACACCATGTAATTTAGATTTGTGATGTTTTGTTGGCAAAAAGGCTTTCATTTACATAATGCTGCGATAATGAAGGGCGTCATTATGTAAGTGAATGTGGTACCCAGAATAAATGAACACTATTAAAAATACTCAGTGCAAGAATAGTTCAATTAATTACTTTAGAGCAAGCGTGGCACAGCTAAGTTTTTTTTTTTTGGTTGTAAAATAGAAATGTTAAATTTTATAATATTCAGAGAGGTTTCATTCTCTTATCAAATTCCACTTATATTTTGCCTTTTCACCTTTGATATTGGAGAGGTTCTTGGATACTCTTGTTCTTCTGTGAGTTTTACCTTTACATTAAAGACTTATTTTTATTTTATGTGTGTTTGGTATTTCTGGAGACCAGAAGAGGATGCTGGATCCTCTGGGACTAGAGTCATAGATGGTTGTGAGCTACCATGTGGGTGCTAGGAATTGAACCCCGGTCCTCTGCAAAACAGAAAGTACTCTTAATCGCTGAACCATCTCTCCAATCCAAAGGTTTATTTTTTAATTATGTATGTGCTGGAGAGGGTGGGGGTAATGTACACATGAATGCAGCTCTCTGCATAGCCCAGAATACAGCATAAGATTGCTTGGAGGTGACGTTACAAGCCTTTGTGAGGTGGTCATTGAGCCTCCCAACATGCGTTCTGGGATTCAGTTCTCTTCAAGAACAACAGTTGCTCCTAACCACTGAGCAATCCCTCCAGTTCCGGAATGAGTTTCTTATGGATTATACACATTTTGCCACTGCTACTCACCCCTTACCTATTATTCTGCCTTGTAGTTTCTGGTTATTCACTGGAAGCTGTAAGATTAGCCACATGTTTGAATATTGACTGACAGAAAGAATGGAATATGAGCTATGAAGAGTTACTGGTTTGTGTTGGGTAATCCGTGTCTAAAATGATATGGCAGCCTTGTCCTGCTGAGGGAGTGGAGGGTAAGGGTGACTCTCTGCTAATTTCTAGCCTGGCTCCTCAGAGGTGACATTTCTGCAGGAGTCTTGTAGGTCTGAGCCCCATGGCTTGGTCTTGCAAGGAGAGAAGAAAGGACAACTAATTGCTTTGTGTCCTTTCTGGAACGCTGCATGTGAGAGCCTGCCTGGTCCTCCCAGGAGTCCTCTTCATGAGGTGCTTTGTCACCCCCCTCTTAATTAGACGGGGCCGTGGAGTGTGACGAGATGAAGTCACTGGTATGATGTCACATCTTCTGTGTAGAAGGGGCACATGTTGTCCTCTTGAAGTAGATTCCCCATCGCCAGATGTCACATTGAACCCACCATGCATGTTAAACATATAGATACTCAGATGGCAGAACAAATACACACACATACACGTTTTATGTCAAGAGGGTCATAAGCCTTTTTTACTTCAATGATGGCATTCAGGTTGGAGAGATGACTCAGTGGTTCGGAGCTCTTGCTGCTCTGGTAGAGGACTCATTTTGATTCCCAGGACTCAAATCACGGCTCACAACCATCTATAACTCCATTCGCAGGCGATTTGGCACCCTCCTCTGACGCCCAATAGGGACCGGGCATACACTAGTGCACATACATGTGTGTAGGTAAATACTCATACATGTAAAATAAAATTAATAAACCCTTTTTGAAAAAATGTTGGCATCTGCCGGATTACAGCACACCTCCTTTAACGGTATGCTGCAAAGAGAAGCTGTTTCTAAGGGTTACTCTGGCTTTATTTTATATGGACAAGCAAAGCCATAAGGATGACTGCTGCTCTGGGGCCAGCAAAGAGAGAAGCCAGACGAGGACAGGACCAGAACAAAGCAAGCACCGTTTCCCCCCTCCTGGAAAAAGAGATTCTTTGTTCTAAGCAGTTCCTGAGCTTAAAACAGGTTGTATGATTTCTTAGAAAATTTGGTATTTCCAGAAATTAGCATAATCTGTTTACAAGAAACTGAGCTAGCATTTAATGAGACTTGGAGGTAAAGCTGCCATTTGGTACCTAAATATTCATTTTTTAATTCTAGGCTGGGGACGAATTTGCATTAAAAACAAAACAAAATTCAAAAGCCCCCCAAACAAACAAGCAAACAAGAAAAACAGTGATAGAAAATGGTGTTCGATGAACAGGGAGACAGTCAGAATATCTCCTGGAGTGCTATTCCTGAGGAAGGAAAAGGCATAGGCATTTTTCCTTCCTTTTGTATCATGCTTTCAAATAAATGAAGTGCACGCTGTGATAAGGGTAGGCGTTCGGAGCATTCGACAACCACCTTCCAAACCCCTGCGCTTTGTAAACCACAATACTGAGCTGCGAGACAGAGACAAGAAGAAAGGACATTAGCAATCCAGTAAGACAGGGGGATGAAGGTGATAGTTACATGACCAAGTGGGAAGAACCTTGAAAATCAAGTGATCAGAGAACACAGAGTGAGACACCCAAGCCTGAAGCGTTCCTACAGTTGTGGCTGTGTGCAGAGTCCTGAGGAATCATGGGAGCTGGTAGGGGAGGTAGAAGAAGCAGCGAGTGCCTGCTGAAGTCTGAGAAAGGCCAGGTACAGTGACTGGAGGAGCAAGAGCAGACAGCCAGCTACTGCTGGCCCGAAGTGCCGGAGACGTGGACATCATGAAGGGCTTGACTGCCCAGATGGCTTGGACTCCAGGAAGTTGTCCAGAAGACGAACTTTTTCTGTTCTTCCCTTTTTCCATGTTCATGTGTGGGGGTGAGGGTGCATATGTGTCTGTACATATATTTTTGCATGTGAGAACACACATGTATGTGGATACACATGTATGCAAAGGTCCAGTGCCCATGTCAGGAATCATCCTTGATCACTCTTCCACCTTATTCTATGAGGCAGGGCCTCTCAATCAAAGCCAGAGCTAATGGATATGGCTAGTCCTGCTAGTCAGCTTGCTGTAGGGAGCCCCTCTCCACCTTCCTGGGCAATGTCTACTACCCAAGCACGAAGGTTATGAGTCCATGCCTCCACATCCAGCATTCATGTAGGTCCTGGGGATCTAATTCACTTATAAGGGGAACCCTTCAATGATCGAACCACCACCTCTCCCAGCCCTAAAGATTGCATTTTAGGTGTTAGGTAAAACACGCCTCCCACCTCAAAGGGAAAAAGAGGCAGTTTATTCTTGAGGCACAAATGAGCAACCATGACTCAGGAACATAGACTCAGATTGCCCACAAAGACAAGCTCAGCTGTAGAGAAGTTCAGTGAGGTGGTATTAGCTATAGAACAAAGAAAACCGTGAGTCAAGACATTCACAAAATACATCTGCAGGCCCACAGCTAGGCAGGTTCCGGGAGAACAGCAAGACTGCGCTGGGCCTCAGCCACTATCTGATGATATTTTTAGCTTTTGTATTGGTGGGAGCAGAACAGTCTGCTAAGAATACACTTTAAAGATTTTAATAGCTATAAGGATGTTAGGTCAGACATATGAGTGCTGACATGAGGTTGAAAAAAAAAGATGGCTTTAAATCTGCAACATTCTAATTCCCCATAGCATGAAATTCTGATAAGCTCATACAGGAGACTTTTGGTTTTGTTCATTTGTTTTCAATCAGGAAAGACTTGGGCAAGTGACCACATGGGGATCAGGATCAGTGAAAATAAACCTGGGTAGAGATAAAGACGATATCGAGGATGCTGGGTCCTAGAGAAAGTGAGGGGGTGAGTCTCAAGTCACACGTGAATGGGTGCCAGTCAGTAGGACAGTGGGATGTAGCTTCCTCCACCCCCCACACAAAAAAAATACCTCGCAGTACAACCGAACACTTCCCTGAATCTAGATCCCAGCTAAGTGAGAAGCTGCCCGTCACAGTTAGTGCCTCCCCACCCACCCCAGCATCCCCAACAATAGGTGCCATTCCCCTTCACAGAGCTATAGCAGGACTTGAATAAAACAACGTTCCCAAGCAAGGACCTTGGTGTGTGCAAGTGTGTTGTACATGTGTAGTATATGATGTTGTAATATGACCGGCAGGGCTGCGTCCCCAGCACCCCGGCCGCCTGGCTAGGTTATGCCCCGAAATAACAACACACAAATTGTATTCTTTTAAACACTGCTTGGCCCATTATATCTAGCCTCTTCTTGGCTAATTCTCACACCTGGACTAGCCCATTTCTAATAAGGTGTGTAGCATCCCAAGGTGTGCTTACCGGGAAGATTCTAGCCTACGTCCATCCTGGGTCAGAGCTTCATCACATGTGCCTCAGAGAGCAGAGCTATCGCGTCTGCCTGGGAGAGGGGAGCATGGCGTCTTTGAGCTCACTTCCTCTTCCAGCATTCTGTTCTGTTTACTCCACCCACCTATGTTTTAACCTATCAGGGCCAAGCAGTTTCTTTATTGCTTAACCAATGAAATCAACAGATTGATATATGACACTCCCACACCAATATGCACATGTGTGGCCACAGGAACACACATGTGTGAGCACACAGGTGCCAGGGGAGGGCATAAGTTGTCTCCTTTAGTCACTCTCTTCTTTATCCCCAGAGGCTCTCTACCTGAACCGGAAACTAGTGTTTCAGCTGGACTAGTAGCCAGTGAGCTCCAAGGTTCCTTCAGCCCCTGCTCCCCAAGACATCACTGGGGTGACAACCATGTGGGACCACACCTGGCTTGTTTCTGTGAATGATGGGAATTCAAACTTAGGTCCTCATTCATGTACAGCCAGTGTTCTTAGCTGCTGAGCCATCTCTCCAGACTCCTACGGAAATCTGTTGACTATCTCTGTAATTTAATTGTCACTCTTTATCCTAGATTGTCACTAATGTTATCAATAAACAAAAACCCAGGCTGGCTTGACAGTCACAGAGATCCACCTGCCTCTGCCTCCCAAGGGATGGGAGCAAAGACGTGCGTTTCTATGCCCACTCACAAGTCTTTATTTTGGAAGCAATCAATTCTTTGCTTACTGGATTGTGGCTGTTTATTTTACAGTGTTTTTTATGGCTCTGGGTCTTACAGATGTTGCCCTTGTGTTTTCTTCTGACTTTATTTAGAGGCCATCATCCCATCAGGAGTTTAATTTTCTGAACAGTGTGGGGCAAACATTTATCTTAGCTTTTATTGTTGATTAGCTGGCAGTTGTGGTACAATGTACAGGATACCTAGTCTTGTGTAAGCTGGTTTGAAATGTCCCTCATCAGCTAGGGCATCATTACATGTGGAGAGGGGCTTCCTCAAAGTGTCCTCAACACCCTCGAATGTGGAGAGTTCCCCACAGTCAGGCACTCAGTTTTGGCACTGACAAGATGCCTCCCGGAGCCCGGGCCCCATCCACCAGCACTCCTTCACCCAATGTTGTCCTGAATACAAGCACTGATTTGATTTACAGCTTTCAATGAAATTTAGCCTCATCTTCTCAACGGAATTCTACCTTAAAAACGATAGTGGCATTCACCTGGGACCATGCTGGATTTACACGTGGGCGGTGCTTTGAATAGGCATGCCCCCACAGTCTCATGTATTTGAATGTTTGGTCCCTATGGAGTGGCTCTGTTAGGAGATGTGGCCTTGCTGGAGGAAGTGTGTCATTGTGGAGCTAGGCTTTGAGGTCTCATATATGCTCAAGCCATGCCCTGTGTGACAGTTCATTTCCTGTTGCCTGTGGATCAACATGCAAAACTCTCAGCGGGTCCTTCTCTATGTCCTGCTATGATCATAATGGACTGAGCCTCTGAAACTGTAAGCCAGCCCCAGTTAAATGTTGTCCTTTATAAGAGTTGCCATGGTCATGCTCTCTTTTCACAGAAACAGAAAGCCTACCTAAGACAACATGTATTTGGGAAAGATTTTTATTTTGACTATCCATTTTATTTTTTTTTGCATAATCATGTATTTATTTATTTTTTTATTTTTATTTATTTATTAAAGATTTCTGCCTCCTCCCCACCACCGCCTCCCATTTCCCTCCCCCTCCCCCAATCAAGTCCCCATCCCTCATCAGCCCGAAGAGCAATCAGGGTTCCCTGACCTATGGAAAGTCCAAGGACCACCCACCTCCATCAAGGTCTAGTAAGGTGAGCATCCAAACTGCCTAGGCTCCCACAAAGCCAGTACGTGCAGTAGGATCAAAAACCCATTGCCATTGTTCTTGAGATCTCAGTAGTCCTCATTGTCCACTATGTTCAGCGAGTCCGGTTTTATTCCATGATTTTTCAGACCCAGGCCAGCTGGCCTGGTGAGTTCCCGAAAGAACATCCCCATTGTCTCAGTGTGTGGGTGCACCCCTCGCTGTCCTGAGTTCCTTGCTCATGCTCTCTCTCCTTCTGCTCCTGATTTGGACCTTGGGATTTCAGTCTGGTACCCCTGGACCCAGCAATACCACTCTTGGGAATATACCCAAGAGATGCCCTATCATACAACAAAAGTATATGCTCAACTATGTTCATAGCAGCATTGTTTTTAATAGCCAAACCTGGAAACAACCTAGATGCCCTTCAATGGAAGAATGGATGAAGAAAGTATGGAATATATACATATTAGAGTACTACTCAGCGGTAAAAAACAATTCTTGAATTTTGCATGCAAATGGATGGAAATAGAAAACAGTATCCTGAGTGAGGTAAGCCAGACTTAAAAAGAGGAACATGGGATGTACTCACTCATATTTGGTTTCTATTCATAAATAAAGGACATTGAGCCTATAATTCGTGATCCTAGAGAAGCTAAATAAGAAGGTGAACCCAAAGAAAAACATATTTTTCTGAATATTGACTATCCATTTTAATGTCTCTGTAAAATATCACATTAAGCTTGTTTCAGGTTATTCGAGGATTGTATTGCCATAGCAAATTAAATATTTTTATTATATTTTAAAAATACCACTGTGTAGTAAGATGAACTCACATCTCTGTTGGCTCCAATAAATATTTCAGTTGGCTTGGCTATATACACTTCGTGGATGGAGACTGACAGACTTCCTCTCGCGAACACCTTGTAAGAGTTCTCTTCCTCAGTGTGGATGTCTTTTATAGTTGAGTTCTCATTGAAATACCTTCGGATAACAGTGTGGCTTGTATAGCAGTTGCTTGTTTATACTGAGTTCTCTTTTGTAACAAAATGTAAAGGCACTTTTAGAAGGCTTCTATTTTATTATTTTAAAAATGTTCCCTTTTAAACTAAAGACTCACTATGAAGGTGTGGAGATTTTGTTTGTTTGTGTGTGTGTATGTTTGAGACAGGGTCTCTGTAGCTTTGTAGCCTGTCCTGGAACTAGCTGTAGACCAGGCTGGCCTTGAATTCATAGAGATCTGCCTGCCTCTGCCTCCCAAGTGCTGGGATTAAAGGTATGTGCCACCCACCACCTGGCTTGGCATGGGGATTTTTAATATCTATGGTTTTATATCTATGTACACATATGCATAATAATGCACATTCATACATGGATACACACATGTATACATATGCATGCATATACATGCATAGCATGCATACATGCGTTCATATATTTGAACATGTACAATGCATACATGCATAAACATTCATACATAATACACATATACATAAAATAATATATGCTTATTGTATGTATACACATATACATACATGTTTAAATACATACATACAGCTTTATCATCTTATCATCTTGTTATTGACATAAAGTTTTCTTGGTCTTGTGAATTTGATCAGCACATTATTTTATAAATTTTAGGGGATTTAAAAATTAAAATATTCAGTTTTATAAAAAAAATAATGCATGCACACAGCTTTTAAAAATCAAACAGAGCAATAAAGCTTAAGGAAAAACGCAGCTGTCTTAGCCTAAGCCCTCCCTACCCCCTCAAGTCATGTTTCAAGAAATCAATTCCTTCCAACGTCTCTGGCTGACATTTTTCTTCTTTGATTTGAAAGCAGCACGCTTAATTACAGATTTAAAATTTCTAATGTATCTATTGATTTCTTGTGGGAAAATAAGGATTGATCTCTGTTCTCCTGGCCTGCACAGCAGCCCTGTCCTGCACATTGTGCTTTGCTGACCTGATTTAGATCAGTGCCTAGCCTGGTAGCTGCAGAAACATGCTTCACTAGGCAAACACCCCAGCACACTGTTTTCATCCTGCCCAACTTTAAACTTTGCCTAGGTCTTACAGAGCCCCTCTACGCAGTGCTGGTTCTTACTGGAGCCCTAGCAATTTCCTTGCAACTGCCACACACTTTGGTCTGCTAGGAAATCATGGGTGTGGAAGACAACATTCACCTGGGAGTGTGAGCTTTTGCTCAGCACCATGTGATGGATGGATGGCTTTCAAGGTGACCTTTCAGCTCTTTGCTGGAGTGTCCCTTTGCCAAAACTCCTCTGTCACTATATGTTTAATCACCAACCATTCTCATTACCTAAATATTCTCCTTTTATAGCACTCCCGTCTGGATACAATCACAATGAATCTTTTTGAACAGACTAATATAGATGTCAAAGCATTTCTTTCTGCTCCACTAATGCTCCTGATTTCTTTTGTTTTTGAGGTCCAGGTTGTCTCTCAGTGCCCACTAGCCTTGGCTCTCTGCTCCTAGGATCTGCTAAAGGTGGTCTTTACTCCGGTGGAGAGTGCTGCCCTCTCAGTTTCTTTCGGCTAGCTCCCAGGAGTCATTTCATGCAATTTCATGTAGATCTTTGTTCTTGTGCTGGTTGAGGTAAATGTCATCATTCCTTTGGGCATGTAAGCCTGGCTGTGCAGATGTGTCACAGGGTGGCGCCAGTGTCCCTCAGGCTAAGCACACATCTGCCTGGACCTATTACCTCCTCACCGGTGCACAGAGATGACAGAATACGACTTTAGGGACTGACCCACTCGTGTGGCCCTAGGACCCACGGTCAGATTGAAGCTGGTCCCCTTGTGTGCCCCTAGCACCCACAGTCAGACTGATGCTAGCCCCCTGTGTGGCCCTAGCACCCACAGTCAGATCGCTGACTTTGCCGATGGTTCTAGATGCTCTCTTCCTTGGTGTCTCCACAGGACACCAGCACCTTTAACACACTGCTCTGCACATTACTTCTTGCTTTGACTTTTCTAAGGCTGGTTTTCTGTTTTCTGTGGGCAACTCATACCGAGAGAGTTCCCCGGGAAGTCTGGCAACTCACAGAGGTTCCCCAAAAGTCTGGTAACTCCTGAGGTTTCCTTCAAAGTCTGGCAATTCCAGGGGGCGGTCCTCAACACTGTGCTTCCCTTTTTGCTTTCAGTGTAGATTTGGACTTTTCAGGACAGTTTTTTCTCTCACTCCTGGAGACTTGCTGGAGGAAGACAGAAAGGGAGCCTTTTTCTTTCTTGGTCTTGTTCAGTTTGTAATCCTATAGCCAGCAGCCTGTTAAACAAATAATTTAATATTCTCATTAATTGAAACCTGGCCTCCATCCCACGCCAGCGCTTTAGATTCTAATCCCCTCCAGTGTCTAGTCACTTGTCAGCTCTGCTGTAAATAGTTTAGAGCCATTTCCCTTTCATGGTAGCTGTCTCATTTCCATGGCAAAAATCGCTTTCCACTCCCAGCAATTTGGTTGATAATTTCCTCTGCTGAGGGCCTGAGTCCACAAGTTTTATTTCGCTTTTCTGTTATTTTATCTATACTTCTGCTAACTGTCTTGCTCATTTGGAGATTATGATGGAATTTTCTGGTGAGGCATGACTTTATTACTCAAACTTCCAAATATCTCAGTGTTTTCATTAAATAACAATTTAATTTTCACTGTTTTAAAGTTTTCTTTGCTTTTGAGACAAGGGCTCTTGATATGTAGCCCAGGATAGCCTGGAATTCTCTGTGTATTCCCAGCTGGCTTCAGACTCAAGCAGCCCTCCTTTCTTGGCTTTGAATACTCAGCTTACAGGCATGAGCAAACTATATCGGTTTTATCTCCATTTAATTTTTAATATATGATACACAGCTCTTCTGAGCTAGATTATAAAATGCAAAGGATTAATTAGAGTAGTTCATGTCTTCAGTGAGTATATACTCTTAATGGATACATTGATTCTTATTGAGAAATTGAGCAATCTTTTTACTATTTTTAATTATTATTGCTATTGTTCTATGTTTATTTATTTATGTATTCATTGGTTATGCATGTTCAACGAGGCGCATGTGCCACAGTCAATTCTTTCTTTCCACCATGTCGCTTCCCGGATTGAACTCTGGTTTTCAGACTCAGTGGTTAGCACCTATACCCACTGAGCAATCTCTTCCACTGTGTTGTGCTTCCCAAGAAACAGTCTCCAGCTCAGGCTGGCCTAGAACTTACTATGTGGCCTAGGTTAGTATCCAAATTATGGCGTTCCTCCTCCTTCAGACCACCTGGTGCTGGGATTCCAGGCCTAAGCCACCACAGAAGCCAAGGAAGTCCTTTAAAAGGTTAGGTGAGACTAAGGAATTGGCTGTGAATGTTTAGATTGAATTTCCATGAGTCTGGAGAGCATCTCTGGGGCAGTGAATGGACAAGGGAATCTAAATGCGTGAGGCAAATGTGTGCTGGTGCACACCGAGCCTACAGACCAGTGGCTGGGATTCTAATAGAATTTTATAACAAATAAGTAAAATTCAAAACCAACACTGTTAAACTATTGATCATTAAATATTGACTACATCAGCTAGACAGCAAATAACTAGAGTTGAATTGGGTTCTCTTTTTAAAAATTACATTTTATTTACTTACTTTGTCTTTGTGTGTGTGTGTGTGTGTGTGTGTCTGTCTGTCTGTCTGTCTGTCTGAATGTGTGGCATGTGCTTGTGGAGGCCGGAGGACAACTTGTGTTTCTATCTCTGCATCATGTGATTTCTGGGAATTTAACTCCAGTTGTCAGGCTTGGCGGTGGCGCCTTTCCCTGCTGAACCATCCCACTGGCTCTGAATTGAGTTCTTAATTAAGGTTACTACTGGAAGAATGGGATAATGAGAAATCCCAAAATATAAATACAGATAACATGAAGAAAATTAAGGCTGTAGTAAATTCAAGATGATGCTCATTTTCAAAGTTGAAAGTCAAAGAGAATGACAGTCCCCATCCGAAGTAATCAGTTTGGAGATAGAAGTCAAACCAGATGTTCTGGTGTTATGGACATTATGGACATCTCCTGTGATTCCCCATGACAATGCACCCAACTATCTATACAGATAATCGGTTCCCCAGGGGAGCAGAATTCTGGGGAATGGGAGCCACTGTATAGTAAATCAGAAAGATTGTGGAAGGAGATTGGTGGCATATGAGAGACAGAATGTAACTCTCAGGGTGGGTGTATCAAGAAGAATTGCTTTTTTAATTAAATTCTAGCCTGTTGTAGTGATCAATTCACATGTATCCACACAGCAAGACTGCACTGTACATTTAGAATAAACACATTTTGTACTGCCAAACACTGGTCAATAAAGCCAATGGAGCAGTTCCTGTGTCTAGAAGCCAGAGGGACTGGTTCCCTAGAGGTGGGGAAGGGGAAGGCGAGAGTCAGAAAATCCACCTCAGAGCACGAGCCTCTGGGGAGAGGCACAGAGCTGGTCCTGAGGTGCTGAGGATAAGAGAATGCAGTCAGGGATGCAGAATGAGACATCGACGGACAGGTGGAGGCAGCTTACATCCAGCTCACCTTCATTCACATAAGTTCTCTTGATTGCTGTGAAAACATTCCTGGAATGAGCATCCTCGGGAAGGGTTTGCTCCTCATAGTGGAATCAGCGTGGCAACAAAGAGAGATGGATGCTGGGATTGCTTGCTTTCCCTCTCTTATTCAGCCAGTGGCCTAAATCCATGAACTAGCGTTGCCCACATTCAGGGTGAGTCTTCCCTGCTTACACAAACCTTTCTGGAAACACCTTCATCAATACGTACAGAAGTGTGTTTACATGCTGACTATAAACCCATCCAAACTGACAACGATGATTACCCATTGCCTCTTCTAAGTGAGTGCATTTCACAGACTCAGAGTGATGGATGTAAAAGCCCACCAGTGGTCCAGAGCTCCAGATGGTGGGGTACCAGCGAACTCTGTAGATTATTCGAGCCAAAGTACAGGACAGTTCAGTTAGGTCCTCTGTGTGTTGTTTCTATGTCATTAGGAAGGCATGTGTGATTTTAGGGAGGGCAAAGATATGGGCAGGCAAGACAAGACGTGGTAGCACTGCCGAGGTGAGCCAGAGTCCCGAGGTGGGAATTTGTGCGAGAGAGGATGGCAGCCCTCTAGAGAATGATTGGCTGTGCTTCCTTAGATTGCTTTATGGCAGTGATTCTTCGCCTGTGAGAACTGAATATCAGATATCTTGCATATCAGATATTAACACTATGACTCATAACTGTAGCAAAATTACAGCTATAAAGTAGTAAGAAAAATAATTCTACGGCTGGGGATCACTACAACATGAGGAACTGTGTTAAAGAGTCACAGCATTAGGAAGGCTGAGAACCACTGCTCTAAGGTAAGTGACTACCTGGAAACACTCTCTTCACTTCTCCCTTGGCTGGTGCCTTGGGGAAGCGGTTCACGCGGCTTCTGGGTCAAGGACATGTGGAGTCGGAGAGGTCGTCCTTCTGGGCTTTAGCAGCGTTCCTTCTGTTCTTGGTAGATAAAGAACCATGATTGTCACAGTGCTTTGAAATTGTGTTCACCGTGAATGTCGCATGTGTGCAAGCCTGATTTGCCTCTACCAGCTGTGGCTTCACCCTGTTCACAGATGCTGCTGCTCCACCCACAGAGAACCTGAGAAGGACATCTGAGCTCCTAAGAAGTCCCAAACTACTTCATCACACTTCTCTGCTTACTTTCCTTTCTACCCCTCCCCTCTCCTCCTCTTCCTTCCCTCCTGCCCCTTGCTTTTCGTGTTTACTAACCCCGCATCCTCAGTGTCTTATCTGGGCTCCCAGCTGCTAGCCTCTTACTTCCTAATTGTATCTCCTCGACCTTTGGCAGCCAGGCAGTGTGGTGCACACTGTAAGCAGTCACTGGGGCAGGAAGGGTTCCCCACCACACGGTGACACGAAGATCAATGTGTTGGAGATATGGAAGATATTTTACAATATGCCACATTTCCAGCCACAGTCAGAACCACGCCCATCTTCCACGTTCCAAGAACAGCTAGCCTTCCTAATTTTGCAGCACTTTGTGGGCTCCTGCCTAGGACCTTGTAGCTTCCTTTATGCTCCTTGTCTCTTCTTGTTTCCCTAGCAACATCTCTTGAAGAGTTATGCATTCTCTAGCTTTCTCTGACATCACTCTCTCCTCCAAATATTACTGATTTGTTTTTGCCTTCTGCATTCTAAGGTACTTTGTAGATCTATCGAGTGTGGCTTTTGGAATATTTGTTTTGTTTGTTACACTGCTGCTTCCTTAACCAGACTTGAATTTCTTGACTTAAAACACAGCATTTTGATATGAGGGTTTGTGCCTTGTCTTACTGTAACATGTCATGCCGTGTTCATCTCATGTCGCTGAGAGGTCTGCCCCTTTCGAAAGGACAACAGAGGAATGGATCTGGGAGAGAGGGAAGGTTGGGAGAGGAGCTGGGAGAAGTGGAAGGAGGGAAAACTGTAGTCAGGATGTAGTATATGAGAGAAGAGTAAATAAATTTTTTTAAAAAAGAGGCATTCACCTGAGACAATGGCTTGGTGAAGTAAGGAGTGCAAATATGAGGACCCAAGTTTAAATTTCCAGAACCCACATACAACTGGGAACACTAGCAGGCATCCATAATCCCAGAGCTCCATCGTGAGATGAGGAACAGAGACAAGAGGATTCCTAGAAGCTTTGGGCGTTGCTGGCTTGGCTTACACAATGGGAAACAACAAAACCGAGAAAAGCTATCTCAAAATCAAGGTGGAAGGTGAGGACCAACACCTGAGGTTGCCCTCTGACCCCCACAATGTACAGTATGCCCATAGACACATGCTCATGCAAGGTTAATAAAAGGTTAAATGAGGTCACAAACATGCTATTAATTGTCTTTCTCTCATGTCTGGCATATAGGAGGTCTTCTATACATTTTAGTTGCAATCATTTGAATCAGAGATTCTCCCTACAGGTGGTTCTGGATGAGCAGAGACAAGCAGAATTCAGAATTCACCAGAGAGGGATGTGGGCAGCTCTCTGCATGGAGCTACAACAGTAACAGGCCTCAGTTTTCCTGTGTACCTACAGTTAGAGCATTGGCCAACTAAAGACTTATTGAACATGGGATTTTGATGGGAAAAGTTGTCTTACAAGTGATTCTTTTTAATCTTCTGGTGAGGAAACCAGTTTTGTTTTTGCCACTAACACCACCCTAATCAGCAGTCTTGACAAAGCCACAAATCTTAAGTCACTTTCCATTCCAGGCGATAACAAAATACACAGTTGATGTTGGCCTAGGAGAACTTCATTAAGGAATGTTGATGGGTTCTTGGTAGGAGTATTTGATGAGCTGGGGTATCTGATGAAGTTTCAGGCGAAGTGTTGTGTGTGTGTTCTGTTTGATAACTTCAACCATCAGAGGACAGGGTGACTGGGCTTTGATGTGTCTGTGTTTCTTAGGTCTGATTGAGTCTTTTATTTTCCATAGGTTTCAAAACCTGCTCTGGTCCAGAAAGACATTTGTGGACAACATGAAGATCTATAACCATAGCTATATCTACATGCCTGCTTTTTCTATGAAGACAGGAACAGAGCCGTCTCTCCGTGTATATTACACACTGAAAGATGTTGGTGCCAATCAAACAGTGCTTTTTGCTAACCCTAACTTTCTGCGGAGCATTGGAAAGTTCTGGAAGAGCAGGGGAATCCATGCCAAGCGCCTGTCTACAGGACTGTTTCTGGTCAGCGCAGCCTTAGGCCTCTGTGAAGAGGTGGCCATCTACGGCTTCTGGCCCTTCTCCGCAAATATGCACGAGGAGCCCATTAGTCACCACTACTACGACAATGTCTTGCCCTACTCGGGCTTCCACGCCATGCCTGAGGAATTTCTCCAACTCTGGTACCTTCACAAAATTGGTGCGCTGAGGATGCAGCTAGACCCATGTGAGGAGCCATCACTTGAGCCCACTTCCTAGGGACCAGAAGAAGAAAGAACTGGGCTGGGGAATATTTTTGCTAGGTTTTCTATATGACTTCCAAAAGGAGTGGCCAAAGTGTGTCATGGATTGGCATGACAGGAACCAAACAAAAACCCAAGCAAAACTTGGCCTTTGACGTTAGCTTGGCCAACACTAAGAAGTAAATGTTCTGGGGGAAGATTTTATAGTGTGTCCTGGATTTACAACTGGGATCCCAAGGAGGTGATTCCGGCAGATGACGTGTCTGTGGTTCAGATCTAGAAGACGAGATTCAAGGAGCAGATGAAGTCTGATTGCTAAGGCCGAGGGGCTCATCATGGCAGCATGTGGGAGATGCCGGGGATACTGCTGACAGTCAATATGCCGTGGCATCGCAGTCATTTTAAAAGACCTGTCTTATTGAGACTGGCGTTAGAACTGTAGGTTTTTTAAAAATTATTATTTATTTTTGTCCTGTTTAGGGCTGTGGGTGGGTGATGGGGTAGACTTACAAAATCTTTCCTGCTGATTTTTGTGATTCGTTAAAACAAGTCTATGTTGGCTAAAGTCCCCTCCGCTAGTACAGTTTTAAGTAAGAATTGCTTCTTGCCTCTTTGGTTAGGTCTATTTAGTATGAAGCTGTGTTGACTTTAGACTGGTTACAGCCACCAGGCCATGACTCAGCTCTGACAGATACATGAGAATAATCTTTTATTACTTTGATTTATAATCTAGATAACAGGAGATGCTTCCTCGTCCCAGATGCTGAGAGAGAAGCTCAACTTTAGGTCCCTGTTACATCAACCCATAGACTCCGATGCTGGTATTTTCCCCAAATCACTCTGCACACAATTGCTTTATTCACTTGTAAAGGGGCAAAAGTGTCTTCATTTAACGAGAGGTGAAGTAAGAACTTAGTCTCTGAGGCCGACAGACCAGGAGGCAGGGCCCTTTTCTCTTTAACGTGAATATTTTCCTTTAAGGTAACTCATGCGTACTTACACATGAATATTCCCTTTCAAGATGATGTGTGTGCGTGTACACATGAGTATAAACACATGTGCTCGGACACACTATACAAAGTAATCAAAGACTATTCTCATGTCACTGTTGAAACCGAGCATGCGTGGCCTGGAGTGTATAACCAGCGTGGAAGCGCTGCAGAGACGTCGTGTGGAATCCATTTCATGTTGACATAAGTTGAGCTGGCATAGCAGTTACTGTCTGTTTGCATGCCAGCACAGGGTGCAAGGTTTACCCTCAAAAACATAATCCAGGATGAGAACTGCTGTCTTATTCATTCTGCCTCCCCCACCTCCCAAATCTCATGAATGCACCTTGTGCTGAGCATAGTGACCAGGGACCTGGTTCATGCAAATGAGCAGGTAGGAACCACTAGCTCTGTATTTTCTGTGTCAGGTGCGGCTGCTTGTGCAGCTTGGTACAGCTGCTTTGACACAAGGGAACTCCACAGCCAAATGCGTCTACTGTAAGTAAGGGACACGCAGAGACATCTTATGTGGTTGTTAGGCTCCAAGGAGCTGTGAAAACTCACGTTTATTCTTTCAAGTGTTGTCATGTTTAGGTAAAACTGACCCACAAGCTCTACTTCACCTTGAAGGTATGAACTTAGTATATTGACCACGTCTGTGAAAAGAGGCTTTACAATGAACGCTAATTTACAAGTTATCAAAGTTATGGAAGAGTTGCACGTTGCCAAATGTGATCAAATATCCAGGTTACTCTAGAAATTAGCATCATGAACAGAGACGGGTTGTGCTGATGTTTAGAGAATGAAAGGTTTGGGAAGTTCACCACCGTGCAGGCTGGCCTGGTGTTTCCATCTTGTGTGGTAGCATCAGCCTGTCAGGAAGGCAGTGTTAAATGTGTTAGTCCTGACTGTACAACACTTAATATAATCCCTGTTTTGAGGGACTAGTATTTAATAATTACCTAAGAAAAAATGAATTTCTACCAATAGACTTTATTAAAAGTATAAAAGGCCTAGAAAAACAACACATACAAAGATTAATTAAATGTGCATTCAGGTGAATGCATTTCAGAATTAGTCAGAATCTAAGCAAGAAGCTCATAAAATCCACACATCCCAGTTCATGGAGAAGGCTATTTGGGAGTTTGAACGCTCGCTGCAGGTCCTGGAGCAGGTCCACGTAGGAGTCGTGGGTTTCGTCTACAAGCTGTAAAGCTAGTCTACCTGGCATCTGAACTGCAGAGCAGAAATGGTCAACACCGTCAGGTAGAGCTGTGCTTTCACCCACGATGACTGCCCTTCCCTCCCAGGGGCCATAAGCAACACCTGGGGACATTTTCTTGTTATGACCAGGAATGCTAGCTGCTTGCAGTGGGAATAGCCGTGGACGGTGGTCCAGCAGCAATGGGTCAGCCACTTGCCGTAGAGAATGGCCCAGAGACGGTAGTGGTGTGGGAATTGAGAAACCCCAGGTTAGGCCAAAAGAAAAGCTTGTTTGTGCCATTTGCCCTTTAGGACACAGGTGTAATGTTCATGGCATGAACAGCATTGCTGCAACCTTCTATTATTTTATAGTGACAATTCATAGGTGCATATGTCATAATACGTAACTTTATGTGTGTTTGATTAGATGATGTAGCTAAGCAAGAGGTAGGTGTGGCTGAATGGGTGTCTCTCTGAGTATGTATATATAACTATGTGTGTGTGTTTAACATTATTTTTAATAATTCTGGAGAAACCTCCCCAGAATCACCCCTAGAATCTTCTGGAGTACTCTATTACCTTTAAGAGGTTGGGGACTATTAAATTCTACTTCTTGAAATTAAGGCCTTCAGCTCTGGGCCTGTTCCATTATTTAACATATTTGACCTTTAACTTTCAGACAGAAGGGATTTGGGTTATGAAGGGCATAGTCAATAGAAAACACTGAATTGACTTCAGTGCATCTGGCAAGAGATGACACCCCTCTCTACCAACAATTAGGCCAATGCTTTAAATGTGTATATGTATGCATGCATGGCAATTCATATATGAGAGAGAGAAGGAAAGAGAGACACAGAGAGAGACAGAGACAAAAGTAAGATTGCTGATTCACGGGGAAAAGGATGCAGAGACTACACATGAGCACCCAGGCAGGAATTCTCAGTTTACTCAACTGCAACTGGAGAACTGCTTTGGTTCTCAAGTCCCTGAGCAAGAATGGCTGCGATTTGATTTCAATCACACTTCAGTAAGAATTATGTCAGGTGAAGAGTAAGTCATCCCACCAGAAATAAAGCTTGTACCTGAAAGCCCTTGTCACGGAAGATGACCCCTGGACCTGTGTGCTCACCACTATTAAATGCTCTACAAAAGTATATCAAAATTGTGTGCCTAAACTAGATTGCTCACTTTTATGACTTTGCCAAAGGGAGGGAGCAGATGGAGGGCCTTCTCAGCCCGTAAGAGTTCTGACTGCCCCTGCAGAGGACCTGAGTTCAGTTTCCGACACACATGTCCTTGAGCACAGCTGCCTGTCAGTCCAGGTCCAGGTGAGCTGGCGTCCTCATCTGCACTCCATGGATGCTGCATGCAAGTGGGACTATATACCTACAAATAATTAGGAAATACATCTTTTTTAAAAAAAATATTTATTTATTTATTTATTATGTATACAATATTCTGTCTGTGTGTATGCCTGCAGGCCAGAAGAGGGCACCAGACCCCATTACAGATGGTTGTGAGTCACCATGTGGTTGCTGGGAATTGAACTCAGGACCTCTAGGAAGAGAGGCAATGCTCTTAAGCTCTGAGCCATCTCTCCAGCCCCAGTAATACTACTTTTAAAAATGATCCTGGTGAGTTTTGTTTTCTGCTTTCTNATTCTGTCTGTGTGTATGCCTGCAGGCCAGAAGAGGGCACCAGACCCCATTACAGATGGTTGTGAGCCACCATGTGGTTGCCGGGAATTGAACTCAGGACCTTTGGAAGAGCAAGCAATGCTCTTAAGCTCTAAGCCATCTCTCCAGCCCCTAGGAAATACATCTTAATAAAGGCAGAGAATTAATTCTCAAAAGGAAGATGTTCAGGTAGTGCCAATCTACAGTTTAAATTTCCGTATCAACTTTGTTGAATTTTTGCTGGCAGACCCTCGTCAGGAGAGATCTAATGAGAAAAACAGTCACCAGTGCACTGAGGGCCTTCACCTTATGAGCTCTAGTATCTGAGCTTGCACTTGCTAATCTGGGTGCCCCGTGGCAGAGTCTGATCACCTTGACTTAGTTGCGTACGATCATGAGGAGTAGACTTCTCTGTACACACGGATGAACTTTCTGAGTTCCTAAAGCTAGGGAGAGATCAGATATCCTAGAGTTTTCTTTGAAACCACAAACTTCTGAAGTCCAGAGGGTGTATAACTAAGTGTGAGGCCACAGGGTTTATTCTCAGCCCAATATAGTTCCTGTTTGATAAGTGGGGGGGGGTCTCAAATTTGTAGACATCCCTCATACACCCAGGCACACACACACACACACACACACACACATGTGCATGCACACAAACACAAGAATATGAATAGTGTTTGCCTTACTCTTGGCCTTACTGTGCCATTTGACATTTGACATTTTCACGTACCTCCCAGAGATGAATGATTGACGCGTGCACATGAATGGAACCGTTCTTCATACTTTCTAACCTTTCTCGTTGCAACAAGGAAGGAATGCACTTCTGCTTCCTTGTTTGGGTTTTCTCTCTGTTGCTGACATTTGTAGTTTCTTCTTCCTTTAACGCAGAGGAACAGGCATATTGAAGTGAGTTATAATATTGTATGCACTTGAGTAACAGCCAAAGCCCTTGACTCTCACTTGTTAAGCCACAAAAGAGGAATTACATTTTATGGTTGCTCATCTGACCACGACTTTCAGTCTCACTGATGTGTTCAAAACATTCCTGGTTTTGCTTTTCAGTTGAAAATGTTAAGATTCAACCAGCAAGGCAGAGTTGTCCAAGAGTAATGGTGTAATAGCCAAATATAGTTCGTGCTTCTTCTAGCTTCTGTGTAACTAGATTTCCTCCAGGTTCCTGTCACTTTCAAATGTATGTTTCATGCCATTAACAGTAAACACTAAGTGATGGGACTTCAGAGAAAACTGTGTTCACGGAATTCTGGATTTCTCTGTACAGTAATAGAAAGAAAAAATGGAATAGAGAAAAAATGTAACTGAAATAAAAACTAAGAGAAAATAATGATTTTTTTCCAGTGCAAAGGACATATTGGGAAGGGTCTTAGCCTCAGGCAGCTCAGCAGACAGGAAGCAAGGGGTTGTTGTCTTACAATGCAGTTGCAAGAACGGAATGGCTTCAAGATAACAGAAAGGAAGTGTGTTGCCTTGTCATCGTTAGATTAGGATGAAAAAGTGCTAGATGTACCATGAACATGGATATTGAGGCTGTTGCAGGGAAGACTCCAAGCTGGTGCCTGTATTCTCATGTGGATCTTGGCGGTCTTGAAGACCCCAGGTTCCTGCCCTCTCCAGGAAGTACCCTCCTGGGTGCCTGAATTTGATGAAGTAAACACCTACACATCACTCTGTCACCTCTCTTTCGATTTATATTCTCAAGGTGAGTTCTAATTTAGCTCTTCTGTCAAGATGGTGCAGCAATGGTGTGAATGTCACCCTGAAGTTGACCGGTGGACATGGTTACCATACACTGCACCTTAGCAAGAGTTAGTGTTAGCTTCAGGTCCCCACAATGATTCCCAAAAGAGGCAACAGTAACTTAGATTTATTATCCTTCGTGTTTTAGTTCAGTCTCTCTCCTGCCCTCCCTCTGTCCCTCTCTCCTTCCTTGTGCTATTGATGCCCATGGAAAATGTTGGGGAGTGGCAGAAGGTGCCTTAACTTTTCCTGGCTTGGCTCTCCTCTTACATACTCCCTTCATGTGTCTGTTGCTTTGTAGATGTTTCTATGTCTGTGCAACTTGTACCTTTATCGTCAGCAAGGACCCTTTTAAATGTAGCAAAAATGGGACTGTTTTATAGAAATTCCTGATAGTGCATAGGCCTTGGAGAAGTCTGATAATGGTGTGTAAATATCCTTTGCTCAGTTGTGGAACTTTTCTAAAGGCTTTTAGGTGATACCTACAGAAAATTCCTAGCGTTAAGAATGTTTTTCCAGAAAGCTCCAGCATTCGTGGAAGCAATGATCCAACCTGTTGCTGTCTTCCATTCTGTCTTCACTATGGCAGTCTTCTCTCTCCAGTTAGGGTGACTGATGGCGCACCAGAGAGACACTACCTATGAGAAGGGGAGAGCAAGGACACACAGCACACTATTCTAAAGCCTGCTTCATCTTCAAAGATTCTATATTATTAGACTTATAGTTATCGCGCAGCATAGTTTGATCTGCAAAATATTGGGGAAAAATTTTTACCTTTAGCCTCTATCATTGCTCATTCTAGACTATTCCACATGTATGCAAGTGGTTTTATCGGTGTATATTTTCAGAGGTTGGGTAAGAACAAAAATAAGAAATTTTAAATATTCTTTCTCACCTACTGCCTATTGGTCCATGATAATTCTGGGAAAGACTTTTAGATCAGACTATAAAACTGAAGTTACCTTTGAAGTGTTTACAGAGTGTCTTCCTCCTATTAAAGACACCTTTGATAGACAGGAAGTGTGGGAACCCAATGCTCTTCATTTCTCTTCTTTTTAAGAATTTTATATAAAAATGTAGCAGGTCAGAAAAGCAGTTTAACCGGTACTTTTTTACGGTGTGACTTGAAAACAGTGGTGCCTATCTGGTGGCTGAGATGAGCGGTGATGTCCCGAGAGGGGTCACTGGGAAAATACCTTTTCTGTGGTGTGTTCATGAACCGTGCTGGCGGTGAGAAGGCGAACCAAGTCTCAGTTTCTCTACCTCCTTTTTTTGGAGAAGATTTGGAAATGTACCCTGTGAATAAAATGGTTTTTTTTTTCTCAATGCAGTTTGTGGAGTCCTCTGTGAAGTGTGCTCACTATTTCCTTCTCACTTCTCTGTGTGCTTTCTATCAACCTTGACTGCCCTGCTCGACTCTTTCCAAATGGGCTGGTGAGACGGCTCCGTGGGTAAGGGAGCTTGCTGCCACCCCTGACGACCTGAGCCTGACCGCGGGGGTCTGCATGGTGAGTGACGGCTCCTGAAAACTTCCTCCAACCTCCACGTGTGTGCTGTGACACACATGCCCACACAGGTGCACATACACACAACATAATAAATAAAACCTAATACAAAAGATAAAGGAAAAATACACACACAGAGTAGTTGTGCAAATAGCAATGCCACATGGGGCTGGTGGGATGGCTCAGTGGCTGGAGAGGTTTGCTACATGAAGACTTCAGTTTGATTCTTGGAAGCCACATGGTAAAAGGAAAGCTGTCTTTTGACTTCCACACGTATACCATGTGAATAAATATAAAAGTAAATAATACATAATTGTAAAACAAATGAACTAATGTGATTTTAAAGTTTTTTTTTTAACTTTTATTTTACGTGTATGGTGTTTGCCTGTATGTGTGTCTGTGCGTGCACCACGCAGGTGCAGTGCCTGAGGAGGGCGGAAGAGGGCGTCAGACCCTCTGGGACTGGAGTTATGGGTGGTTGTGAGCCACCAAGTGGGTGCTGGCACTGAACTCTTGTCCTCTGCAGAGTGCCAGTGTTCATAACCACTGAGCCATTTATTGAGACTGAAAAAAAAAAGATTAGCACTGCCTAGTCTATGAAAGAATTCACTTTAGGCAGAGGAGTGGGAAGGCATGCATCTGCATGGCATGACTAAGACACACGAGCCTCTTTTCCCGGCAGCGAAACTGTTCATCTTTGCAGAGAGTCCATTTCAGTATGCGTGTCGAGACACTCTCACTAGCTGATAACACGGGAACACAGGGAAAGACATTGAGACTCCGGTGTTCTAAGAGGGTGGCTTTCAGAGGCCACATAACACTCCTGTGAATCATTTAAGTGATTGCTTTGTACTCCCAGTCCCTAGGGCTCTGCATCCCGATTCTCAGACATTTCCTCAGAGGAAGTGACATCCTTCATTTTCACGGTAGCCTTTTAGGCTCTATCTGCTTTAAGAAAAATGAGTCTATGAATTAGTGGAGATGAGGCATGGTGTTTAGTAAATCACTTCATGGGGTAAGAAGCCTCGTCATATAAACGTGGGTTACCCTAACTGTGTGAGGAAAACGTATTTACCTTTGGTAACCAACTCGTTAGGTCGCACAATCATCTAAATTTTACCCAATCCAGCTGTTCCATTTTGCCAGCGCCCAATGCCATGGATGTATGCTCAGGAGTTCCCCCAAGCCAGGAAGCAGGATAATTACAAATCATGGGCTATTGAGATCATAGAGGAACTAAAGGAGGGTGATCAAATCCAGTTCTAATTCATAGTATGGAGTCTTTGGAGCTTTTGAAGCATGCAGACAGCCTGGTTATTCTCGTTTGTGCCACAAGAATCATGGTTTCTGGGCACAAACTGGGAAGGGGGAGAACTATCCTCAATATTGGGAAGAAGTTAAGATTTTATTTTTATTACTTTTTATTTATATATAGTGTATCTAGCACATGTGTTTAGTGTTCCTGGGGACCTGAAGATGTTGGTTTCTCTGGAACTGGAGTTACAAGTGGTTGTGTGTCACCCGACGTGGATGCTGGGGATTGAACTCAGGTTGTCCGGAAAAGTAACGAATGTTCTTAACAACAGAATCATCTCTCCAACCCATATACTGGGAACATTTTTCATGATAAACAGTGAAATGAAAAGTTGAATTAAAAGACAATTAAGAGCTTATTGGTGTCAAACTAGACGTCAGTCAAGACTATTCTGATGTTTGCATGCGGGGAGCAGACAGACACTAAAGCCTGGACATGGGGACTCTTGACATCAGCTTCTTCCCTGGTGGCTGTCTGGGGACTGACTCTACTCCAGAGGTGACTCTCATCTGAGCTTTTGCTGGCTGGGCACTAGAAGCAGGGTATCCTTGACCCCGTCCGTGATTCCAGGCATAACCTCTGTACCTGATACCCTAACCACGTGGTAGAGAAGGAGAGAGAGAGAGAGAGAGAGAGAGAGAGAGAGAGAGAGAGAGAGAGGTGAGATTATCACAGGCATCCTGGCCACGCTGTTTTGTTGGAAGCTTTTGACAAAGATGAAGGCTGAGATGATGACATCGGTCCCTAGAGCAGTCTGGAGTTGCTCACAATGCTCTTCTCCACAGAGCACACAGTCTCCATCTAACCTAAGCAGACATTTATCCTGAGTCCTCCTTTTCTATCCTCATTGTTTTCTGCTAACATCAGCATCTATGAACTCAATGGTATTTACCATGTTAATATTATGTACTGCATACACTATCTGTCTTAGTTAGCTTTCTATTGCTGTGAAGAGACACCATGATCACGCCAACTCCTACAAAGAAAAACTTTTGATTGGGTGGCTTAGAGTTCAGTGGTTCATTAAGTTTGATATCCTCATGGTGGGACATGGCAGCATGCAGGCAGATGGGTGCTGGAGAGGCACCTGAGAGTTCGATATTTTGCACAGGCAACAGAAAGTAAACTGAGACACTGGGCATGGTTTGAGTATATATGAGACCTCAAAACCCGCCTCCTCAGTGACACGCTTCCTCCAACAAGGTCACACCTATTCCAACAATGTCACATCTCCTAACAGTGCCACTCCCTAAGAGATTACGGGGGCCAATTATATTCAAACTACCACATTCCACTCCCTGGCCACCGCAAGTTTATAATTATATCATAATGAAAAATGCATTCAGTCCAACTTCAAAGTCCTCACAGTCTATCCCAATCTCAACAATGATTTAAAGTCCAAAGTTCAAAGTCTCTTCTGAGATTCATGCAATCTATTAACTGGAATTCCCTATAGATGAAAAAAAAAAACCAGATCACATACTTCCACTATATAAAGGCACAGGATACACATTACCATTCCAAACCATAGGGACGGGAGCACAGTGAGGAAACACTGGACCAAAGCAAGACTGAAAACCAGCTGGGCAAACTCCAGACTCTGCGTCTCCATGTCTGATGTCAGAACACTCTTCAGATCTCCAACTCCTGTCAGCTTTGTTGACTGCACACACTTTTTTCTCTTGGGCTGGTTCCACTCCCTGTTAGCAGCTCTCCTTGGCAGGTATCCCACAACTCTGGCATCTCCAACATCTCGGGGTCTTCAAGGAAATCTAGGCTTCAATTTCACAACTTCACACAATGGCCTCTCTAGGCCTCCATTCAGGGACACCCCTAACACATATCTGACCTCAGCAGTTTCCTTAGTGGTGTGAGAAAAGTCCATAGCCCCTTTCTTCTATCCTTAACTCCAGAACCATGTGACTGAAGCTGCCAAATTCTGCAGCTTACTCGGGCTGGAAGTGGCCCTTTATTCAATTACGTATATCTTCACCAACTTTCTGTTTTTGATGGTTTCTTTCACTCTCCTAAGCTTGGCTGTCTTGAAGCCGGATCTGTAGACAAGGCTGGCCTCAAACTCAGAGATCCACCAGTCTCTGCCTTCCCAGTGCTGGGATTAAAGGTGTGCCCCGCTGCACCCAGCTCTAAGCTTTTCTTCAGTTCCTTTTCACAAATTGGAAACTTAGCTGGGTGGGATCTTGCGCTGACGTCACCTCTTCCTTTATTACATTTCTTAATCTGTTGATCTTGAACATAGGACTTTAGCTCCATTCCACTTTCTGACGTACGTTTTGTATTTTTCCTTGCTCAGCTTGCTCCTTTTCATTACAAATCTGTAGAAGAGTAAACAGTAATAACCACATGACAGCGTCTATACAAGGCTGTTTTGAGATTTCCTCTGCCAACAGAATTAATCCAAATCTCTTCACCTTAGCCTCAGGCAGACTCTTTGGACAATGGCAGACACTTTCTTCACCAAACTGTCACAAGAAATATCTCTAGGCAACACACTAAACTTCTTCCAAAATTACATTCAAATCACTACACTATCCTTCTGACCAAGGAACACTCGTTAAATAGAAAGAATGATAGCAGAGAGCTCAACACAGTGGGACCGGCTAGTGTTATTCTTAACCATGCATCTAGAAGACACATCTTTATTTATTAACCATTTGTCCATTTGTGTTTATTTTCTGTTTGTTCCTTTGTTTTTAGTGCTATAGAGCATTTTAATGGAGTTGTTTACTCTCTTGATATTTAACATGTAACATTTTATATTTGCACCTGGAAGACCTCTGTGCAATCACATTTTAAAGTTTGAATGCAGGGCTGGAGAGATGGCTCAGCCGTTAAAGGCTAGGCTCACAACCATAAATATAAAGTTTGAACGCAGCCAGGTATGGTGGCACATGTCTGTGACACCAGCACTTCAGAGACAGAGGCAAGAGGATCACTCCGAGTTTATTGTAGATCTGGTCTGCATCATGCCAGGCAAGCCGGATCAATACAGAAAGACCTCTTTTAAGTGAAGTAAAAAAATAAAATAGGAGCTGGTTGTTAAGTGACAGATGTATTGCTTTTCTGGGCTTAGCAATCCCCACTTCCAGGATGCTAGATCTTTGAGATACTATATCTACGAGAACATTTTCTTTGCCTCTCCTTAGACTAACATGAGGACCTGGGAGGTTCTTGACCAGGGATTTTGCTCTAGGGCTCAAATCAGTGTTCCAACCTGAAGATCACTTTGGCATTGGCCAGGCCTGGTAAGGTACCAATACTTTTGATGAGTGTTTCCTTTTCCTTTAGCATTTAATGTGCATGAGGAAAGACCATGGTGCTAGAGGAAAAACTATCCCAGTTACCTGACATTTATAGGCAAAAACAGTTTTGGAAGGAGTCTCATTTTTTTAAAGAAAAATATCATGTTGTGGTTTTAGGTAGATTAAATGCAAAAAGATAATTTCTGTTCATCATCAATCAGGCATTTTTTCATAGTGATATGCTGATTTGTTTATAGTTGCTCATAACTGTGTTCTTTTTAATACATTTACCATTATCAATATGATTTTGAGGAATCTCTGTCTAAATTTTACCATTTTTCTGAACTAGTCACCTACCACTAAAGGAAGAGCTCTCTCAAAGATTATCAAGAAGGCACTGACACCTAGGCTGGGGGATGATGGTTCAGTCAGAGAAGTTTTTGCCTTGCATGCACAAGGACCCCAGTTTGATCTCTAGCACTCAGAAAAACTCGGGGCACCATGCTCTGTGCCTGTAATCACTAGGGAGGAACGACAAGAGGCTCCCCGGAGTAGCCTTCCTGCTTAGCTTGATGGTGAGCTCCAAGGCCAATATAGAACAGGTGTCAGAGGAGCCGGATGGTGTTCCTGAAGATGACACCTGAAGTTGTCATTTGACCTCCACAGACATGTGCACATATGTGTGTGCTCTCCTGCACACACACACACACACACACACACACACACACACACACGTACCCAAAGCCACAGCCACATATATACACACTTAAAAGGAAGGCACTGGCAAATGAGCATCTTGGTGGTCTTTCACAGTGAGTGCATAGGCTCCACCATCTATTGCTGCTTGACTTAAAAGCATTTATTTGGTGGGGCTGGCACACCTCTTTCCACCTTGAGTGGCATTGCTGAGCCCACAACAAACTGTGTTTCTGAGCAAATCTCTCTATAAACACCCAGCTCCCCAGACTCTGCCACTGTCTTCCCTTCTTCTTGGGTATTGTTGACAACTTGATTGTTTCTCTGTGTAGTATGGAAACATGTTCTGCAAAACATCACAAATTTGCACTAATTTATGTCCTGTTATGTGATCTGCCTGCCTCCTTTTAAGGATAATGGCCCATGACTTTATACATGCACATATGAAATGGTTAATATTTGAAGATACTGAAATGGCCTAAAATTCAACCACAACCAAGCCATGATACAAACAAATGCCCACAGCTCAACTGATGTGCACCAGAGAAGCTTGTAACCAAGTTTCCAAGTGAGTGTAGGAAATGACCATTATCCCACAATTGCCACACAGCTAAAGTATAAGAAATGAGGCGGCAACAGCAGGATGCAATTTGCTCTCGGAAATGTCAAAACATGAAAAGTGTCTACTTCAGAATCAATAGGATGCTTTTATTCCCCATTACTGGAGAAAAGGAAAAACGTTTATGAGGAGGCTTTGGCACACGAGAGAGCTGCCATCAAGGAAATGAAAGCGCCATGCCTGCTGCTGTCCCTTCCTCTCCCCGTGAGTCTTAGCGACGGGAGAGAAAAGGATCTCGACTCAAAGGATTGAGTCAGACGTAGCTCCCTCGACAATCTGCTCAAATTCTCATGAACTTGAGCTTCAGTAGACATTAGTTGGACACTAGGGGGCTCTAACACACAAGGTGTTATGAAAATATCCGACGCCTATTTGCTTCTTTGCTTTTAAAATTCATGCCCTGGATGAGTATCTATGCAGCACTGCCTCTCTGGGGAATGGAAGGATGACTGGTCTCTGAAGGTGGCCGTGAAGAGATCCCAGTGGGGTGGGGAAGATCAAGCATCACTGCAAGTGAAAACACGGAGACAAGTTAGGAAAGATGACTGAAGAGGGCTGAACGTGATGGTGTGTGGCTGCTCATTTCAGCACCCAGGATGCCGAGACAAGAGAACTGAGGACTGTGAGCTTGATGCTAGGCTGTGCAAAAGAACACACACACACACACACACACACACACACACACACACACACACACACACGTTTAAGATTCCTTGTCTAGCTCATCAGGTCAAGTTTCTTTAGCTGGGGGCGGGGGTGGAATCTGCTCAATAAAGGCGCCAGGTCCTGCATGCCAGGGTATCTCCCTGACTGGGGTGTGGGCAGGGTAATAAGAGGCACTGCCTCTTGCAAACATCCTTGAGGAAGGATCCACAGGCATCTGTGTCCAAAGACCCAAATCATGCTGACTCAGTGTGACTACATGACAACCAGCCCTCATGGAACCCTGGCCCGATCCAATAACCACAAGGCCTGCAGAGCAGCCATTCCTAGCTAAGCCCCTTGGCAGCGGGTGTGGATCAAAACACACTAAAGCCAACCTTTCAAAGTGGAGAGAAATGGCCACAGTTGAGGTGTCAAACAGCTTACTGAACACCATCCTCTGAATCAACAGCTAAGGAGGAAATGAAGGCCTGGGAGAAAGGCCAGCCAGGCTGTGCTTTTGGAAACAGTACATTGCTATAGTTTGGAGAAAATGGTATTATAAAAGGGGAGGTTGCAGGGGAGAAGAAAGTGGTCAACGATGAGGAAAGATGAAATGAAGGGACAAACAGGAAGAGGAGAAGCAGAAGAAGTAATCAGGAAAACCAAAACAAAAGCACCACCAGCAGGGTGTGGGGGCATATGCCTGTAATCTTAAGAATTTGTGAGGTGGAGGCAGGGGGATCAGCAGTTTGAGGACAGCCTTGGTTACATCATGAGACCCTTTACCTGAAAAGCAAAAAAAAAAAAAAAAAAAAAAAAAAAAAAAAAAAAAAAAAAAAAAAAAAAAAGAAAGAAAGAAAAGAAAAAGACCACACACAATTATTGTGTGTTTCCAATAGCTTTTCTGTGAGTTAGAAAACTACAAACCAAATTTCTAATTAAAGAGACTTACAGAAATTTGTAGGGCATCTCTCAGATCATTTCAATTATAGTTTATTTCAAAGACCTCACTGTACTGAACTCTCTCTCTCTCTCTCTGGATTGTTGGGTTCTAAGTATTTACATATTTTAACAACTTCATGCAGTATAACTGGTATGTAATAGATCACACATATTTAGCACGTACAGTTGACGTCCATGCCTGCCCATGAACCCTCTACAATCAACATGAGTCAATCAATAAGACCAGGTTTCTCGTGCTCCTATCATTGTTCCAGGTTGACAACCCTTACCCTGCCCACCCCCAGACACAACTGACCTGTGCCCTTTCATCATACAGATTTTGTAATTCCATATAAATAAATAAAATCATGTCAGGCATAAGCTCTGTTGTCTGGCATTTTTTCACCCAGCAACATGGTTTTGAGGATGCTGCCCATGGGAGAAGGTGCCAGTGTGAAGTCCTTTCCATTGTGGGACTGATCCCATCAGGTGGACGTGCCATACACTGTCCACCACGTGCTGGTTCCTAGGGGTTTTCCTTGTTTTTGGCTACTACACATCAAAGGGCTGTGGTGTATATGAAAGCTGGCTTCCTCTGGTGAGCACCCAGCGTGGAACGGCTGCAGGGAAATGTTTGGTCTTCCAGATGCAACTACACTGTTGAAAAGTGTGTTACTTTACCTGACCAGTAGCAGCTATTGGAACAGTAGTTTCTCCATATTTCCAGCAAAACTCGTGATCTTTTTAATTCTTCTCAATTAAGTTTAGTCATTTAATCTTGACTGCTTATGTAAAAGTAGTCTTGTCTGGTATCCAATGTCTTAAACCGTTACTTCTTATATTTTGTACACACATATTGTACTTATTTTTGAGAGAGGGTGTCTTGTTTCTATCCTATTTATTTTTGAGACAGGGTGACTCATATCCCAGGGTTTCCTCTAACTTTCTACGTAGCCAAGGATGACTGTGAATTTCTGATCCTCCTGCCTCCACTTCCTGAGTATTGGGCACTACCGCACATGGTTTCTGAAATGCTGGGGATTGACCCCAGGGGTGCACTCTACCAACTCAACCCTCTTTCTGTTGTTTCTGTTTCCCACCACCTCCGTGAACCGAGAACTCTTTCCACTCTCTCCATACGAGCGTACCTTTCTGCCTACAGCAGACAGCTAGCATGTGGCTCGCTCCCAGTGTTCTGGACAACAGGTGGAGGAGCATTTTCCAGCCTGGGTTTCTGAGCACCTGCGGGGCCAATAGAAAGAATAGCAAGCGGAAACTCACCTTTGGAAAACCCTTATTTCTGATCTCCTTTCCGTGTCACCCGCGCATGCGCTGCCTGTGTCTCTGTCACCCGTGCTTCTCCTTAGGATCCCTTCAACCACGTACTAACGTAATCTCTTCCGGGGTCATGCTACCTCCTCATTATTCCGGAAGTCTATCACTTACTAACATTTTCTTTTCAGGGGCATACACCGTACCGAAACGATGGGAGGAAGATAAGAAGCTGCTTTCCCAGAGTTGGCTCTTTCTGTGAGCTGTCTTCACGGCACGTTTTTCACCTCTTGTTTCCTTCGCTTTTTACACCTCACAGATCCTGTCACAGATTCCCCAGATCGTTTCCTGAAGTCGGGTCCTCCCTGAAGCCATGGCTCCCTTAGAAAACTCCAAGGACGTTCTAGGAAGACTGAATCGGCAATCATGGAACCTGCATGGGTCTGCCCTCAGTCCTCTGCATACATGCTGTGGTTGTTACCTTGCGTTTTTGTGGGACTCCTAACGGTGGGAGTAGGGGTATCTCTCTCTTGCCTATTCCTGGGACCCTTTTCTTCCTATTGGGTTCTCTCCAGCCTGGATATGAGGGTTTGTGCCTAGTCTTGTGTTGTGTCTTGTTATGCTGTGTTTGGTTGATGTCCTGAGAAGCCTGCTCTTTACTGAAGGGAAATGGAGGAGCAGTGGAACTCGGGGATGGGAAAGTGGGAGGGGAACTGGAGGAGTGGAGGGAGGAAAAACTTTGGTCAGGATGCTGTATGAGAGAAGAAGAAATATAAAGAAAATAGTTAAAAATAAAAACTGAAAAAAGAACAAAAGCAAAAAAAGTCTCCACTTGGTGAAATAATTAATAGCTTTCATTTAAAAATCAGAATTTTGGATTTGTTATGCAAACCTAAGATATTTTCATTTCAGACTCAGCTCCCATGAGGCAGTAAACTATGGAGCATCCTTGTTCCAAGGAGACAAACTAAACAGGCTCCTGTTTCCCACAGTCCCACCTCTCCCAGTTATCTTCCTGCAGGCAGCAGATGGCTTTTATTATTATAAAAAATATTTCTATTTGCACATAAAATATTCTGAATTTTTGGTAAAATATCATTTGTTTAGTTTTATAAAGATTCATATTTTAATTCATAGGGGCAGAAAAGAGCATTGGTTATAGGCAGTTGTGAGTCATCTCCAAGGGCTGAGTACTGAACCCTTTGTCCTTAGAAAGAACAGCAAGCATCTTATCCTAAGTCATCTTTCCAGGCCCCCTTCTCTCTCTCTCTCTCTCTCTCTCTCTCTCTCT